>NC_041391.1:563225463-563569703 GCF_002162155.2 Triticum dicoccoides
GGCGACGGCGGCAACCGGCGGCGGCGGCGGCGACTGGCGGCGGTGACGAGGATCGGGCGGGGCGGCTAGGGTTTTCGGGTGGCTCGGGCCTCGCCTCTTAAAGGGCCGGTCGGGCTGGAGTCCTAGTCGGACACGGCCCGGTTAAGTCGATAACTTTTCTTAATAATTACACACAGAAAAACAAATAAAAGAAATACTAAACTGACTCCAAAAATCCCGAAATAAATTTTCCCCGTCCTCTAAAATCAAGCCGGACAAGATGAACATTTATTTGGGATGTTACAAACCTACCCCCCTTAAGATGAATCTCGCCCTTGAGATTCGGGTTGGCTAGAAAATAGGTGAGGGTGGTCCTTCAGCAGATCTTCCTCTCGCTCCCAGGTGGCTTCATCTTCGATATGTTGGCTCCACTAAACTTTGCAAAACTTGATAACCTTGCTGCGTGTGACTCGGCTGGCAAACTCGAGAATTTTGACTGGTTTCTCCTCATAGGTCAAATCACTGTCCAACTAAATCGCTTCTAGTGGCACTGTATCCCTCAGTGGTATATCAGCCATCTCTGTGTGGCACTTCTTCAACTGGGAAACATGGAACACATCGTGAACTCCTGACAAACCTTCGGGCAATTCCAACTTGTAAGCAACTTCTCTCATACGCTCCAAAACTTTGTATGGTCCCATAAAACATGGCGATAACTTTCCCTTAACTCCAAAGCGCTTAACTCCTCGAAGTGGAGATACACGAAGATAAACTCTGTCTCCAACTTCTAAATTGTCTCCTTGCGTTTAGAATCTGCATAGCTTTTCTGCCTGGACTGGGCTACCTTGAGCCTATCGCGAATCAACTTCACCTTCCGTTCAGACTCCTTAATCAAATCTGGTCCAAACAACTGGCGGTCTCCAACTTTATCCCACAACAACGGTGTCCTGCACCTCCTTCCGTACAAGGCTTCGAAAGGGGCCATCTTCAAACTGGATCGATAATTGTTGTTGTAAGAAAACTCCGCATACGACAAATTCTCGTCCCAACTAGATCCATAATCTAGCGCACAAGCTCTCAGCATGTCCTCCAAAATCCGATTGACTCTCTCCGTTTGTCCATTTGTCTGCGGATGAAAGGATGTACTGAACTCTAGCCTAGTACCCAAAGTTTCATGCAACTGATTCCAGAACTTTGAGGTAAACTGGGTTCCTCTATATGATACAATGCTCCTCGGAACTCCATGCAGACATACTATCCTAGTCATGTATATCTTCGCCAACTTAGCACTGGTGTAAGTGGTCTTCACTGGGATGAAATGAGCTACCTTTGTCAAACGATCGACTACAACCCATATTGAGTCATAGCCTGTACGAGTCCTGGGAAATCCTGTGATAAAATCCATGCCTAGCTTATCCCACTTCCATTCGGGCATCAGCAATGGTTGTAGCAATCCTGTTGGCTTCTGATGTTCTGCCTTCACTCTCTGACATACATCACAAACTGCTACGTACTCCACAATATCCTTCTTCATTCCGGTCCACCAGAAAGTGTCCTTCAAATCCAGATACATCTTGGTGTTTCCTGGGTGAATCGAGTACGGCGAATCATGGGCTTCTTGTAGAATCAACTTCCTGATCTCCGGGTCTTTAGGCACATAAACGCGATCCTCAAACCATAAGGTATCGTGCTCATCCTCACGAAAACCTTTAGCTTTTCCTTTGCTCATCCTCTCCTTTATCTCAGCAATCTCCTTGTCAACCTTCTGAGCTTCTCTGATCTTATCCATCAAAGTAGACTGAATCTCCAATGCTGCTACATAGCCTCTCGGAACTATCTCCAGACATAGCTCGCGAAGATCCTCGGCTAACTCCTTTGGTAACTCTCCGGTCAAGAGTGTGTTGACATGGCTCTTGCGGCTCAATGCGTCGGCTACTACGTTAGCCTTCCCGGAGTGATAATGCAATCTCATATCATAATCCTTGATGAGCTCCAACCATCTCCTTTGCCTAAGATTCAACTCCTTTTGCGTGAAGATGTACTTCAAACACTTATGATCTGTGTACACCTCACAATGGTTTCCGATGAGAAAATGTCTCCATGTCTTCAATGCATGCACTACGGCTGCTAACTCCAAATCATGTGTAGCATAATTCAACTCATGGGGTTTAAGCTATCGTGAGGCATACGAAACAACTCTTCCCTCCTGCATAAGCACTGCTCCAAGTCCTCGACGTGAAGCGTCGTAGTACACCTCATAATCCTTGCGCTGATTTGGCAGAATCAACACGGGTGATGTAACCAAATGTTTCTTCAACTCCTGAAAACTGGCATCACATTCCTCAGTCCATTTGAACTTGGTGTCCTTCTTCAACAACTCCGTCATGGGCTTCGCAATCTTAGAGAAATTCTCAATGAACCTCCGGTAGTATCCTGCAAGTCCAAGAAAACTCCGAATCTCTCCAACTGACGTGGGTGCTTCCCAATTTGTCACAGTGACAACTTTGGTGGGGTCTACTGCTATTCCTTCTCTGGATATAACATGTCCGAGGAATCCAACTTCCTTCAACCAAAACTCACATTTGCTAAACTTGGCATATAACTGATGTTCTC
Source organism: Triticum dicoccoides (assembly GCF_002162155.2). Taxonomy (NCBI): domain Eukaryota; kingdom Viridiplantae; phylum Streptophyta; class Magnoliopsida; order Poales; family Poaceae; genus Triticum; species Triticum dicoccoides. The sequence continues at coordinate 563,228,056 of NC_041391.1, forward strand.
TTAGCTTCCCGAGATACCAAATGCAAATGCTCCTTATGCTCCTCTTCATTCTTTGAGTAGACCAAAATATCATGAATGAACACCACGATGAAATTATCTAGAAACTCCATAAACACCTTGTTCATCATGTTCATGAAATAGGCAGGTGCGTTAGTCAGACCAAATGACATAACGGTATACTCATACAGCCCGTACCTGGTGGTAAAAGCTGTCTTAGGTATATCCTGCTCTCGAATCTTCAACTGGTGGTATCCTAATCGCAGATCGATCTTGGAAAATACCTTAGCTCCTTGCAACTGGTCAAACAAATCATTGATCATCGGTAGTGGGTACTTGTTCTTGATTGTCACTTCATTCAATCCTCGATAATCAACATCATCCTTAATGATCCATCCTTCTTCTCCACTAGAAGCACTGGCGATCCCCAAGGTGAAGGACTTGGGTGATATATCCTTTATCCAGTAGCTCCTTAATCTGCTTCTTGATTTCCTCCAAATCTTGTGTGGGCATCCTGTACGGTCTCTTAGATATTGGCCCTGTGCCTGGCAAAGGCTCAATCAAAAACTCAATGTCTCTATCTGGTGGCATGCCTGGCAACTCCTCTGGAAATATGTCAGGGAAATCCTTCACCACTGGTACTTCCTCTTGTACAACTCCTGATAAGGAATTTAGTTGTGTCCTCTTCGGCTCATGCCGTGATACATACTTGATCCTTCTCCCTTCTGGGGTGGTAAGCAAAATTGACTTACTGGCACAATCGATGTTTCCTCCATACATCGATAGCCAATCCATACCTAGAATCACATCCAAACCTTGAGACTCCCAAATTATCAAATCCGAGGGGAAAACATGCCTACCTATGCTCAATGGCACTTGAAAACATTCTTGACTGGCCATATACTCCGCTCCCAGTGAGCTTACTAACATGGGTGTTCTAAGAACCTTGGTGGGCAGTTTATACTTATCCACAAATCCCCTTGATATGTATGAATGCGATGCACCAGTATCAAAAAGAACGATTGCAGTAAATGACTTAACCAAAAACTTACCTATTACTGCATCTGGCTGGGCTTCAACCTCCTCCATGTTAACGTGGTTCACCTGTCCCCTATTGAATGAGTTCGGCTTCTTCCCAGAGCTTCCATTGCCATTTCCATTCTTAGCTTCAAGACATTCATTAGCATAATGTCCAGTCTTTTGACACTTATAGCAAGTGACTTGGCTCAGATCCCTCTTGGCTGGGGTTGATGGGTTGGTACGGTTATGGCTGTTGCTTCCTCCATTCCCATTACCATTCTTGGGGCCACTATGGTTGTGCGAGCTCCCTCCTCCATGGGTATGTTGAAAAGGTCCTCTCGAATTCGGGGTAAAACAAGGCTTCTGTTGAGCTCCAGAATTGTATTTCCCTTGTCCATACTTCCTCTTGCGGTTGTCAATCTGCTGTTGCTTCCCTTCAATCATGAGAGCTCTATCTACCAACTCCTGGTAGTTGTTGAAGGTTGCTATCATCAACTGCATGCTCAGCTCATCATTCAGTCCTTCCAGAAACTTCTCCTGCTTAGCTGCATCCGTAGCGACGTCGTCTGGGGCATAACGTGCTAGCTTACTAAAGTCGTCCACATACTGGCCAACAGTACCTCCTCCTTGGCGTAAGTTGTGAAACTCACGCTTCTTCATGGCCATAGCTCCTGCTGAAACATGGGCAGTACGGAAAGCCTGCTGAAACTGGTCCCATGTGACAGTGTCGATAGGATAAGTGGCTGTGAAATTCTCCCACCATGATGCTGCGGGTCCATCCAGCTGATGTGCGGCAAAACGCACCTTCTCCGCATCATTGCATCCTGTAGTGGTCAACTCCCTTCCCTTCTTGCGGAGCCAATCATCTGCAACTATCAGCTCAGTGCTACTGGAGAACACCGGTGGATTCAGTCTTAAGAAACGGGTTAAGTGATCAACAGGTGGTGGTGGTGGGTTGTTGTTGTTGTTGTTCCCCTGATTCTAATTCTGAACTAGTATCTGCATCAATGCATTCTTCTGCTGGATCAACTGGGTGAGCTACGGTGGGAAAGCAAATCCATTGTCACGTCTCGGAGGCATCTGAGGGTTTAGAAAAGATGAGAATACATAATAGAATGAGGTCTAGAGAGAATAACACTACCCATATGCTCATGAGACAAATGCAAACAATATCACTCCAATCAATTCAAACAAGGGCATACAATGGTCTAGCTATCATTACAGTGGTGCTCGGACTATACTATATACATGGGGGAATACTACTACTATTTATGGTGATCGACTAGAAAAATTGATCGGTCGAAGACTCCATGATATCTGCTCCAGCTTCATCAACAAAGTCATCATCGCTATTGTCCGGGTCCGAGTCGGTGTCGTCAATGATGATGTAGTTCTCCGGGCAAGTGCAATCATCGTCTTCTTCTCTAGTCGCGGGAAATCCCATAAACACCTTTAGCTTCTTCTTCAGATCTTCATTCTTCTCCACGAGTGTTGTCATTTCCTCCTCATAACCATCGCGTGTAGACTTAAGTTCTTCCTCCAGCTCCGTGATCTTGGTCATAGCCTTCTTCAGATCTATCATGCCTGCGCACATCTGGCGACGAATGTGCTGGTTTAACTCCTGGATGAAAGCTGCAATTGATCTATCCTTCCTGGTGCTGATCATCTCCCATTGCTCATCTCGGCACCCACAAATCTGGCAGATAGTATCCTTGAGATCTTTGTGGTAAACTTCTCCAATGCGTCCCCTTGTGATGTGGGCTGCCATGCTCTTTCCTAGACTCCAGGTTGGTGCATCAAAGGAAAACTCTATGGGCTCAGTGACTGGCATGAACGTCCTTTCTGGAACTTGAACTTGAATCATCCAACGCTCCTCTTCTGGTAAAGTGGCGATGTAGGTCCTGGTGAAGCTCGGTACTCCGATGTTCAGGTACTTAGTGACTTCCTTCAAGTGGCGTCCAAAAGGTGTATCTTCATCCGGTTGCGTGAACTTGTTCCTTGCATCCGCCATTCCTAAAAGAGTAGAAAAGGTGAGGAGTCAGAAATGAGAAGAGAGAGAGAGAGTAGTGATCTAGGGCTTTAGCTTAGTGGTCGTGTCCTACAGTCAGCGTGTGCTCTAATACCATCTTGTAGCGACAAGACCTCAAACAGTCTGATCTCTGTGCATCAGTGTCATCCCTGGATCGGTAATGCTGACATGCACAGTACTTGAAGGATTTATAACAGAGTAGCAATCACACACTTATTACATCGAATGTCTCAAAAGAGAACTTATTACAATAAATATGGCTTAAGGCCATCTAATAACGATAACAGCGGAAGACTTGGAAGATAAGCGAGTCCATCAACTCCAACGGCATCACTGACTATAAGACCATGACCTAAGGCACCTTACTCGTTGTCTGAAAAGTCTGCAACATGAATGTTGCAGCCCGAAAACGGGTCAGCACATGGAATATGCTGGCAATGTAACACATAGAGAGTAATGAACAGAATAATGCTATCACTACATGCATATATGGCTGGTGGAAAGCTCTATGGTTACAGTTTTGCATAAAGCCAATTTTTCCCTACTGCAAAGGAATAAATTTTATTTAACTATCATGGTGCTTGTTAAACATTGAGAAGGTTCACCCAACTCAATCCCAATTAAGCATCATCATTAAACCCAGCAAAGTTAGTTAAAGTAACATGATGAGATTCACATGATAATTCAAGTACTAGATACTCAAAACGTCCATAACCGGGGACACGGCTAACCATGATTAGTTTATACACTCTACAGAGGTTTGTGCACTTTTCCCCACAAGACTCGATCTCCTCCGTTGGAATTCTCGCACTACATGGTGTTTGAGAAACGGATGACCGAGACATAGTCTTTCAGAAGCGTTTGCACCTTACGATTGGGTAGACAGTTACACCTACTTTCCTCTACATCTGCTAGTCTACCACTGTAAGAGTTCACACGACTTAATCAACTATGCTAGAGCCCATAGTAGCTTGCGGCTGCACACGGAAGTTTCTAGCATGAATAATCTCATGATCCCTTTGAGCCTGGGTGGCGGTCCATAAAAAAACAGGCAATCACTGGGTTCCCCAGGTGCCTCAATCCACCTAGATGTGTATTAAAGTTGCCACCTTAAATAAACCATTAAATAACAATCTCACATCTGTCATGGATTCACTCACCCAATCCACGTCTACTAGCATAGCATAGCAATATGAGCAAACATAGAAGTAACTCCCAAAGGTTTGATCATAAAACAGGTAATAGGTACTACCTCATCTAATTCCCCAAACCCACATATTAAATAGATCCTAATCATGCAATTGTTTGAGGATTGATCTAATGCAATAAAAATGGGTAGTAAAGAGGTATGATCAAAGTGTTACCTGCCTTGCTGATGATCCGTGAAACCTAGAGATTCGAAGTAACAAGCGGCGCACTCCGGGTACTCTATCGCAAACAAACAAGCATACAATAAGCACTCATCTAATGCACAGGTAAAACTCAAATAAAAGATCTAACCAGAAAGTTCAACTTAAGAACTCCAGTTTTGCAAAAAGAATCAAATCAAATGAAGCAACAAAAGTCAAACGGCGAAAGAAACAGGCTTCGTTTACTAATCTGAACCTAAGTCAAATTTTACAGTAGCTAAACTTGTTTGAGTAGGTTAAACAGAAAGAGGGTTTCGAGACGAAACTCTAGGCGCTTGAATCGCCTCATTTCGATAAACGAGCGAAAAGTTATACTAAAATGAAAATCGGATCAGAAATCGCGATATAGAATAATCGCGGAAAATCCGAGAAAAAAACGGACGAACGGCTAACGAACGAACGTTCGCTGCCAACGGCTAAACAACGAAAACCGTTCGTAAAAACAAATGTACGGACGAACGTCCGCAAAATAGACTAAACCGAAAATAAATAAACCGAACCAGATCTAAATAAAAAATCGGGGTTCTAAAAAAACCGACCGTAAAAAAAGCGGCGGCGGTTCCGGCGGCTACCTCGACGGCGGGACCGGCGGCGGCGGGGCTCCGGCAGCTCCGGTGGCGTGGGGCGGCGGCGGCGGGGTCGGGCGGTGGCGGGGTCAGGCGGCTCCGGCGACGCGGGGTCGGCGGCGGTGGGGTGCGGGCGGCGGAGGCGGAGTCGGGCGGCAACCGGCGGCAGCGGCGGCGACTGGCGGCGGCGGCAGCGGATAGGGCGGGGCGGCTAGGGTTTTTGGGCGGCTCGGGCCTTGCCTCTTAAAGGGCCGGCCGGGCTGGGGTCCTAGTCGGACACGGCCCGGTTAGGTAGGTAACTTTTTTTTAATAATTACATGCAGAAAAACAAATAAAAGAAATACTAAACGGACTCCAAAAATCCCGAAATAAATTTTCCCCGTCCTCTAAAATTAAGCCGGATAAGATGACATTTATTTGGGGCCTAAATGCAATTTTGAAAAATGCGCATTTTTCCTAAATTCAAATAAAATAGCGAAAAACTCCAAAATAAAATATTATTTGATTTTTTTATTAAATCCTCAATATTTCTTTATTTTGGGAAAGTCATTTTATTCCCTCTCTCATATTTTTATAATTGAAATAATTGAAGATAAAATAATAAAAATCAAATGATCCTATTTTCAAAATTTGAGAAAACCCAAATATGAAAATAACGAAATCCCCAACTCTCTCCGTGGGTCCTTAAGTTGCGTAGAATTTCTAGGGTCAAGCCAAAATGCAATAAAATATGATATGCAATGATGATCTAATGTATAACATTCCAAATTGAAAATTTGGGATGTTACACCAGGGCGCGGCGGCGGGCGCGGGCGATGGTTGCAGGAGGCGGGCACCAGGCAGGGTCCGGCCCGCGCGTGCGGGGCAGCGTCGGTGGCCTTCGGCAGCGAGTGAAGTGCACGGGGCTGGCGGTGAGCAGTGGGGAGGCTGCAACGGGGCTGTGCGGGCAGGAGCGTTGGCACGAGGCAGACGAGGTGTCCGCAGGGGGCGGCCGCGACGGCGAGCAACGTGGCAAGGGCGAGGCTACACGAGACACAATGCGTGCAAGCAACGGGGCACGCGCTACAACGGCAGAAATGGCGGGCTCCAGTATGTGTGGGTGCGCCTGGTCGAGCGCGTCCAGAGGCGGCCAGCGCAAGGCAGGGTGTGGGCGTGGCGGGGCTGCGGGCAGCCACGAGCGCGCGTGCCCGTGGAGGGGTCACGGTGACTCGGGGACGACGCGGGCACGTTTGATCTGCCGGGAGAGTAGAGGAAAGGAGGACGATGGCTCACTGCGGGCGTAGGGTACGGGGCAGTGGGGGTTGAGGAGGAGGACGGAGACGAGGCGACGCGGGGGAGGAGGCAGTCCGGCGGGGAGGTTCGGCAAGGTCCTTTGAGCGGACGGCGGCGGTGCAATCCAGCAGGGTCGGTGGCGGTCGGCGCGGTTCATTCCCCTTCCCGATCCAGATCTGGATCGGGGGGAGGAGAGAGCGACATGGGTGAGGAGTGGTTGCGAGTGGGAGTAGTGGGGGTTAGGGTTTCGGGCAAGAGGGGATAAGGGAGTGGGGGTGGGCTTGCCGGTTGGGCCTTTGCCTAGTTGGACTGGTGGCCTGCTGGGCCGGAGCCTAGTGAGGGGGGTTCTTCTTTTTCTTTTTTTTGTTAGTTTTGTTTTCTGTTTTGTATTTTTCTTTTTCTTTTATTTATTTTCTTTTTTCTGTTTTACTTCACTTTAAAATATTTAGACATTCTGTAAAAGTGTGTTTCCTTCACCATAAATACCTAAGCATTAATTAGCATACTCCGAACATTTTAGTTTTAATGTTTGAAAATTTTTGATGTTTGACAAAAATTCAAATTTGCATTTTAATAGTTTTGATCCAACGGGAGATTAGCAACAGTAACCGAGGTGATGTGGCATCGTTAGCATGGGATTACCGTAGCCTAATTGTCCGGGCGTCACAATTCTCCTCCACTACAAGAAATCTCGTCCCTAGATTTAAGAGGTGGGATAAGGGGGAAAGGTCTTGTTACGAAATTCTAACGTGTCTTGTCGGTCTTGGCTGCTCTTTCGAAGAGGTTGACCCCTTACGTTGATGTCTTCATTCCTCTACCTCAGGTCATCATGGTGAAGTCGACATCCTTTCTTCGGGAACTCTATTATACTTACGAAAGAAAAAGGGTGGGTATTCTAGGAGAATGGACCTCTACAAGGTCGACTATCTGGTCGATAACATCGGGGAAGGTCGCGGAAAGTAACTCTCGAATTGAAATTTAAGAAAATATCGAGAGCAAATTAAGGAGGTACCATGAGTAGTTACAAGCGGATAGGCAATCGTTCGATGCCTGAAACAGAGTGAAAGGGGTTCAGAGCAATGGGAATAAGTATGTGTCAGATACCAGAATAGATCACTAGGAAGGTGGCCCGTGAATTACGTACGAAATCAAGCGCGAGGAATAACTTTGGCAATAGGGGTGTACAGGAGAGTCAGGTTTCGGTCCTGTGGAACTGTGGGTTATGGGGCCACCATCTAGGTTGAAAGTAGGAAGGATAGTGTCATCTTGCACAGCCGCGACAGGGAGGCATGTCAGTGCATAGCTTGTCAGCTATGCTGGCAACAACGTCGGTACCAAGGACGGGGAACGAAGAGAGCAATTTTCCTGTTTGTTGAACAAGGTGAACCAATAGGCAAAGCTATCACCCATCGGTGGTTACCGGAATGTCATCAACAATAGTAACAGGGTTTTATAGACAGAGTGGTACAACAAGGTGCCTGCCTAAGCAGGGAATTATCTCCACTTAGTTAAGTCGGATTCAGGAAAGGTTAAGTAAAAGAATGGAAAGGAGAACACGATTATCAGATTAAATAGAACAATGGAAAGGAATATTGTGACTACACACAATTATTAGGAGTATATCCTTCCCATGTACAAGCAGAACATGGCATAAGGGTAGGAGAGCAAGTACCCAACCATTCAGATAAGAGGCAAGGATTAATCAAGATGTTACCCATACAACGGTGTTTGGATAACTGACCGAGAAACATTTAGCATCGCGCCTCCAATGTTCTTGTTGATGAGCGGGGTATCATAGTCATGCTTCGAGGTAGCAATGATATGGTGTTTCAATCATGGGCTGGACATTGGATACCACGAATGATCCATCAGGAGCAACTTATAAAATAAGTCCTACAATTGACTCCAGGAAGAATGGTTATCCTTGTAAAAGAAATTATAATGATAGGTCCTCCAGCTAGGGGTGCTAGGCATGACATCATATTACCGGGTCATCAAAGGACCAACATCATAACTCCTGGAAAGTTGTCCCAACCATCATATATGACCGAGATTCAGATCCGATTGGTGTCATGATACCTCAGACTCAGGATGTCCGAGAATAAAAGGTGCAACACAAATCGATGAAATGACATTGATTCTCGGGAAATGAACTATGGGAGCGGGTCCCTGAAACAATAGTTCATCATTAAACCAAGGAGAGGATGAGGAGGTGGCTGTTGGGCTCAATGACAGTTCATCGCGGATGGATTTCCACAATAATGTGAACAAGAAGATGACACTTGTCAATTCAAATGATATAATGTTGTATGCTCGAGTAAAACATACACCATCAATCATTAGTTGAAAGTTGTGCCCGAAACATGACCTTAGGCGACAAGATCAATGTTAGAGTGACGATTCAATAACCAACAGTCTAAGAACGAACTGTCGATTGTTAACTTCAAAGCAATAGGGTTGCCAGAAGTACAAAACTCAAGCAGCATCATTAGCATATTTGTATCCTGGTTAAAAACAACAAGGGGACCAAGGAAGAATGGTGATGGTGAGAAGTATCATCATACTGAGAATTTCTAAGAGGTGGAGCAATCCCCACAACATTCTCGACATAAAGGACAGTAATACTTTAAGGCAGAACACAACACTAGCTGGAGAGCAAGTTGTATTCATAGTGTGGACAAGTTCGCGACGAAAGGAAGTCAAGGGTGTTGTCGATGATAATAAAAATCATCGAGGGAAAGGAGGGTATTTCTCATCATGAACACAATTGACATCTCGGAAGAAGTAAACGTGTTGAAGGTGATCTGACACATTTGTCGGGAGGTTTCAAGAGGATGCAATCAAACAACAACGGCAACAAGAAAGGAAATGACGAAGTGGCAAGTTATAGGATCAATATATAAGATGCAAGCTCAGAACCAAAGTTGCCTTTCAAGACAAGCAACATGATGTTGAAAGCTCGACGTAAGTCGTGCTCAAACACTGAAGAATTCGTGCACCAGAGAAGGACGAGGTAGCACAGTTAAAGATAGCAAGACTAGGATGCAGCCGATAGTCTAGCAAAGACCAGATTGGGTTCAGAATTTCCCAGTAAAAATACTAGGGGTATTTGATTTGTAGTGGGGAATAATTTCACTAGTCGGTGTCCTCGGTTGACAACAATCCAGAACCCATAGAGTGATTACGATAAGGAAGACATTACTTCAACAAAGTTAGTAAGATGTGGTGCAATGGCCAGACATCTTCGAGATACCAGGGGGTAATACTCGAAGGTAGAACATGATAGAAGTAGAACCGGGTCATTGACTTATGATAGTAGATACTTCAGCCTTGCCAAAAATAGACGAGGCACTAGTATGAATTCCCATTAGATATATCAGATCAGGATAGCATGGTCGGAACCATAACTGTAAGGAATCAATTCAAGAATACCAAAAGAATCATACAGCTGGATAATCATTTTGCAAGAAGCTTTCGACACGGTCTACATCATTTTCATGGGCATGAACACAAAGTTCAAGGTCGACTCCCACTTTTTTAATGCATAACATTTCATTCACCTCTCGCTTTGATAAAACTGTAGTGTTGGAATTTTATTTGGTAGAACACTGAAAGAGTATGAATTGTGAAAACTTTCCGATTCTCACAGATTAGGGGAAGGCATAGGATCAACCCATCGGGCATCTTAGTAACATATACCACAAGTTTCAAAAGTAAATACACAAGCTCGAAAGCAGAGCATGGTTGGCCAAGTAGAGGATACAATTTACCGAAAGGCATTATGTATCCGAGGGAAGACTCAAAAGGCTATTGAATATCAAGGACGTTGTTGGATAAAATCCAACAAACGATCTGACGGCTCGCAAAGGATATAAGGTGAGTAATGGTACTCAACCAGAAGAAGAAGGAAGGTAACAGCATCAAATTATGACACATTGGAATAATCCGACGCTTAAGTACAAAGGAGTTATGGTTTAAAAATGAAGGACTAGAAGTAGAAGCTCTGATCAGAAGATGAATAGGTTGAATAGACTTAGGGGTACAATTGACGGCAACTTGAGTGGCCGAGAACTAGCTCCTGTTCAAAATGATGTCTCGACCGAAAGGATGAATTCTAGGATTCGACTGAGGATTGCGAGCATACACAACATATTGAATCAACGAACTCAAAATGATAGTGACAAAGGATGCTAATAAGATTACTAGACTTATGGGATTAACCATAATGCAAGCAAGCAAGAACTTCAAGAGCAATATGCTACTAAGGATTTTTGGAAGATCAAATAGTATTCCAAAGAATTTTGTGAAACACATGAACAACTGGAGATGAACGGGTACTCGGTAAGCGTGAGGAATTATTCGTAGGGGTATTCATATGGCAAAGGACTAAAAAGCAGTGGCACAAGAGATTCTTAAAAGTCGGAGAATTAATTTGATGTAACTTGTAATAACAAGAGCAATCGGGAAGATAGTATGAATGGCAAGTGTATGTAGTTAATCATAGGGACTTATCGGTGGTAGGGAATTGCAAAGGCGATGAGCACAAAGGTCTCAAGAAAACATCAAAGAGTATCTTCAGAATCTTCTAGTGAAGCAGGCGGTCATCTGCAATGAAGGGGCTCTCCGGGAGGAAGTAGTTACGAGAACCCAGAGTTAGAGTTAGCAAAATCATTTAACCCGAATAGAAGAGATGTCAGAATCCCAGAGTAAGGACGAGGAATAAAAGATCCTAACACCACCCAATGGCAACATGGGCCCATAAGCCACACAGCCATGTTAGTAAAAGTTTTTTTGTGTGACTAGACTCAACTTTGTCCAAGGAGTTGGAAAGGGGGATTCCTACAGGCAGTCGGCTCTGAAACCAACTTGTGACGCCCCCAATTCAATCGTACACTAATCATGCACGCAAATGTGTACGATCAAGATCAGGGACTCACGGGAAGATATCACAACACAACTCTAAAAGTAAAAATAAGTCATACAAGCATCATATTATAAGCCAGGGGCCTCGAGGGCTCGAATACAAGTGCTCGATCATAAATGAGTCAGCGGAAGCAACAATATCTGAGTACAGACATAAGTTAAACAAGTTGCCATAAGATGGCTAGCACAAACTAGGATACAGATCAAAAGAGGCGCAGGCCTCCTGCCTGGGATCCTCCTAAACTACTCCTGGTCGTTGTTAGCGGCCTGCACATAGTAGTATGAACCTCTAGTGTAGTAGGAGCCATCGTCGACGGTGGCATCTGGATCCAAGGCTCCAACGTCTAGTTGCGGCATCCGACAAGAAAAGGAAAGAGGGGGAAAAGAGGGAGCAAAGCAACAGTGAGTACTCATCCAAAGTACTCGCAAGCAAGGATCTACACTACATATGCATGGGTATATGTGTAAAGAGGCAATATCAGTGGACTGAACTGCAGAATGCCAGAATAAGAGGGGGATAGCTAGTCGTATCAAAGACTACGCTTCTGGCAGCCTCCATCTTGCAGCATGTAGAAGAGAGTAGATTGAAGTCCTCCAAGTAGCATCGCATAGCATAATCCTACCCGGCGATCCTTCCCTCGTTGCCCTGTGGGAAAGCGATCACCGGGTTATCTCTGGAACTTGTCTGGGTGTGTTTTATTAAGTATCCGGTTCTAGTTGTCATAAGGTCAAGGTAAAACTCCGGGTCGTCCTTTTACCGAGGGACACAGCTATTCGAATAGATAAACTTCCCTGCAGGGGTGAACCACATAACCCAACACGCTTGATCCCTCTGGCCGGACACACTTTCCTAGGTCATGCCCGGCCTCGGAAGATCAACATGTCGCCGCCCTACCTAAGCCCAATAGAGAGGTTAGCATGCCGGTCTAAATCCTATGCGCGCAGGGGTCTGGGCCCATCGCCCATTGCACACCTGCACATTGCGTACGCGGCCGGTGAGCAGACCTAGCAACCTCCATTACAAAGGAAGTTGTGTTACGCGGTCCAACCCGGCGCGTGCCGCTCAGTCGTTGATGTCAAGAAGGCTTCGGCTGATACCACAAGATCGAGTGCCCATAACTATTCCCGTGTAGTTGGTTAGTGCGTATAGGCTAGTGGCCAGACTCAGGTCAAATACCAAGATCTCATTAAGCGTGCTATTTTGAAGTAACCGCGGACACCGACCAGGGCCAAGCCCACCTCTCACCTAGGTGGCCTCAACCTGCCCTGTCGCACCACCACAAAGTAATAGTCGGGGGCCATCGAGAACCCAGGCCCACCTCTACTGAGATGGAGCCACCTGTCCTTCCAGTAATTACTTGCGGGTACTCTACGAGCCGACCCGACTTTAGTCACCACCTGTATAGTATGTATGTATGTAAGTATATATCCGTGATCACCTCCCGAGTGATCACGGCCCTAAAGTATAGCAAGGCAGACTAACAAGAATGTAGTAACTAGCATCCTATACTAAGCATTTAGGATTGCAGGTAAGGTATCAACACTGTAGCAACAATGATAAATGCAACAGAATAGGATTAACCGAACAGTAACATGCTACATTACTCTAATGCAAGCAGTAGAGGGAAGAATAGGCGATATCTGGTGATCAAGGGGGGGGGGCTTGCCTGGTTGCTCTGGCAAGAAGGAGGGGTCGTCAACTCCGTAGTCGAACGGGGCAGCATCAGTGTCGGTCTCGTAGTCTACCGGAGAGAAGAGGGGGGAGAAACAGTAAATACAATGCAAACATAATCATGATGATGCATGACATGATAACGAGCAGTGTTAGGTGTGCCCTAACGCGGTAGTAGGTGGTACCGGCGAAGGGGAGAAACATCCGGGAAAGTATCCCCGGTGTTTCGCGTTTTCGGACAGATGAACCAGAGGTGAAATGTTGCAGGTTCGCTATGCTAGGGATGCGTGGCTGACGAACGGGCTGCGTATTCAGATTCGTCTCGTCGATCTGAGCAACTTTCATGTACAAAGTTTTTTCATCCGAGTTAGGATTATTTTATATTAATTTTTAAAGTTTTAAATCATTTTTAGAATTAACAGAATTAATTTAATTCGAAAATGTTTATTGCGTCATCATGACGTCAACGTGATGTCAGCGGTCAACTCTAACCGTTGACCTGGTCAACCTAACAGAAGGGCCCCGCATGTCATTGTCCAAGGTTAATTAACACTATTTAATTAGGTTAATTAGTTATTAGGTTTATTTAAACGTGATTAATTAAGTTAATTGATAGAGACAAAGGTGTCCCGTCTTTCGATGAGATGATGGATTTCGCTTTGGTGGAAGTCGACTTTGATGATCCGACTACAAACGTGCGAGGACGTCGCGCCTTAGCAATCGCTAAACCAACTCCGAGAGGTTATTGACCACGCCGGAGCATGATCAAACTGACCACGAGGGTCTGTTTCCTGCGAGCAAATGAAGAACAAGCAAGAAACTGAGATTGCAATCTGGATATTGCGAATATAAGATGAAAGCTTTATTGATCAAGGTGGGGTTCTGTGACGTCTTTGTGTGGTCATTGAACACAAACGAAGTACGCGAAGTTGCAGCTATGGCGAACTTTAATCTAAACAAAACCCAAAGTCTAAACGGTGCCCTAAGGGCTGTATATATGGAGGAAGAGGGGGGAATTTCGTGGCCCTTGGTGGAGGGGTCCGAAATCAACCCTATCTCTTGTTTCCCCACACATACGGACTCTAAAAATAGCCTATACTTATGTATTTCGAATTACAAGGGCCTGGCCCAATAATAAGGTGACGCAACACCTAGAATAGCCTCGGGACGAAATTTATGAAGTGTCATCTTGTATATTTTGTCCAAGGCTTCATGCACCCATTATGGTGGCTTCAAAGTCCTGAAATCATCACTTGTAACTCCGTTCTTGTTCCCCTTGCGCATGGCATCATCTCCATGCTTGTTCTTGCTCCAATGTTAATCCTTCTCCAAGCTAGGCCCTTCATTTGTAAGCAAAACAAATGTATCCAATTTAGGCAGCAGCATATTCTCATGAACATTAGAATCATTACCAAGAAACAAAAGTACCTGATAATTTAATTGGCATGCGTGAGCTCTAGTAATTGGTCCAGTATATGTAGCAGTAGGGGCTTTGGGTGTAACAATGGTATTGATGTCCTCATCATCCTCCCCTTCTTGAAATGAAGTCGTCCTCGACAGAAGCTCATCATCCTCACCCAAATAAGGCTTCAAATCTGCAATGTTAAAAGTGGGACTAACCCCAAAATCTGCAGGCAACTCAAGTTTATATGCATTATCATTTATTTTCTCTAACACCTTAAAAGGACCATCAGCACGTGGCATTAGCTTTGATTTGCGCAAATCAGGAAATCTATCCTTACGCAAATGTAACCAAACAAGATCTCCGGGTGCAAACACAACATGTTTTCTACCCTTATCTCCAGCAAGTTTATATTTAGCATTCATACGCTCAATGTTTTCCTTAGTTAACTCATGCATTTTTAAAATCAATTCAGCACGTTGTTTAGCATCAAAATTAACCTTCTCCAAAGATGGAAGAGGCAACAAATCAATAGGTGCACGAGGTAGGAAACCATACACAACTTCAAAAGGGCACATCTTAGTAGTAGAATGCAATGAACGATTATAAGCAAATTCAATATGAGGCAAGCATTCCTCCCACATTTTCTTATTATTCTTCAAAACAGCTCTAAGCATAGTAGACAAAGTTCTATTGACTACTTCAGTTTGTCCATCAGTTTGGGGGTGACAAGTAGTACTAAAAAGCAGCTTAGTCCCCAACTTAGCCCATAAACATCTCCAAAAGTGGCTAAGAAATTTAGTATCACGATATGAAACAATAGTATTTGGCACACCATGCAAACGAATAATTTCACGAAAGAACAAATCAGCAACATTAACAGCATCATCGCTTTTATGACATGGTATAAAGTGTGCCATTTTCAAGAATCTATCCACGACAACAAATATGCTATCCCTCCCCTTATTTGTTCGAGGTAAACCTAAAACAAAGTCCATAAATATATCCTCCCAAGGAACACTAGGTACAGGTAAAGGCATATATAAACCATGAGGATTGAGTCGTGACTTAACTTTTTGACATGTAGTGCAGCGAGCAATAAAACACTCAACATCTCGTCTCATCTTTGGCCAAAAGAAATGTGCAGCAAGTACGTCCTCCGTCTTCTTCACGCCAAAGTGTCCCATTAATCCTCCTCCATGCGCCTCCTGCAACAACAAAAGACGAACGGAGCTAGCTGGAATGCATAGCCTGTTAGCAAGAAACACAAATCCATCGTTAACGACAAACTTGTTCCACATTCTTCCTTCTTTACAATTCTGCATTACATCTTTAAAATCAGCATCATGCACATATTGATCTTTGATGGTCTCCAAACCAAATATTTTGAAGTCAAGTTGTGAAAGCATAGTATAGCAACGAGACAATGCATCAACAATAACATTTTCTTTTCCCTTCTTGTGTTTAATGACATAAGGGAAAGTCTCAATGAATTCAACCCATTTAGCATGTCTACGATTCAGTTTAGCTTGACTTTTAGTATGTTTCAAAGATTCATGATCAGAATGTATAACAAATTCTTTGGGCCATAAATAATGTTGCCATGTTTCTAAAGTCCAAACAAGAGCATATAATTCTTTATCATAAGTAGAATAATTCAGACTAGGCCCACTCAATTTTTCAGAAAAGTATGCAATAGGTTTGCCATCTTGTAATAACACACCTCCTAATCCAATTCCACTAGCATCACATTCAAGCTCAAAAGTCTTATTAAAATCAGGAAGTTGGAGTAAAAGAGCATGTGTCAACTTATCTTTCAATACCGTGAAGGCTTCTTCCTGTGCGGTACCCCAAAGAAAAGGCACATCTTTCTTTGTAAGCTCATTGAGAGGTGCAGCAATGGTGCTGAAATCTCTCGCAAAACGCCTATAGAATCTAGCGAGGCCAAGAAAACTCCTCACTTGTGTGACCATTTTGGGCTGCGGCCAACTCTCAATAGCTTTGATCTTGGCTTTATCAACTTCAATTCCCTGTGGAGTAACAACATAGCCAACAAAAGATACTCGGTCGGTGCAAAAGGTGCACTTCCCAAGGTTACCAAACAAACGTGCATCACGTAGAGCAATAAGAACAGCACGTAAATGTTCCAAATGTTCTTCCAAAGATCTGCTATAAATCAATATGTCATCAAAGTAAACTACCACAAATCGTCCAATGAAAGCACGTAAAAATTCGTTCATTAATCTCATGAAAGTACTAGGTGCATTAGTTAACCCAAAAGGCATGACTAACCACTCATATAATCAAAACTTAGTTTTAAATGCTATTTTCCATTCATCTCCCAATTTCATACGAATTTTATGGTATCCACTACGCAAATCAACTTTGGAGAATATTGTAGAGCCACTCAATTCATCAAGCATATCGTCTAGCCTAGGAATAGGATGACGATAACGAATAGTAATATTATTAATGCCTCTACAATCAACACACATACGTGATGTACCATCCTTTTTCGGCACTAGAATAATAGGAACAACACAAGGACTAAGGGATTCGCGTATATAACCTTTGTCGAGAAGCTCTTGTACTTGACGCATAATCTCCTTCGTCTCCTCTGGATTGGTACGGTATGGCGCGCGGTTTGGCAGTGAAGCACCGGGAATTAAGTCAATCTGATGCTCAATCCCTTGAATAGGCGGTAATCCCGGTGGCACGTCTTGTGGAAAGACGTCAGCGAACTCCTGCAAAATGTTAGTGACAACAGGAGGCAAAGAGGAAGGCACGTCCTCGAATGAAAATAATGCCTCTTTGCACACAAAAGCATAGCAAACAGATTTGCTGAAATCTAGCTCATCAATATCAGATTTGGTGGCAAATGAACATGCACTTTTCAATTTAATTTCAGAAGCAACACTAGATGGTTTATTATTAGGCTTCATTTGTTGCTCAAATTCTTTTGCCACAATCTGATTTTCACTCTTATTCTTCTCCTGTTTTGCTTTATTAGCTCTATTAATATCATCCTTCAAAATGGAATCAGGAGTCATAGGAAGCAAAGTAATAGTTTTATCCTTATGAACAAGAGTATACTGATTGTTTCTACCATGGTGTACAGAATTTTTATCAAATTGCCATGGTCTACCAAGTAATAAGGAACATGCTTGCATAGGTACCACATCACAATTATGTTGGGGAACGTAGTAATTTAAAAAAAATCCTACGCACACGCAAGATCATGGTGATGGCATAGCAACGAGAGGGGAGAGTGTTGTCCACGTACCCTCGTAGACCGTAAGCGGAAGCGTTATGACAACGCGGTTGATGTAGCCGTACGTCTTCACGATCCGACCGATCCAAGTACCGAACATACGGCACCTCCGAGTTCAGCACACGTTCAGCTCGATGACGATCCCCGGACTCCGATCCAGCAAAGTGTCGGGGATGAGTTCCGTCAGCATGACGGCGTGGTGACAATGATGATGCTCTACCGGCGCAGGGCTTCGCCTAAACACCGCGACGATATGACCGAGGTGGAATATGGTGGAGGGGGGCACCGCACACGGCTAAGGAACGATCCGTAGATCCACTTGTGTGTCATGGGGTGCCTCATGCCCCCGTATATAAAGGAGCAAGGGGGGAGGAGGCCGGCCCTAGGAGGGGGCGCGCCAAGTGTGGAGTCCTACTAGGACTCCCTAGTCCTAGTAGGATTCCACCTCCCTTGTTGGAGTAGGAGAAGGGGAAAGAGGGGGAGAGGAAGAAGGAAAGGGGGGCTGCGCCCCTTGTCCAATTCGGACCAGACGGGGGGCGCGGGCCTCCTTCCTTTTGGCCTCTCTCCTCTATTCCCGCATGGCCCAATAAGGCCCATATACTCCCCGGCGAATTCCCGTAACTCTCGGTACTCCGAAAAATACCCGAATCACTCGGAACCTTTCCGAACTCCGAATATAGTCGTCCAATATATCGATCTTTACGTCTCGACCATTTCGAGACTCCTCGTCATGTCCCCGATCTCATCCAGGACTCCGAACTCCTTTGGTACATCAAAACTCATAAACTCATAATATAACTGTCATCGAAACCTTAAGCGTGCGCACCCTATGGGTTCGAGAACAATGTAGACATGACCTAGAACTATTCTCGGTCAATAACCAATAGCGGAACCTGGATGCTCATATTGGCTCCCACATATTCTATGAAGATCTTTATCGGTCAGACCGCATAACAACATACGTTGTTCCCTTTGTCATCGGTATGTTACTTGCCCGAGATTCGATCGTCGGTATCTAATACCTAGTTCAATCTCGTTATCGGCAAGTCTCTTTACTCGTTACGTAATACATCATCCTGCAACTAACTCATTAGTTGCAATGCTTGCAAGGCTTAAGTGATGTGCATTACCGAGAGGGCCCAGAGATACCTCTCCGACAATCGGAGTGACAAATCCTAATCTCGAAATACACCAACCCAACATGTACCTTCGGAGACACCTGTAGTACTCCTTTATAATCACCCAGTTACATTGTGACGTTTGGTAGCACCCAAAGTGTTCCTCCGGTAAACGGGAGTTGCATAATCTCATAGTCATAGGAACATGTATAAGTCATGAAGAAAGCAATAGCAACATACTAAACGATCAAGTGCTAAGCTAACGGAATGGGTCAAGTCAATCACATCATTCTTCTAATGATGTGATCCCGTTAATCAAATGACAACTCATTTGTCCATGGCTAGGAAACATAACCATCTTTAATAAACGAGCTAATCAAGTAGAGGCATACTAGTGACACTATGTTTGTCTATGTATTCACACATGTATTATGTTTCCGGTTAATACAATTCTAGCATGAATAATAAACATTTATCATGATATAAGGAAATAAACAATAACTTTATTATTGCCTCTAGGGCATATTTCCTTCAAATCAACATAATCAGCATATGTAGAGATACTAAAATGCACACGAACAGTACGTGTTACCTTAACCTTGCCGCTGTTGTTGAACCATTGGATGTAGTAAGGATGTGGATGTGGTCTTGTGGTGATGGAAAGCTTCTCCACCATCTCCATTCTAGCCAAGTTATTGCAGCTCCCTCCGTCTATGATGACGCACACAGAACGTTCCTTCACAACTCCCTTGGTATGGAACAAATTGTGCCTCTAATTTTGCTCAACTTGTGTGACCTACACACTCAAAACACGTTGAGCAACTAAACATTCATACCTGTCAGCGTCTTTAGGAGCCATGTATTGCGTCTCATGATCAGAATCATCTCCACCATGTTCTTCATGTGTAATAAGAGCCAAAGTCTCCTCATCATAGTCACTAGCGGACTCATACCCACCATCCTCGGTAGCAATCATCACACGCTGAGATTTGCATTCTCTCGCATAATGACCTTTTCCCTTACAACGACGACAAATAATATCACTTGTGTGCCCTGTTGATGCTATGGAAGAAGAAGAACTCTGTGCAGGCCCGGCAGGTGCGCTCTTGGCAGATAATGGTGGTTGTGCCTGTTTTCTTGTATCACGGCTGGAGGTGGCACCTGATGGAGGTGCTGGTGCAGTTGAAGTAGAAGATGCACGCGGTGTCCATGATGAAGGTCGGCCTGCAGAAAAGTTAGTTCGCGCCAATGCTTGTCGATCCTGCACTTCACGTTCAGCTTTACAAGCAAGATGGAATAAACGAGTGATATTAGTATACTCCTTATAGTCTAGAATGGTCTGAATCTCTCTATTTAATCCACCCAGAAAACGTGCAAGCATAGATTCATTCTCCTCAACAATACCACATCTAATCATGCCAGTTTGTAATTCCTGATAATATTCTTCTACAGAATTTTTCCCTTGTCTTAAATGCTGCAATTTTTGAAGAAATTCACGTTGATAATATGGTGGAACCCAACGCGTACGCATAGCAGTTTTCAAAGCAGCCCAAGTAGTTGGAATAGGATATAATCTACAATGTTCAGACCACCATACACATGCAAAACTAGTGAAAGCACAAACAGTAGCAGCAACCCGTCTCTCCTCAGGATATTGTAAACATGTAAATCGTTATTCAGTTTCTAACTCCCAAGTAAGATATATATCAGGAACATATCTACCCTCAAATGGTTGAATATTCAATTTCAATTTAGGAATATGGACATCATCTCGTACCCGAGGTGGTGGTGCAGGCCTACCATTGCGAATATATACCTGAGGTCGACCTGCTGGTGGTGGTGCTGGTGGCTGCACGTAGTTCTGATTTTGATCAACCTCATCCTCATAATCGCCCGCATACTCATCATCCTCCGCATCAGCAGCAGGAGCCACAGAAGTATCAACAGCAGCAACAACAGTTTGGCCAGGCCGAAGAAGTAGACGGCTCGCTCGGCGGAGGGCTGTTTCGCGACCTGGAGGTAATTGTTGTTGTTGTTGTTGCAGAGGTGCGGCAGGTGCAGCCGGTGGTGGAAGACGCGCAAGCAGTTCATTAAATCTGTTATCGAGCTTTGTTTCGAATGTCTTCTCAAGGCCAGTGATCTTCTCCATGGCCTCTTCAAAATTGTTCAGCACATCTTGCACTTGTTCAGTCATCATTTGCTGAAACTTATCATGAAGCTCCTTGTTCGATAAGTTCTCCCAGTCAATCTCGTCGGCTTGTGATCCTGGCATGGTTAGCATCAATAGAAACAAACAAGAATATGATCCTACAGACTACGAACAAGTGGTGGTGTTGGGTGTCACAAATCCGTCAAGCAAAACTCAAATTCTTACCAGTTCTTACCCAGCAGCAGGCGGTGATCGGCAACTGTTGTAGTCAAAACTCTCAAAGCTTGGATAGAGCGATTACCAGGGAGAGTCAAACGCACGACGTAGATGTATGTGGAGCTGGGAAGGCTTATAATATGGTAGCAAAAGGGGTCAGCAATAATCAATTCAGAGATGCAAAGTTGAATAAACGCTCAACGACGGTACTGTGCTGGTCCTAGACTAGACCGTGCTAGAGACGTGAGCCTAGAACACTAACAAAATCACGGCGCTGCACGTAAACAAGGGAAAAGCACACTCTGAAGAAAAAAAAATCGCTTTTTTTGCGCTGCTTTTTTTTTCTTTTTTTGCGAAAAATCACTATAATGGCGAGTGTTTCAAAACTCTTCCCAGGTCAAACTGACAGGATGGGCACGAAATTTTTTCGACCAATTTTTTTTCGACTGCCCGGACCCAAAAACTGGAAACGGGTCAAAAAAACTTTCTATAACAGCGTCTGTCTCAATACGATTAGAAACACCTAAAAATAGGATAGCCAGATTTTTTTTTTGTCTAGTGCGTTTTTGGAAAATTTTGGGTCTAAATGGAGGGTGGTTTCCGGACTCTTTTTTTTCGAAACCTACTCAGGCAAGGAAACATGAATCGGAAACTAGATGGATCTCGAAAATAAACCTAATATGCAAGGAACTCGGATTGGTGGTGGATATATGGTGGTGGTATATGGCAGCGGTGGTGGTATATGGCAGCGGTGGTGGTAGCGGTGGTAGTATATGGATATGGATCGGTGGTGGTATATGGATACAGATTGGTGGTGGTATATGGATACGGATTCAGAGCGGTGGTGGTAGGTGACAGGGGCGATGATGATGGTGCGGTGGCGGCGTGACAACTTATGACCAGAACTCGAAACTCTAAAAGACTAATGCTAAGACCAACAACTAGACACGACGATGCAACCGCAAATTCAACAAAGCAAAACCCTAAAAAAGTTATGCAAAGGCTCAGATTGGTTCGGATATGATGAACTAACCCTAATTTTTTTTGGCTTTTTCATGGACTGTAGGTATGAAGAACAGACTCGATCTAAACTACGAAAAACTGTAAAATCTCACCGAGCAACCCGGAAATCTGATACCACTTGATAGAGACAAAGGTGTCCCGTCTTTTGATGAGATGATGGATTTCTCTTTGGTGGAAGTCGACTTTGACGATCCGACTACGAACGTGCGAGGACGTCGCACCTTAGCAATCGCTAAACCAACTCTGAGAGGTTATTGACCATGCCGGAGCACGATCAACCTGACCATGAGGGTCTGTTTCCTGCGAGCAAACGTTGAACAAGCAAGAAACTGAGATTGCAATCTGGATATTGTGAATATAAGATGAAAGCTTTATTGATCAAGGTGGGGTTCTGTGACGTCTTTGTCTGGTCGTTGAACACAAACGAAGTACGCGAAGTTGCAGCGATGGCGAACTTTAATCTAAACAAAACCCAAAGTCTAAACGGTGCCCTAAGGGTTGTATATATGGAGGAAGAGGGGGGGATTTCGTGGCCCTTGGTGGAGGGGTCCGAAATCAACCCTATCTCTTGTTTCCCCACACATACGGACTCTAAAAATAGCCTGTACTTATGTATTTCGAAATTACAAGGGCCTAGCCCAATAATAAGGTGACGCAACACCTAGAATAGCCTCGGGACGAAATTTATGAAGTGGCATCTTGTATATTTCGTCCAAGGCTTCATGCACCCATTATGGTGGCTTCAAAGTCCTAAAATCATCACTTGTAACTCCGTTCTTGTTCCCCTTGCACATGTCATCATCTCCATGCTTGTTCTTGCTCCAATGTTCATCCTTCTCCAAGTTAGGCCCTTCATTTGTAAGCAAAACAAATGTATCCAATTTAAGTAGCATCATATTCTCATGAACATTAGAATCATTACCAAGAAACGAAAGTACCTGATAATTTAATTGGCGTGCGCGAGCTCTAGTAATTGGTCCAGTATATGTAGCAGTAGGGCTGTGGGTGTAACAATGGTATTAATGTCCTCATCATTAATTGTTTAAGTAGTTTATTATTATTATTATTATTATTATTATTATTATTTTACAAATTCTTTTTATTTATTCTATTATTATTTTAATAACGTTTGAGGGGGTGGGGCCCCCTCATCATAGACCCAGGGGGGCCTAGCGGGTGTAACGGGCTGCAGGCACGCGCCCGAGTCCACACGGGATGGGGGCAACGGGCGCCTGTGTGGGCGCTCGCCCGCAGGGAGCAGCGGGGAGAGGCCAGAGGCCAGGGCGACCGTGGTGGCCTGCCGGCGGCGGGGCTGCAGCAGGGGGGGCGCGAGGCGTGGCGCATGGAGAAGGAGCAGCAGCAGGGGCACCGGGGCACAGCGGCGGGCGCGGGCGATGGTTGCGGTCGGCGCATGCGGGGCAGTGTCGGCAGCCTCCGGCAGCGAGCGAAGGGCGCGGGGCCGGCGGTGAGCAGTGGGGAGGCTGCGGCGGGGCTGTGCGGGCAGGAACGTTGGCGCGAGGCGCGGCGAGGTGCCTGCCGGGGGCGGCCGTGACGGCAAGCAGCATGGCAAGGGCGAGGCTGCACGAGACGCAATGCATGCAAGCAGCGGGGCACGCGCATTGCAACGGCAGAAACAGCGAGTGGCGCAGGGTACGGTCGGGCTCCAGTATGTGTGGGCACGCGTGGTCGAGCGCGTCCAGAGGCGGCCAGCACAAGGCAGGGTGTGGGCGTGGCGAGGTTGCGGGCGGCCACGGGCGTGCGGAGGGGTCGCGGTGACTCGGGGACGACGCGGGCGCGTTCGATATGCCGGGAGAGGAGAGGAAAGGAGGACGGCGGCTCACTGCGGGCGTAGGGTACGGGGCAGTGGGGGTTGAGGACGAGGACGGAGACAAGACGACGCGGGGGAGGAGGCAGTCCGACGGGGAGGTTCGACGAGGTCCTTTTAGCAGACGACGACGGTACAATCCAGTGGGGTCGGGGGCGGTCGGAGCGGTTCATTCCCCTTCCCGATCCAGATCTGGATCGGGTGGGGAGGAGAGAGCGACGTGGCTGTGGAGTGGTTGCGAGTGGGAGTAGTGGGGGTTAGGGTTTCGGGCGAGAGGGGATAAGGGAGTGCGGTGGGCTGGCCGGTTAGGCCTTTGCCCAGTTGGGCTGGTGGCCTGCTAGGCCGGAGCCCAGTGAGGGGGGGTTCTTCTTTTTTTTGTTAGTTTTGTTTTCTGTTTTGTATTTTCTTTTTCTTTTATTTATTTTCTTTTCTGTTTTAATTCATTTTAAAATATTTAGACATTCTGTAAAAGTGTGTTTCCTTCACCATAAATACCTAAGCATTAATTAGCACACTCCGAACATTTTAGTTTTAATGTTTGAATTTTTTTGATGTTTGACAAAAATTCAAATTTGAATTCTAACAGTTTTGATCCAACGCGAGGTTAGCAACAGTAACAGGTGACGTGTCATCGTTAGCGTGGGATTACCATAACCCAATTGTCCGAGCGTCACAACTTTGTGTGCTACCAAACATCACAACGTAAATGGGTGATTATAAAGGTGCTCTACAGGTGTCTCCGAAGGTGTTTGTTGGGTTGGCATATATCGAGATTAGGATTTGTCACTCCGTGTTTCGGAGAGGTATCTCTGGGCCCTCTCGGTAATACTCATCACGATAAGCCTTGCAAGCATTGTGACTAATGAGTTAGTTGCAGGATGAATTATTACGGAACGAGTAAAGAGACTTACCAGTAACGAGATTGAGCTAGGTATGATGATACCGACGATCGAATCTCGGGCAAGTAACATACCGATGACAAAGGAACAACATAGGTTGATATGCGGTTTGGCCGATAAAGATATTCGTATAATACGTAGGAGCCAATATGAGCATCCAGGTTGCGCTATTGGTTATTGACTGGAGATGTGTCTCGGTCATGTCTACATAGTTCTCGAACTCGTAGGGTCCGCACGCTTAACGTTCGATGACAATATGTATTATGAGTTATGTGTTTTTGATGACCGGAGTTTGTTCGGAGTCCCGGATGAGATCACGGACATGACAAGGAGTCTCGAAATGGTTGAGACATAAAGATTGATATATTGGACGACTATATTCGGACACAGGAAATGTTCCAGAGAAGTTTCGGATAAACCCGGATTGCCGGAGGGTTACCGGACCCCCCCCCCGGGAACTAATGGGCCTCGATGGGCCTTAGTGGATAGAGAGGAGGCCTGCATGAGGGTTGGCCGCCCCCTGAGTCCGAAGAGGTCAAGAGAAAGGGGCGGCGCCCCCCCCCTTTCCTTCTCCCTCTCTCCCTCTCCTTTCTTCCCCCCTCTCCTTCTTGGCGGAAACCTACTAGGACTTCGAGTCCTAGTAGGATTCCCCCTTTGGGGGCGCACCAAGGAGGGCTGGCTAGCCTCCCCTCCCTCCTTTATATACAGGGGCATGGGGGCACCCTAGAACACACAAGTTGATCTTTTAGCCATGTGTCGTGCCCCCTCCACAATTACACACCTCGATCATACCGTTGTGGAGCTTAGGCGAAGCCCTGTGCCGGTAGCATCATCATCACCGTCGCCACGCCGTCGTGGTGATGGAACTCACCCTCGGTCTCAACTGGATCAAGAATACGAGGGACGTCATCGAGCTGAACGTGTGCTGAACGCGGAGGTGCCGTATGTTCGGTACTTGGATCGGTTGGATCGCGAAGATGTTTGACTACATCAACAACGTTATTGAAATGCTTCCGCTTTCGCTCTACGAGGGTACGTGGACACACTCTCCCCTCTCGTTGCTATGCATCTCCTAGTTAGATCTTGCATGATCGTAGGATTTTTTTTGAAATTACCGCGTTCCCCAACAGGTATGTCATCCTCCTCTCGGTGCTCGGATCTCACTCGTCGGCTGACCACCGGCACAAGCACGACCGGCTGTCGAGCAGGCTCGGCACTAGCCCAGCGTCTCGTCGGTTCATCGCTGCCGGACATTAAGTGTGGCGACTGCCCGTGTCTGGTGCTGCGTCGAGTTTTGAGCACGCCGAAACATCTCGGATGGGTGTTCTTCAAGTGCGAAAAGGACGAGGTGAGTGGCTATATTTACGTCTTTCTTTGAATATCTCGCAGTTGGAACTTATTGTTTGCTCTAAATTGTATGTATGAAGGATGCAATTTTTTATATTGGGAAGAAGACTACATTGATCTATTGTTAGAGAGAAAATTGCTAGATGTTCGTGCACTACTTGCTAGAGTTGAGACTAGAGACGACACAATGTTCGTGCACTACAAGCTTAAGAAGCCAATAGAGAAAAACAACAATGTTGGCAATAAAGACATAGGGGAAATTTATGGTGATACGGAGCCTTAGATCCTCCCATGATACGAGCTTCTATGAATCCGTGGGATCCGATCCAACGCTCAACTGACAAGATGTTGTATATCTGCGTAATTCTCAGATTTTTAGGGCCTTTTTGCAATTTTACGGGAGCTCGGCCTGCGATCATTGGATCTCTAATCCAACGGTTTCTGAAAGCTTGTATCATGGGAGCATCTAAGGTTTTGTATCACCGGAAATTTTTCCTAAAGACATAGAGAGGGTATTAATTGAACTAGTGGGAGCAGTTAGGGCACTTGACTTTCTATTAAAGTGTATAATTGTCTTTGTAGTTCTCTCTCGATCAATTCTCTTAGTGAAGAATTAGTGAAGTATGTAATCACTATGTCAAGAGAGAAGCTTATTTCGGTGGCTGGAAATAAAATTAATTTGATAATATATTTTTTACTCCACTAAGTTTAGGGGATCGGCTAGAAATGACCAAAATTTAAAAGAGTAAAATAAATGATCATTTTTAAAATTTCACACATATTTATTTTGAATGGCGTGAAACATTTTCCTTGAACTGTGCACACTTTCTTTTACATTGTATAAAAATATTTTGAAAATATCAGGACCATTTTTTTAAATGTGCAAACATTTTCTAAACGCAACATTTTTTTAATTACATCGACTTTTTCTAAAAGTTGCGTGAACATTTTTTACACTGTATGTACATTTTTTAATGTGGTATGCACTGTGTATATTTTTTTAATCGCATGATCTTTTTAATAAATTTCACTAACGAATATTATATTTCATGAACATTTCTTTTAAAACATGCGTGTTTTAAACACTAGAGATATATAGAGAAAAGATTCTCAAAAAATATATATTAGAGAAAAGGAAAATAAAGTGTCGCCATCTAGAAGGAGATGCACGGCTCTGGTCATGTTGCTGGGACTGGCCCAGTACCATCGCGTTGTAGAGAGAGATGCGGCCTTTGCAAAGCCTGCGTCGCCGCAGAGAGGCGCGTTCCTTCCCCTTCAAGACTCGGCGGACGCTTCGGTTTCCCGCCCATGCCGGGGTACCGCGATCCGGCTTTCGGTAGCCGGCACACAGTGGGTGTTGTCGGGACCCAGTGATTGTAAGCTTCATCAACCCATCCGCCTTCTCAAGGGGGTGAAACTGCGAAGGCCCCCCCTGCTTGAAGCCGGTGAGCCCTCACAGCTTCGGGGACTACTGTCAGGGGGATGGACCCCGGCCGGGCAATGGAACCCGGATCCTTTTCAAAAATATCGGGGCCAACAACGCCCCTCAATCCGGCTCGCCCCTGGCTGGCTTCCCAGTGCAACCCGGCCACCTAGCTGGCGCACGCCGACCGATCCCAAGAAGCCAGCCTCTGGGACAAGTAAACATGGCTACAATGCTCCCTCCTCTACACCGGCCCCGGCGGCGCGCGGCAGTCGTGTCGACCAAGCCACCGCCTGGGGTGGGCGGCGTCCCGGAGGCGCAACCCTGTAGCGAGGAGGCGTTGCCGTCCCGTGACGTCCAACAAGGCATGCCAACAGTTCCCAGCAGCCGGCCATACCCGCGCCCGGCGGCCCCGATAGGGCCCGCACCCAACAGCACGACGGCTCCCACTGCCGGCTCCTAGATGCTGATACCGGGAACCGACACACATGTAACTTTACCATTGTAACCCCGGGGGGCGGCCTATAAGACCCCCCGATGCCGCTCCATGCAAAGGGGTTGAACTGGCTGGAATCTAGTAGAACACTCACATACACGCGGAGAAGGAGCAGCCTATGCACTGGCATGTCTTCCTTCCTCCCCAAAACAGCTCTAGGAGCAAGATTGTATCCACCTCATATAAACCATACTCGGTAGGACTAGCTAGGGGTGTTATCTCTTCGGAGAACCCTGAACCTAGGTACGTCTCGTGTCTCACACTTGCGCGTGCCAACCTCGCCTCTGGAGCCCAACGGTGTCATTGTCCCTGTCCCCTCTTTTAGCCATCCCATGGCATCTGCCGTGAGATCATCACGACAATAGTTGAGACCAAAGACAACACAAATGTCCAATTGTGTGGAGGCGGAGAAGAACCAAGTGTGCAAGTTCAAGAAGCCAATAGAGAAAAACAAATGTTGGCAATAAAGACATAAAAAGGTATTAATTGAACTAATGCACTTGGATTTCTATTAGTGTCTAATTATTTTGGTAGTTTTCTCTGGATGAATTCTCTTAGCGAAGAACTAGTGAAGAATGTAGTCATGATGTCATTTAATAAAGTAATATAAGAGAGAAGTTTATTTTGGTGGATGAAAATAAAATGATTTTGGTAATATTTTTTGCTTCGCTAATTTTAGGGGATTGGCTAGAAATGACAAAAAATTAAAAGAGTAAAAATAAGTGGACATTATTAAAATTTCACGCATATTTATTTTGAACAATACAAAACATTTTCCTTGAATTGTGCAAACTTTCTATTGCATTTTATAAACATATTTTTAATATCAGAAACATTTTATGAAATGCGTGAACATTTCCTAATTGCAATAACTTTTTTAATTACATCAACATTTTCTAAAAGTTGGGTGTATGTACATTTTAATATGTGGTGTGCACATTTTTGAATTACATGATTTTTTAATAAATTGAATAATGCGTTTTAGATTTCATGAACATTTCTTTTAAAACACCCGTGTTTTTTACACTAGAGATATAGTATTTATTTTGAGGGATTCACTAGGAGAGCAACTAATTGAGTAGCGTATCTTCGGGAGCCTCCCCAAGGGTCACTTGGGGTGGGCCAAGAACGCGCACTCAGTCGCCGCCACGTGTCGCACTCTGGACATTTCTTCTGTTTTTTATTTTTTATTTTTTTCTGCACGGGTTTCGGCATTTTAGATCTTTTTCCTGATTTTTTTGGCCTTTCGGTTTTTCATCGGTCTTTTTTAGCTTTTCAAAAAACAAATAAATATATCTTTTGCACAAGAAACACATTTTCTTTTTTCCTTTTGTGGGAGGCACGGCCGTGCCTCTCAAAAACCAAAAAAAATGTGTTTTCCTTTGCGTGAGAGGCACGTTTTTGCTTTCGTGCCTCTTGAAAAAAAATACATTTTCTCTTCTTTTTTTCCTTTCCATGAGAGGCATGATTTTGCTTACGCGAGTTAGAGGCATGACCATGCCTCTTGAAAAAGAAAAAAAACTCATTTTTTCTTTCTGTGAGAGGCACGGATTTGCTTCTGCGAGAGGCATTTTCATGCCTCTCGAAAATAGAAAAAACTCATTTAATTTTTTTTCTTCTGCGAGAGGCACGGATTTGCTTCCATGAGAGGCACTTTCATGCCTTTTGGAAATGAAAAAACTTTTTTATTAACTTCCACAAAAGACACCGATTTGCTTCTGAGGAATTTAACGGTGAAAATGGTTCAAGATTTGGATGCACGGTTTAAGAGATAAAACATTTTAAATAAATGGATCTATGAAAAAAGAAAATCTCTCAGTTTGCGACAAAATGACATACATGCAAATAGTAGAGAAAACGAAAATAAAGTGTCGCCATCCAGAAGGAGACGCGCGGCTCTGGTCGTGTGGCTGGGACTGGCCCAGTACCATCGCGTTGTAGAGAGATGCGGCCTTTGCAAAGCCTGTCTGACCGGCCTGTTATGTCAAGCCTGCCTAACCTTGCAGCGCCCACGGCCAGGCCCGTGTTAAAACCAGCGTCTCTTCTCTCGCTCTAGGGTTTTAGGTTTCTGCTCTCCACCATTCGCCAGCCACCCCCCGTCCCTCCCGTTCCCCCCACCCATGGCCAGGAAGGTCGCGCAGCGCAGGCCGGCGGCGCCTCCCGCGCCGCCCGCGGCGAAGAAGGTGGTCAAGGTCCCCTCGAGGACGGCCAAGAGGGCGGCTCCGAAGAAGCAGAAGCTTCCCGAGCCCTCCTCCGACGACGACTCCGAGGCGGAGCAGCAGCCGCTCCACGAGGAGGAGGAGGAGGATTCAGACGTCGAGGCCCCCTCCGACTCCGACGCCGAGGAGCTCTCTGGCTCGGACGCCGGTAGCAGCGAGGAAGAGGAGGACGAGGAAGAGGAGGAAGACGACGACCCCCTCGCCGGCGACTTCCTTGCCGGCAGTGACGACGGCAGTGGTAACTCTAACATTACTTGACGATTAGAGACGTACTAGTATTGAGTCGAATTAGCTTCAGCAGCTTCAGTTTTCTCCATCAAGCCATTCCATTGTAGAGTTCATGGCTGCTAGTTCAATGCACGGCTATGCAAATTAGTGCTGCGTTTTCTATCCCGGGAATCGAATTTGATGGGCCTTGTTGTGTTTCTTAGACGAGGGGGGCGACTCTGGAGAGGAATCAGATGGGTCTGATGACTTAGTGGCAAAGTCAGAAGCTCTTGATCGACAGAAGGAGCAGGCTGAAGAAGATGCAGCTGCGGACCTTGCACTCAACATAAGATCAGAATCTGATGAATTCCGGTTGCCCACCAAGGAGGTTGCTTTTCCTTCTTCTGTTCGCATTTGTTCTTTCTCAGTATTTGTTTATGTACTGCACATTGTAGGTTGCATGGACTTACCATGGTTTAATTTAAAATCCGCAGGAGCTGGAAGAAGAGGCACTTGGTCCACCTAACCTGCCAAATCTTAAAAGGAGGATCTCAGAAAGTAAGTTTATCCAATATCTTGTAGTTATTAAAGTTCAGAACTTCCTTCAACTGAAATGGTGTTGGAGCAAAACTGATTCCTGCTTTTGTAATTGAGGTGCATTTCTTATGGCTCGTATAAACTGTAATTGCAAAGTCAGATTGTAACAAGAGGAGTGCAGAGAGACCATATGTAATCTACTGATTTTCTAATTTTTTTCCCTTAGCAGATTGCTATGATCAGGATATACCATTCAGTATACATTGAATTGATTTTCTGTGTTTGATCCACTTCAATCTATAGACCTTTCTGAGCTTGGTTTCTCTGTCTATTTGTTGGTCTCCTGTCTAGTTGTACGGGTACTCTCAAACTTTAGCAAGCTGAGGCAAGAAAATGTTGCCAGAAAAGATTATGTCGATCAGTTCAAGACGGACGTGATGGCATACTATGGATACAATGAATTTCTCATTGAAGCATTTGTTGAGGTAAGCTGCCTATCTCGTCCAGTGATTGTCTGATACATCCGCTACCAGTATTTCTTTCAGTTTGAGTTGTGGTGATCCAGCTGTCTGAGATTAGTAGTTGCAAATTGTTTGTCTGGCACGATTATTCATATTTTTTAATGGTTTAGCTGCCGTTGTGTGAACATTCTTCGTGCTACATTTGTGCAGATGTTCCCAGCTGTTGAGGTTGTCGAGCTACTTGAATCATTTGAAAAAAGACCCCCTGAGTGCTTGCGTACAAATACACTAAAGGTAATAACATATTAGCTCAATTTCTTGATGTATGTGTATGTCACCAAAGATTCTATAGCTGTTAATCTCTGACTGTAGATTTATCACTGCTTCATTAAGTATGTCTCTCTTATCTTTGTGGGTTTGCAGACCCGTAGGAGGGATCTTGCTGCTGCTCTTATTCCTAGAGGGTTTAATCTGGATCCGATTGGAAAATGGTCAAAGGTTTGCTTTCTTTCAACGTATTTTCTTTTACAACTAAATAGTATGGAATATTAAAGCAAGTCTCGTGGTTTGGACAATTTCAGGTAGGATTAGTTGTATACGACTCCACTGTTTCGTCTGGCGCCACTGTTGAATATATGGCAGGACATTACATGGTATCTTCCTCTCCCCTATTATTTGTTAAGATTGTTTTTCTCACTATCCATCTACCAGCAATTCATCTTATCTTTTAATACTGTGATTACAGAAACAAGGCGCAAGTTCCTTTTTGCCAGTGATGGCTCTTGCTCCGCAGGAAAAGGAGCGAATAGTTGATATGGCGTAAGATTTCCCCCCACTCTCATAATCCTTTTGCAATAGTTCATTTGAACTAGTTTATAACTGTGTTTGCATGCATGTAAGCCTTTATATGCTATCCTATTGTGTCACATGCTTGCTTCTGCATTTGATATTAACCTTCAACGAATTATTCATGTCAGTACTTCCAAAGATAGAAACTGATTTTCTTCTTGGTTCCAGAGCTGCCCCAGGTGGCAAGACCACATACATTGGAGCTCTGATGAAAAATACTGGTTAGTTCATTATGCCTGTTTTGCCTTTGACTATGCGCTCCTTCCTTCAAAGTATCTGTTGTTTGTTTTTAGTAGCTTATCCTGTATTTTTCTTCCTGTCTTACAGGAATAATCTATGCAAATGAGCTTAACGAGAAAAGGTTGCATGGACTGTTGGGCAACATACATCGCCTGGGTGTGACAAATACCATAGTTTGTAATTATGACGGTAAAGAGGTAAGCAGAAAATACGACCATTGTATGTTCTCAGGGGCACAGAGCATTTTTTTAGGCCAAAGCACCAAAGGGTAGTCAACTAATTGTATGCAACAAGTTAGTATAATAAATCATTACCAATATAACATAATGCTTTGTAGAGAACTTTTAGTATGAAGGCATTTCAATGCCAAGCTAATATTATCTGGTCCATTTTAATCATAAGAAAATGAATTTAGAATCCTAGCAATTGTCAGACACTTCAGTTTATTGCATCGTGTGCTCAAGTGACATCAATTATTTTATGATGATCCAATTTATTTCAGCTCCCCAAAGTACTTGGAATGAACTCAGTTGACAGAGTACTGTTGGATGCACCCTGCACAGGCACCGGAGTTAGTATAATCAAATTCATATTATTCTTCTGTACTCATTATACATCGTCTTGGCTATTTCATCTGATAGTCAATCTCACTCTGTTTCTGCAGACCGTTTGGAAAGATGCACAAATAAAAACATCTAAGGACATCGATGACATCAGGAATTGTGCTTTCGTACAAAAGGTGCATTTTATTCACAATTCACAAATAAATACATGTTCTCCAATTCAAACCCATTCCCACTTTAAAATTAACGAGAGTTATTAACCCAGTAATTCTCCAAATTAAATCTGCTCACCTCCACATGATTTTTTTTTGTTAGTTGGTTTTGAAGCAATTAGTATTTCTGTGTCTCTTATCTATTGTAAAGATGTCGTGCAAGTAAGTATCATATATTGTTATGTTCTATCTGCTTCCCTCTTGTATTTCTTTACGGAGGGAGTATTTTTAAAGTTATGTCTGATTATAATTTAAACCTTTCAACTTTATGGTTTCCATTAGAAGTTCTTAGGCTCATGATATAGTATGGTTAAACTATATTCCCAGTAAGAGCCTCAGTTACCTTATTTTTTAGCATACCAACTCCGAGAAACTGATAAAACTTGTTTTGCAGCAATTGCTTCTGGCTGCTATTGATTTGGTTGACGCCAACTCCAAAACTGGTGGTTACATTGTTTACTCTACTTGTTCGATGATGATTCCAGAAGTAAGTACTCCCTCCGGTCCTTTTTACTCTGCATATTAGGTTTGTCTGAAGTCAATCTCATCCAACTTTGACCAAGTTTATATAAAAAATTATAGACATTCACATAACAACACCAATATCATTAGATTCATCTTGGAATATATTTTCATATTATATTTATTAAATATTATATATGCTAATAATTTTTAATATAAATTTGGTCGAACTTAGCAAAGTTTGACTTTCGGCAAAACCAATGTGCAGAGTAAAAGGGACCGGAGGGAGTACATTTTTCTTGTCTGCTGGATAATGATTGAACTTCAGTAACTAAACCCTCCCCCTTTGTGTAGAATGAAGCAGTCATCGACTATGCCCTTAAAAAGAGAGATGTAAAGGTTGTTCCTTGTGGATTAGATTTTGGACGCCCAGGGTATGTTAATCTTACTCCCCCCTTCTCCTCTTTCAAGATATGGTACTTTACTTATGTTTCCCTGTTTATCGTACAGATTCATCCGGTTCCGGGAGCATCGCTTCCATACGTCTTTAGACAAAACAAGGAGGTTTTATCCTCATGTCAACAACATGGATGGCTTTTTCGTAGCTAAGGTACATTTTATGATGTTTGGATTATTTACCAGGAGTGACGATGACTGAACCATATGATCACATGTTAGCTTCTTGAGGTGTCTTATCTTTCATAGCATGAATTTTAATCCAGCAACTTTTATGTGAAAATCTAACTTCTGTTGGCAAATAGTTTGATGATTTCAATTACACATTTGGACTGTTTAGAATGTATTTAAGTTATCATGTACAGTTGATTCTATAAAAGTAAAACTGCAAAATATAAAATAAAATCTGATAGGGTATTTCATTTCATACAGCTGAAGAAGTTGAGCAACACAATTCCAGCCTCGTCCGAGTCATCTAAAGAGCCCGAAGAAGCAGTGGAGGGCGTTGTTGATCCAAACCATGATGAGGAAGATGAGAAAGATGTTCCTGATGGGCAATCCACTAAATCGAAGAATCATAAACAGGGAAAGAAGAAAAATGAACAAGCAAGCATCCCTGAAGGGGGGGAGGGGGACCAGAGTCAGGCACCTGAAAGACCAGCAAAGCACCTCAAGAGCAACAAAGGCGTGAAGAAAAGTAGTGGCCCTAAAAGTGCTGAAATGAACGGAGATAAGAAAGAAACACGCGATGAACAAACAGAGCATGTCAAGAGTCAGAAGGGTTCCAAGAAAAGTAAAGGCCCTAAAAATGCTGAAATGGATGTAGATGAGAAAGAAACACCCAGTGAGCAAACAGAGGATGTCAAAAGCCACAAGGGTGCGAAGAGAAGTAATGGACCTAAAAGGGCTGGAATAAATGGAGAGAAGAAAGATGTGGCCGAGGAACAAACAGAGCAGACCAGCCACAAAAAGAAGGATGTGTCTGATAAAATTAAGAAGTCTGGTTCCAAGAGCACCTCAGGGACCAAAGAGAAGAAACCGGTGTCCAAGGAAGGAAGCAAGAAGAGGAAAAGGAAATGGCAATTCAAGCTGAGGCGGGACTGGTGAGGCTTTGTCCTATTGTCAGCTTTTCCTCTTGCTTTGTTTGATTATTCTTATAATCAACTATTTTACTATTGACAGGGAGGCAAAACAGAAGTCCGAGAAGAGGACGAAGGTATGAAAATTGGTGGTTCAAGAGAGCCACATTAATTAGCCTTAGAAGAGGAGATTTAAAGTGAAACTTTGATGTGCTATGTATGAAGAAATGTAAAAGGAACGACTGTACACTCGATTTTGGTCTACGGTACAAGTTTGTGGTGAAGCGAAATTTTGTTGTACGCTGGAGGTGATTGTGTAATCTAAACACTATCATATTTTTGTTTCTGTATTGGTTTAGAGAGTATGATCAGTCATTGTAGTTTTTCTCAGTGAAGTCGTCATGGACACTGAGGTTCCTATTACTGAATGTTGTTCTGGGCAACCTATCATGTTTGATAGAATCATTCCGTGTGGGCTGTAGCTGAAGTTCTATTGATGCATTGGCACCTACGGGCTGAAGTTCTATTGATGCATTGGCACCTATGGCTTTCACCCAGTTCAAAAAAAAAAAAAACCTATGGCTTTCACGTGTTTGATCAAATCGTTCTGTGCTGGCTGCAGCTGAAGTTGAGCAACACAGCTGAAGTTCTATTGATGCGTGAGCGACGCTTCTGTCGGTTTTTTGCTCAGCTGGAGTTCTGTTGATACATGACTACATAAGTAACATTTCTGTCGGTTTTTTGCTCAGATGAGGGAGATGCAAGTCTTGCAACCAAGAAAAGTGCTACTCGTTTTAGAAGATGGTTCTGTAGAAGTGTGGAATAGCGAAGATTTTATGTGATAAATTCATTGCAATCATAGCTAAGCCTATGAGAAGTAGGCCATCCGTTTATAAATATAAGACCGATTAGAGAGTTTAATATAGACTACATATGGAGCTAAATTTGTGAATCTGCCCTGTAAAATGTGTATAGTCCGTATTAAAATCTTTAAAAGGTCTTGTCCCTTTGGGGACATCCGATAAAATTGAAACGATACAGAAAATCTCTAAAAGGTATTATATTTTGAAACGGAGGGAGTAGCATGTTTTAGCGCTGTTATATCAATATATATATAGATCTAGAAGATAGATGTCAGTATAATGATATACTTTCAGATCAATTACAGCGTCTTATTTGGAGGTAAACAAGAAATTGCGCCTTCTCTCACTATGCCCTTGTCTTAAGGGACATAGATCAGGATTACCACAGCACACATGATCCACAAGAGTCTATGGTCAAACGCTTCTGCTAACAAAGGCGGACGCCAATTTAGTCCTCTAGATGCCACATAATAAAACAGCTTCCACCCAATCCCAAACTTGATGAACTCAAGCCCTTTAGGATTAGACTTACAATCTGTAATGATCATTGGTGGGCACAGTGCCTTCAGGATTAGATTCAAACAAAAGATCGCAACGAATCTAGGTCTTGATCCAATACCATTGCTAGTATGGAAGGCACGTCCTCATTAGTCATTTGACCTCTAAGTAACAAGTACTCCCTCTGTAAAGAAATATAAAATTGTTTAGATCACTAAACACTCTTATATTTCTTAACAGAAATACTCAAAAAAACACCTAGAACTGTAGCAGTGCCGACCTTCTTTACCCGTGTTACCTCTGACCATCAGATGCTTGCCAAGAGATCCACAGCCTAGGAAATAAAGAATCTGTACAAATCATGCAACTTTTGTAACAGCCATCAGCTGTCACTCTTCTCAGGGAGTGACGTTCTGTAGCAATCGTGCTCTCAGAAAGCACATCGACTAGCATCCAACTGCTAAATGCAACAATTAGCAGAGGAAGTTTATTGCGCAAATAATTCGCAATACCAAATTCCACAAGTAGCAGATACAACTTCAGACTAAATTTGTGCTTGCAAAGTGCAAATACCAAAAATGCAGAGTTTTTTCTGTTGCAATTCTTTAAAACCCACATGTTCCAGAACATCCCAATTCCAACCAGCCGAGCATAACATCGTCATGTAGAACATCAGAGCCAAAGCCTAGCTACAGCACATATAGCCAAGGTATTGAAAACTTCAAAACCTAGGAGTTTCGCATGAGGACATTACGCATAACAGATTTTCGTCGCCATCTCCAGATCAGCTACTTTTTAAGTTCTAGCATTACCACTATGGACAA
The DNA here is from genome assembly GCF_002162155.2 of Triticum dicoccoides. Lineage (NCBI taxonomy): Eukaryota > Viridiplantae > Streptophyta > Magnoliopsida > Poales > Poaceae > Triticum > Triticum dicoccoides. The sequence continues at coordinate 563,265,583 of NC_041391.1, forward strand.
GTACTTAGTATAATACTTGAGGTAGACTCTCCTTGGTGCACAAAACCTGGCATTGTTTTGAGGATTGCATCACAGGCTTCAGTTCATGGTCTTGTAGGCCCTGAAAGCAATGAACACCGTTGCAGCAGCTGCAACAACAGCAAGAGTGGTGTAGGTGTCAGAACTATCCCAGGCATCGAACCAGGTGGGCGTCCGGCAAATCCTCATGCGACCCTTGTTGGCAGCAACACTTTCTTTGACACTTTCTGTCTTGGAGATCCTGCGGTTCTGCTCAGCTGGAATGCTCTTATCCTGTTTTCCTTCTGGCAGATCACTTTGGCAGCAGCTAAAGCCTCCTCCATTGCCCTGGCAGCATCCACCTGCAGGTGCCCCGTCAGTTCCATTTGCTTCAGGGGATTCTTTGGCGCTTGATTCTTCCCCAGCCACGCCATTCGTCATGTGCCTAAGCTCCAGAGCTTTCTTCTGCTGCTCCTCAGACATACCCAACTGACCCCTGTACGACAGGATAGGATAGCACGTGTAAGAACCACATTTCAAACAGGGTATCCGGCTATGGAGTAAACGTAGGGCAAAAGACCAATGAAACATGAACAAGACATATCAGGGCTTTATACAACATTTGCAAAACAAGATTGCATCCTTTGTTATCGGTTTCCTTGCAATGAGATTGGCCACAGAAAGGTCAGTTTTCAATTTCTGAAGTCAACCGCAAATAAACAAATCAAGGCCATTTGAAAATACAACACAGTATTCTTACATGCCATCACAAGAACAGAATATGTCATACAAATGAGTGCTTAAACATAATTGACAAAAACTACACAGGAGTACAAACAACCTACAACATGCTATCTAGATGCTTATAGTCACAGTAGTCCTACTTTACTATAATGCTCAAGAAAAGAAGCATCAGTGACAGACTTACATCCCAGTATCTTCCCTTAACTCAAGATTAAGCTACTTGAAGTAATCAAATCATTTGGAAATAGATAAGCCAGTGCTATAGGCATACAAGTACTAGAACACACACCAGGCAGTTTTTGTAATATTATCAGATTATTGATTTAGGCTCAGAATGTATGATGTATAAGCATGTGCGAGTCCAGATAAAATAGCAAGAGAGTAGGACGCAGATCTGAAAATGCTAATAGTACTCAATGACACTACAACACTGATACAAATGGTGGTGAAACACTAACTAAATATCCTCTTCAGTCAACACATGGAATGGATTAATTAAAAGAGGAAGCATACCTCCATAGACGGTCCACAATCGCTCCCCCTTGTCCAATTTGTTTGTGCAGTAACTCAGGCACATCATCAGGGGCAACATAACCATACCTAGAATTACAAATACAGTAAGCAATGACTGGGTTTTGACTAAGTAAAATTAAAACAGAAGAGCCCTACAGGAAGGTATTGAGATTCCTAGGGCACAAGAATGTACTCCCTCTGTCCCAAAATTCTTGTCTTAGATTTGTCTAAATACGGATGTATCAAGTCACGTTTTAGTACTCCCTCCGTCCAGAAATACTTGTCGAAGAAATGCATAAAAATGGATGTATCTAGAACTAAAATACGTCTAGATACATCCATTCCTCCGACAAGTATTTCCGGACGGAGGGAGTATTAGATACTCCGTATCTAGACAAATCTAAGACAAGAATTTTGGGACGGAGGGAGTAGATTTTATGATAGTTCCTGGTACTTACCAATTACCAGTCACTTCTCCCTTGGCATCTGGACTGAATATGATGACATTTCCTGCATACTTATGACCTCCCACGTGTGAGCATGCACTAACAGCCACGTGACGATCAAGACCTTCTGCTTCAATCTCTTCCTTGAACCTTGTAATCAAAGCAGGACCGCAAACACCACACCTTTTATCCCTGCTTCCATGGCAGCAGACAAAAACATAGGAACCTCTTATAGCCTCAGGAGATCCAGGAAGCCATTCAGTATCTTTCACGAGTACTTCTTCAACGAAGTTGTCAACATCAAAGTGGGTCAGCCCTCTGCAAAGATTACACCACGTATCGAAGAAAACAATCAGTTGACTTGTGTATTCCATTACCTAATAAATACTAGTAGAGATGGAAAGACTGAATGTTTATTTCTTTGCAGCTTTCAGCTACCTGTATCGGATCATATCAGGAAAGATCAACACGTCTCCAAGAGATGACTCAGTGCCGTCTTCTCCTTCACAAATGGTCAGTTTGGTCTGAAAAAGTAGAATAAACCACTCATTAGCAATAAAAAATAACACATGGGGAAGTCTTGTCTATTAATCTATCTAAGCATTATAAGGTGGCTTGTCTGTAAGCACAAATCACATTGCTATCAGTTCAGACACACATGCACATCACAAAACTAATAAAAAAAGGCAGAAAAGCGACATGAATTAACAAAAAATATCAGACAACTTCCAACAATAGACTAATAATAATGACGCCAATCAAAGAATACTTGCTTGAATTTAGTATGAAGAAAAGAACATAAGGCAGTAACTAGCAAAGTGAATATGAAGAAAAGAACATAAGGCATAACTTAGGAAGATTAATATCACTGAGCAGTAACACTCTAGATTGCCAGAAGGTGCAAATGCTCAACAGTGACAGTACCCTCAGAGGAACATACACTTACTAGTAATTGGGCAAGCTTTTCATTCACTTTGTAACTGCCATGTACCAATATAATTACTCCCTACGCTCAGAAATATAAGATGTTTTGGATATTTCAATATGGTCTACATACAGACTTAAATGAGTGAACAAACACACTAGAACGTGTCTATATACATCCAATTCACAAAAAGCTAGAACATCTTATATTTGTCAACATAGGGAATATATGGGGTAACTACATTTTTTTCTTTCTGTTGCTTAGATCCTCTATCACCAAGGAGCAAAAGACGGCCAAGACCCACACAGAGAAATAAGGCAGAGGATCTTCTGCACTCAAATGGACCAAACAAATCATAATATCAACCCCATGTACTGCACTATGTGGATGAAGACAAAAGGAGTAAGCTCCTAGTCCTAAAGGGTGAATAGAAACATTACTGCACATACCAGTACCACCATATGATTTCAAAGGTTCAAAGGTGCATTATAAACACTAACCAATACAGACGGCAAGCAAATAACATAGCAAAGGACACGATAATCAAATGATGAGAAAACATCTAAACATGAACAAACAGAGCCTGGATTTGAAACAAACTACATCCCTCACCCCTTTAAAAGATAGAATAACTGGATGTGAGCAAACCCCCAAAAAAGCAGTGTGTGTGGATTTAAACAAAGCAATATTATCAGAGCCAAATGGACCAGAAAACCATATGAAACAGTTACAAGGAGTCAAGGAACTGTGCATCATAAATAAACTGAGAACCCACCGACTATATTAGCACTGAAATGGAATCACACAAATTCATGAACAAAATCCATTGGATGCAGCGAGAATCCAGCAATAGGACGTTGTGAGCCAAATAATTGGATAGAGTAATCCAATTATACCCAAACAATACAGACGCCTCCAAATCATATAAACACCAAATCACCACCAAAATTCGACACGCATGGCCCATATACAGTTATACACACGCTAGAATGTGGGGATTCGACACCAGTTCAAACCCCAAGAGCACTATTTACATGTCCCGTTGAAAGATGAAACAATAACAACCTTAAAGGAAGCACCAAGCGACCAGATCTTGCGTGAATAAGAACCAAAACAAAATGCGAACAAAATCAAGTAGAGAGACACCAATCTACAGACATAATCGGCACCAAATTGCAAGCATATCAACACCACTGACCACCATAATTAAGCGAGATGCTAGTGGCCAATCAGAAACAATAAACTGAAGCAAAAGCAATTGGAACTACATCGTCCCCCAACACAATCGGATCGACTGATTAGCTTTTAAGGGTCGCGATCTCTGCAGGAACCCAGCACGCCATATGCAGACAACCAAATCGAACTACAGAATACAGTAAAGTAACTCGAGCTAGTCGAAAACTAGTCATCAGCTAAATCCTAAGCTCGGAGCAACCAGCAAACAGTTTCCACTGCGAACAACCACGCTAAAACAACACTAGCATACCAGAAGCATACGGATACCACATCACAGCACCAAATCAGCCATTCACAAACCGAACCGAGAGGGAGATGGGGAGGGAGAGGAGATGCTCACGCTCTTCTTCAGGTCGGGCTTGCGGGCCTTGATGGCGGCGGCGAGGAGGCGGGGGAGGCGGTCGGACTCGGTGGCCTCGAGGTGGGACGGCCACTCCTCGGGGCCCTTGTAGCAGAGGAACACGTGGCGCTCGTGGAAGCCCACCGTCCCGGCGAGCTTCTCCGTGTGGAGCTCCTCGCGCTGGAACCCGAACTCCTTGTCCAGATCGGCGGCCGCGGCGGGGAGGGGCGCCTCCGGCGCGTCGGAGGCCGGCGGCGGGAGGAGGGCGTCCCCGGCGGTGGGGGAGGAGTGGGAGGGATCGGCCATGGGAAGGAGGAGGGGGAGGAGGCGGTGCTGCGGCAGTCGCCGACGGCCTGGGGCGTGCTGGGGAGGGAGGAGCGGCTGAAATGGAAATTGCTTGGAGAGTTTGGGGGAAATGGAAAGCGTCTCGGGTTTTATGGGCTGTTCTTGCGGGAGGGGAAAAGGAAGGCCCCACTGACGAGCGTTTTGCGTGGGCCCAGCTGTCAGTGATGTTTGGGTTTCGTTGCTTGATGCCGTGGGACCCCACGCTAGAGGGAGGTAGCGGCCAGCTAGACAGCTGGAGTTCCGTCTTCACCTGAATTATGACGAAAGGAAACCTTGCAAGTGCTATTTCGCGGCTCGTGTTTGTGAGGTGGTGTTTGTTTCTCTAGTCCTAGAATTTTTTTTAATCCCTGGGACTTTTTAAAAAAGACTCTTAAGGAGGTATTTCTAAGGACTTTTAGCAAAAAGTCTTAAAAAAGTCCCACCCTGTTTGGTTTGCTAGGGACTTTTTCTAGTCCCTACACTAAAAAGTCCTTGGAAACAAACACCTCCTGAGTGGGGCACCACCCGTCAGCGAGCGAGGCTAGTTTCCTTTCAAGGATGACAGGGTTAATTGTTTTTTCTTGGCGAATCCCCTTGTTAGAGTCTGGAGCAAAATGGAGCTCTCCCGTGCGTTTGGATTCTGGACCGTTCGATCGTTTTCCTGATGCGATTCCGGCCGTCGGATCTTGGGCTCGGCTCACGTGAGGCGTCAGATATTTACCAAATTGTTGTGAGCCGTTGGATAAAATTCCAATGGCGACATGATGTAAATACCTTACCCCCACCGGGGCATTTCGGTCATTTCGCGTAGTGGGGGTATAAAAGGCAGCAGCTCCCGTGGTAGAACCCTAGCCGCCGCCTCCCTCCCGCACTCGCGCCTCCCCCGCGGCCATCTCCTCCCGCCTCGCCTCTCTCTCTCTCCCTCTCTTTCTCTCTCCTTGCGCTCCCTGCCGCGCCGCCGCCACCGCTCGCCTCGCGCCGCCGCCTCCGCTCGCCTCGCCATCGCTGGCACCTACCCGAGGAGTGGGTCCGCAGTCCTGCCCCCTCCCTTCCTCCTCTCCCGGTTCGTTCTCCCTCCCATCCCAAGCCAGCTGCCGCCCCCAACCTCGGTGCCGCCTCCTCCCTCTCTCCCATAGGCGCCCGCCGCTGCCGTTTCACCTTCTCGAGAAGGTCAGGTGGAGGCCAGATCCGCCATGCCCACAGCGTTGCTTCCGCTGACACGCTCCTGTGCCGTTCCCAAGCCCGATGCAAAGGAGATGCACGGCCATCCCCTCCCCGTGCGGTGGTGGACGCAGGAGGTGCACGTCTCCGTCGAGGTCATCGCGATTGGGTGAGAACCCTAGCTGATGCTCTGACCCTCACAACCCTCGCTTCGCCCCCTCCTTTCTCTTTCGCCTCTGGATCCGGCCGCCGCCGCCGCTGTCTCTCTGCCTTGCCCCGTCGTCCTGTTCCTGGTGAGATGAGGTCCTTCCTTTCTATTGCTCACATCAGTCATCCAGTTCTAGGCAGTGGATGAATCACTAAGATTGGGAGCAGAGGCAAGGTCTGATGGTGGTTGGTAGATGGGCTCAAGCGTTGCCAGACAAAAAGAAAGGCCACAATTTTTTTCCGCTGACTTCTCTCTTGTTGTTGCTGCTGCAGGATGTTGCCTCGCCCCTGCTTCTGACCTGGACTGGATCTCGTTGGTTCTTGCTCAACCTGCCAAAGGTCTCTCTTTACTGATCTCCGTTTTTGTATCAAAATTGCATCAGACCATGTAGCACTTATTTCGAGCATAGAAGCATTAGTTAACACCTAATTTTATGCAATTGGGTTTCCTATTTTTCTGTTAGGTGCCATGACAAGAATCATTCAGTCGGATGATTTACTGCATTGGAATTTGACAAATTTAATTCTGCCATAATATTCTTTTCTTCACTGCTGAAGTAACAAGTCCATATTTGCATGTGTTGTAGCATTTTGTTGTGTTTTTGTTTCGTTTGAAGTTAACATTCCTCTTTTTCTAGGTCTATATGTTTAAGAATGACTCCACTCATGTCCCCTTTAAAGGATCCATTAAGATCATGGATGATTCAATTCTAGAGATTAATGTGGAGAAAATAATAATCAGATGCAAAAGATGAGTATGCATCATTAATATGCATCCTAAGGGGCAAAGATGCAGTCCTCCAGAGCGGTTGGAAAGAAGAAGAAGATGGGTAAGCTCCTATTCCTCTTCTGTGTTGGTTTAGCAGAAGAAAAAAATTAGGAAGAGGACTTGGAAGGGTATCTGCAGATCTATGTTGGTGCTCTCAGTCTCATCATTTATGCTATAGCAAATCTCTTTCATGTGCATAACCCATGTTAGTGAATCACCTGCTAGCCGCTGATTTACTCTTTGTTATTAATTAGTTTGAGAAAACACTACATGATCATGGTTCTGATTGTGCACCTTCTTGGCTTAGAAAAAGTAGAAAAATAGAGCAGTTTCTGGTTTCAAGTGATTGGGTAAGCTTTGGTTACCCAAAGAGTTGGACCATTACTTACACTTTCAAAACCAGTGTATATCGTTACTGTATGGGACATGTCCATGGCTATATTGATGTTCAGAAGAAGTGGTGAGAGGTTAGGGTTCCTACTTGAGCTCTGTATTTTTCCTGTGTATATCTTTTTGCTAAAAATTGCATTTCTATTAAATAGTAATTCCTAACTAATTGTTTCTGATAAACAACGATGCTGTCCTTACACAGGTTGTTTGATGTGTTCGTGCTTGTCGGCGGGACGGTGCAAGGCGCAACTCCGATGCGGTTCCTCGCCGGTTCGACGGCATTCAGGCGCAACCCCGACATGCACTGAGTACTGCCTCAGCTACAGCCTCCCTCGGTGAAGTCCATCTTCCTCCCGCTCCTCTGCTTCGGCTACTTTATGGGACATGTCCATGGCTATATTGATGTGGTGCTCGTCTGGTTGATGCTCTATGCCCTACTCATGCATCGGCTCTTGTAGTTGTGGATCCATGCCATTTTAGGGTTTGCGGGATGTTGTTCATGTTTAGTTGCTATCATAGGAGCTAATGTGATGCTCTGGTTTACATGTGGATGCCCTGGTCCTATAGCTATGCTCCTGGATTTGCTAGATTGATTAGTGGCGTTCGTGCTAGGGCGATGATGATTAATCGTGGCTGAAATAAGTGTGCCTTTGAGCAATCGTGGCACCTGTGCGTATCAGGTTGGATCCTCCCTCTTGTCTCTAGAATCCTTTTTGATCCTGTGATACTTGTTGTTGTCCTTGGATGGTCATTCTTGTTGAGCGATAACCAGGGCAGCTCCACTGTATGAACAGATTGATCTGGTGATAAGAGATGACGGGGTAGGTTATATGATCGAGGAAAGGTGAATCTGAGCCCGCTATGCAATGAACCCTGAATCGAGAATCCCATCCCATCCCCTTGTTAGAGTCTGAAGCAAAATGGAGCTCTCCCATTCATTTGGATTCTGGACCGTTCGATCGGTTTCCTGATGCGATTTCGGCCGTCGGATCTCGGGCTCGGCTCACGTGAGGCGTCGGATATTTACCAAATCGTTGTGATCCGTCGGATAAAATTCCAATGGCAATAGAATGTAAATACCATGCCCCCACGAGGGCATCTGGGTCATTTTGCTTAGGGGGGCAGGAGTATAAAATGATCGCGGCTTCCTGCGATGAAAACCTAGCTGCCGCCTCCTCTCTCTCACTCGCTCCTGTAGCTGCCTCCCTCCCTCCCACGCAGGTGGTTCCCATGGCGATGGCGGTAGCGGCCACGGAGGAGGGCGGCATATCAGCGGCGCCGGCGATGGCGTCCGTGGCGGCCATGCAATGAGCCCTGAACCATTTTTTATTTGTATTTAAAGGTGTTGCTTATTTATGCTCAACGTTATTCGTGCTAGGGCGATGATGATTACCTTGGCTGGAATTAGTGTGCCTTTGAGCAATTGAGGCACCAGTGGGTATCAAGTTGGATCCTCCCTCTTGTCTCTAGAATCCTTTTTGATCATGTGATACTTGTTGTTGTCCTTGGATGGTCATTCTTGTTGAGTGATAACCAGGGCAGCTCTACTGTATAAACAGATCGATCTGGTGATAAGAGATGATGGGGGTAGCCTATATGATCGAGGAAAGGAAAATCTGAGCCCACTATGCAATAAAACTGCAGCTACCTCCCCTAATGTGTGTAATATTGAAGGCAAAAAAGAACTTTTCATGTCTTGCTACTTTAAAATTCCAAAAGGTTCATTCTTCCTTTGCTGGTTACTTAACCATGTTTTTTGTTTTGATTTGGTTCTGGTTGAGATACTAAAGGTTGTTTATATATGGAAAGAACGGACACTTATAGTTTTGTATGCCTCAACTGTAGCTTAGGATCCAGTGTTGTAGTGTCTTCGATCAGTATGTTCATATTGAGATGTAGGGATGCATCAGGCACGTCAACTTTCTTGGCTTGGCGGTTGCGCAATACTGATACTATGTATAACTTCACAACATTGTGAACTAATGGCCATGTTATAGTGCTCTTATGTTCACTCCTGATCCTGTCACTATCACAGGTGTGGTACACACATAAAGTGGAATCGAGCGTGACCCGCTGAAATTGTCATGGTGCTGCATTCTTACAAAAAAACTAATTAGAGTGTCCTGTTGCGTTAGATGCTTGATGTTTTCCTTTAATTGGAAAGTCGTTCTAGGTAATTGACCCTTCTCCTTAAAACATACTTTGAAGATTTTGAATGACATTTTATTAGAGTAGTTTCCAAATGCTACCTTACCTATTTTCCTTTTTTGTTGTTTCTACTAGGTTTAAACTAAAAGGAGAAATAGCTATAAAAATTGTCCTTTATATTCTTTGTCAGGCCTTCTGCTCGGTCAAATCTGAGTTATGGTAGTTGCTATAAATGTCTAGGTTTCAGCTTAATATTTGCATTACATGCCCGGAGAACTAATGTTATGCTTGTACTAAATTGGAAAATAACTGGCTACATTCGTGTGATGTTTTATGAATTTATTTTTTAATAATTCATGTGTTGTTTCATTCCTTGGAATACACTTTCCCCTGATTTATTACTCCTGAAGATGGTTCCATTTGAATGCGTGAAATTACAAAAGCTCAAGATTGTAGTTTTAGTCATAGGTCAACCAGGGCACTATTTCTAATGAAGGTCATGTTTCTATATGGTTTTTACCGTTCGGTGGTACATTTAGATAGTTAGCATCGTCCGTTGACTATGTGTTTTGTACCCTGTTGTTCCAGGGTGAGATTTCCTGTGATTTTGTGGAAGTAGATGATTGATAGATACTCGGAGGAGGTAATTGATAGATATAGACGTCGTGGTTCCTAATTCTTCATGTACTATTTTTCTTCCAGTTTTCTTTTAATTACAAGCTACCTCTGCCATTGTAGTCATTTCTTTATTTCATACCAGTCTCTGTTGACTACTATGTAACCATGCATGGGTAGCTTAAATGGCATAAGTTCTTATTCAGTTAGAAAAAGGCAACAAAAACAACCAGGGTAATCTTGCTCTAGAAATTGCATGACATGTGCTTATTCTCATTTGTACATATGTGCGAGTTGAGTTCAAGAAATTCTTGCAAATGCATTTTTTGGATAACAGTCATCAGCACATAACCATTTACTGATTTATATTAAACCCTATGGAAGCCAAGATATATTCCAGGTTTAGGTTCATGTCCAATATATCTCATTTCACGGAATATAGATTTGCTTGGAAGCTATATCCTCCCATGGTCCATTGTTTTATGCATTGTTCATGTTAACTTGGCTAAGAAGTGTTCAGGGAAGCTTTGAGTTTTGGTTGTTTCAAAATAAACACATCAAAGAAGATGTTATATACCTTTTGCCATTTAGCGGTGCTTAGGGAGTGAACAAGATCCACTCTAAAAAGCTCCAGCATCTGTCAACAAAGTGTAAGTGATGCAAGCGCACTGAAAATCAGCATTTCCTACTTCCTTGGAAATACTACATTCCAACTTGTCAGGATAATCTATGTTATGTTTCTGGATTGCAGTACCAGTGCAAAGCAGATGGAAAAGAATAAGGCATCAAAGAATGTTGTGCATGTGCCTCTGCTTCCTCCTGCTACTAATGAGGTGCTTGCTCTGTCTTATCTTACGACTGACAAGATGATTCTTAATTTAGCATTGACGCCTGTTTGGCTTTCTTTCTTAAGGTCACAGATCCAGTTGTTGATCCTAAAACACAGGATGTTGGTGGGGTTACTTTAAGGTGCTTGCCCTTTTCCAGATATTTTGAATCAGCTGTTATGTTTGTTGATGCGATTCCATTCTGTTGTGTTCAACTGTTGGTTGTTTTTGAAGGGGTGTTGATGCAGAGGAGGGAGGCGAGGATCCTAGTGCCAGAAAAAGGCATAAGCTCTAGAGCAGCTGACGCCGATTGATCCACTCTTTTGGTATATATGCCTTGTCCTTATCTTTGGTGTCTTTTCACTCGTGTTGTGCGTGTGCTGTTCTTATTTTGATTTCGGCTTTTCATGTCTCAGGTCCATGACGGTTGGCTATGGACGTACGACGATACCTGGATTTGCTGATATCTGTGGTGCTTCATTACGTGCTCAACGATGAAGCCCCTTCGTCGTACGGACCTGTCTACATGAAGACCTATCACTTAGTATATAATCTGCTGCTTTATTTCCTTTAGGGGGTATGTGCCGCGGGTACTTTTAAATTTGAACAAAACCTACCTTATTATTACCTGTTTGCTTGAATGTGTGCCGCCGACGATGTAGTGGAGTATGAGCAGACGCAAACTTGTGGTGCTTATGGCTGTTGTTGGCAAATGACTTAAATATGTCTATGTGTGCCTGTTGTCCATTTCTTTAATTACGTCTGGGATGATCGTGCACATATATATATTTTGTATCGCTTTTGTTACAATTCTGTTCTGTTGGCAGTGCTCATGCTTTAATTCATCCTTATACATGTATGGTTGATACTGCTTGTTGCGTGTGGAAATTTTGACATCTTATTCATTTGGACTCCCGGTGTGTCCCTTTTGTTAGCACGCGTGGATGGCATCATTTTGTTCCCTGTGTCTGATTGATTTCCTCACAATAACTAAATGAGTAGGGTCATTGTTTTTTGCAATATTGTTCTCTGTAAGATTGTTGTTTTGCTCCTTTTTATGGATTTGTGTTTGTGGTTTTTTATACTTGAAATGTTTTGGTGGTTGTATATAGATATACCCGGCAGCTTGCTGTTGGGGTGCGGCAAGCCGCATTTCCTATCTAGTACGCTGTAGATCTGGCCATTTGGGGGGAGGGGGGTTGTAAGTTATTTTAATGAGTAGACACCGATCTGCAGAAAGTGAGCACGAAGTGATTGCAATTACTCCCTCCGTCTAGGTGTGTAAGTCATCTTACGAAAACCAAATAATCCCAAAATACTTAGGCACGGTGCATTAAATTCTACCTCGTTTCTTGTTTCTTGACATATCAACCAATAAGAGATATGAGGTGTGCATGCTTTTAATGACTTGAGACTACCAAACACGACATGCAGTGGTCAGTTCATTGCATGCAATGCTATTAATTAGCAAATGAACATTAAGTTTTCTCGTTTTCCCCTCCTTGGCCACGGTGCACAACCTAAGATGACTTACTCACCTAGACGGAGGGAGTAACAGTACTTTTCTATCCTCGTTTCAACTAGCTACGATGCAGACCGTTGAGAGATTTATTAGAACAACTACGCCCACCCACGGTTTGCAAATCCGGGTCCCTATACGTCCGCGGGCGCGTCTACATGTAATCCGACAACTCATAAACCATATTTCTAAAATATTAAATACATGCAGATAGACCCGGTCATGGGAAGCCCGGCTCGGCCCGAAAAAGCCCGACTCGGCCTGGCCTGACGCTGCCCCCGGGCCGGGCTCGGGCCTAGATTTTGAGCCCGAAGGCCGGGCCGGGCCGGGCCCGGGCCTGTCGTTTTCACGTTTTTCTGAAGGTCGGGCCAGGCCGGCCCGAAGCCCGATGGGCTTTTACGTGTTCGGGCTAGGCTCGGGCCCAGAAAACAGGCCCGATGGCCGGGCCGGGCCAGGCCCGGGCCTGGGTTTTTTGCGTTGGGCTTGGCTAGGCCCGGCCCGAAGCCCGGCCCGGCCTGAGGTATGGCCAGGTATACATGCAGATACGTGCATGTCGATCATTTTGGTTAAATTGTTCCGGTGCACACGTGCAAAATACAAATAGTTCAATGCACATAAATGCAAGTTGTTCGTACTTAAGATTTTCACTGTGGATGTAACATCTGTGTTGTGCCAGCCTGGTTGGGGATTTAGTCCCACCTTGCCGCGTGAGGAGCGACGCAGCCGGCTTAAATAGTTGTGTCGTCCAAAAGCTATAAGCTTCTGTCTTAGTATGGCCATCAATGCTCGCATTGTGAAGGGCATGAGTTCATATCATTCAAAGAGCGAGCATTGATGGCCCCTACTTTCAATGGGAGAGAGTTTTTAAGTACGAGAACTCTTTTTGAATCATTTCACCAAGCTCCGTCGGTCCATATTGCTCGTCCGACGAACCATCAACATCCATCGTCCTACCTATGAAAAAACCACCGAAAAATCTGGTCAGGCAATGTGTCGAACACATAGAGGGCAAGGTGCAATCGAGAGTTGTCGGACATACCGCATGGGCGTACGGGCCAACAACGATGTCTGCGGTAGCGAACATAGATGGGAGGACTGTTATGCCAGTGCTGGTGGGGCCGAGGCAGAGAACGACAACGAATAAGGGTGGCGGTGGAGCTAGGAGAAGGCCGGCGCGGGGGAGGGAGAGGAGAGGAGCAAGTGAAATCAGGTAGGTCGGAGGGGGATTTGGTGCAATTTTTGTTGGGGTCGGGTTGTCAGGTCTGACTTGGCGAACGCGCCCGGGCCTCCCCATGTCCGCCCTATATTTGGAATTGATATGAGGGGTGCCGGTTAGCCCAGGCGTTTGAGGCCGGTTTGAGGCGCCCGTTTAGGTCACTTCTTTGACCGATTACTGACGGGGTCGTCCGCCTGGTCGTTTGAGGGGGGTTTGAGGCACCTGAATGTAGATGCTCCTAAGGGCAAGTTTCTGGTGTGTGACTCGCTGCCCAAACCTGGGCCAGTACAAAGGCATCACCCCTCCCCCCATGGTCGAGGCCTGAGTCCGGATGGGTGGAATTGTCCATCGGAAGTTCTTTCGTGCAAGATACTGGTGCAATAGGTGCATGTATGATCCTCGGGGACAACAATGGCACAATTATTTTCTTGGCATACTGATACTTATTCCACTACAAAGATGCCCTTGAAGTTGATATTAGTGCCAGACTTGAAGGTCTCCCACTGAGCATGCAACAATCAGAGTTGCCTATCATTAATGATTCTGATAGCTAAAATGCCATTGCTACCTTGACAAACGACTCACTCAACCGATCAGTGCATGGTCTTCTGATTATGGAGATTAAGAAGATGCTAGTTTTTCGAGTGTTTATTCTATTAAAAGTAGAATATAGTCAAAATAGAGTTGCTCATAGTCTAGTAATTAGTCCCTTTAGTGATCTGGTAAAGGAGAGGAATGGACTCTCGCTTGTGTCTAGAGTTGTGTTGTGGTCTCTCCCCGTGAGTCTCTGGCCTTGATCGTGCATGTTTGCGTGTATGATTAGTGCACGGTCGAGGTGGGGAGTCACATTTCCCCTGACCCCGAGTTATCGAACCCATGAGAGGACGGTACCCTTTAATTCAAGGGTTTCTAACAAACTTTTGCAAGAAAAATAAATTCTAGCTTTTAATCGGATTAGAATCAAGTTGACACTAGAAACACTTATAATAAAAATAGGCATCTGTATGAGGACATATGTGTTGGAAATATGCCCAAGAGGCAATAATATTGTATTATTTATTTCCGCTTTTATAATTAAGAGTTTATATTGTATGTTATGACTACTATGGTTCTGGAATATGTGATTCAGCGAAAAAATCATTAGCATGTGTGGAATGATAAACGATAAAACCTAATTCCTAGTCTCACCTCTAGGACTAGCTCAAGTGTTGTATGTGAAAGTGCAACTATCCCTAGGTGGTTTTGGTAATTCATAACAACATATAGCTCATTGAGCTAATGCTATTCCAAGACTATTATTTCAGGAAAGCTCAATGAATGACATGGCATGGATGATGAAAGTGGATCCCTCAAAATACTAAGGACAAAGGATTGGCTCAAGCTCAAAAGGTCAAGACTCTTCATTTTATATTTTAGTGATCCAAGATCACATTGAGTCCATAGGAAAATCCAATACTATCAAGGAGGGATGAGGTGTTGCTTAATGAGCCTCTTGCTTCATGTGCTTAGTGATATGCTCCAAAACCCTCAGCTACTTTCTCACATCCACAAATGACCTAAACCCAAAGCCAAAATCGGTCACACCGATTCTTCCAATCCGGCGCCACCGATTTCAAATGTCATAGCCACTGCCACAAACCCTAAGCAAATCGGTCCTACCGATAGGGATCTCGGTCTCACCGAGATGGGATTGTAATCTCTCTGTTTCCCTTCGTAACGTTTCGGTCTAACTGAAGTGAGCGATCGGTCCCACCGAGATTGCAATGTAAACTCTCTGTTTCCTTTTTGTAACATTTCGGTCTCACCGAAAAGAGCAAATCGGTCCCACCGAGTTTACCTGACCAACTCTCTGGAAAGCTTATTACCGAAATCGGTTTCACCGAGTTTGTGTAATCGGTCTTACCGAGATTATGTTATGCCCTAACCCTAACCGAATCAGTCTCACCGAGTTGCATGTCAGTCCCACCGAAAATCACTAACGGTCACTAGGTTTACTAAATCGGTCCGGCCGAGTCTGTTGAATCGGTCCCACCAAGTTTGGTAAATTGTGTGTAACAGTTAGATTTTGTGTGGAGGCTATATATACCCCTCCACCTCCTCTTCATTCATGGAGAGAGCCATCAGACTGAACCTACACTTCCAACTTACCATTTCTGAGAGAGAACCACCTACTCATGTGTTGAGGCCAAGATATTCCATTCCTACCATATGAATCTTGATCTCTAGCCTTCCCCAAGTTGCTTTCCACTCATACCCTCTTTCCACCAGATCCAAATCCTATGAGAGAGAGTTGAGTGTTGGGGAGACTATCATTTGAAGCACAAAAGCAAGGAGTTCATCATCAATGCACCATTTGTTACTTCTTGGAGAGTGGTGTCTCCTAGATTGGCTAGGTGTCACTTAGGAGCCTCCGACAAGATTGTGGAGTTGAACCAAGGAGTTTGTAAGGGCAAGGAGATCGCCTACTTTGTGAAGATCTACCGCTAGTGAGGCAAGTCCTTCGTGGGCGATGGCCATGGTGGGATAGACAAGGTTGCTTCTTCGTGGACCCTTCGTGGGTGGAGCCCTCCGTGGACTCGCGCAACCGTTACCCTTCGTGGGTTGAAGTCTCCATCAACGTGGATGTACGATAGCACCACCTATCAAAACCACGCCAAAAACATCCGTGTCTCCAATTGCGTTTGAATCCTCCAAACCCTTCCCTTTACTTTCTTTCAAGTTGCATGCTTTAATTTCCGCTGCCTATATACTCTTTGCATGCTTGCTTGAATAGTGTGATGATTGCTTGACTTGTCTTAAGATAGCTAAAATCTGCCAAACTCTAAAATTGGGAAAAGGATAAGTTTTTAATTGGTCAAGTAGTCTAATCACCCCCCCTCTAGACATACTTCAAGGTCCTATAGTATGTTTTTCAGATCTTGGGATATCATTTAGTGTAACGGTAGTCCCAAAACAACATTGAGAGTATGACGTTAGAAGAACAATCATATTGAGTTGACCCAACTTATTTGTTATACTTTGAGATATTATCGTCACAAGTCAATCGATATAACATGAAGAGTTAACATATGCTTTAGTTTCTTAGACCATGAGAGTAACATAGTCACTTCTTACCGTGCGATGGACTTTGGGGTTGCTCAAACGTCATATGTAACACAGTGATCATATCGACAACTTACAGGTTAATCGGAAAGTTCGACAAGGGACTAGATAGCTCAAGAGTGGGATTTGCTCATTCGACGATAGAGAGATATTCTTAGGGCCCTCTCGGTGTGATGACATCCATCATAGCCTGGCTAGACACAGATGACTAGGTCACAATGATGCCAAACATGTCAACGAGAAAGAAGAACAAAATCAGTAAGAGGAGACTGGTATAGTGAGCATAAGAATGACTCAAAAGGATACCGATATATCTCACCTCGGGTTTTGTATAGTACTGGTAAGCAAAGGGAATGTCACATGATAACCGAAGGTTCACTCAAATATCATTTGTATATTCATATGGATCAATATGGATGTCCACGGTTCCGCTATTGGTCATTGAATGAAAGGGAGTTCCATTCATGTCTATGTTTTACCGAACCTATTGGGTCACAAGCTTAAGGGAATCATATTCTATTGAGTGTTAGTAGGGAAGAGTTATGAGCAAATATTCAAGAAATAGTTTCATGAATATTAGAAATAGTTTCGAGAGAAACCAAAAGATTTTCGGGGTTACTGAGAGAGTTTCGGGGAATACCGGGAAATGATATATAGGCGGAAATTATTTTCGAGGACCTAATATAAATAATAGAAGATTTAGATAATGATCTAGGAGTCCCTAGAATTTATTTAGAGTCAATGGGCTAAGGGAAATATCAATTGGCCTATTAGTGGAGAGCTAATGGGCCTTGAATGCCCATGTAAGGATGGCGCCCGTTTTAGCTTATTGGACAAGCTGATGGGGGCACAGGGGAGTTGAAGGAGGACTCCTCCACCTTGGACACGCCCCAAGGGAGGTTTTTCCCTCCTCCAAGTCAGCCTATCCCCTCCCTCCATCTATATATATGTGAGGGGGCCGCCCCCTTTGAGATATACAAGTTCTCCCTTGATCTCAGGCGCCCACTCTCTCTCTAGTTCTAATTTTTGATCTAGACTTGAAGTAGTTCCAATTCTCCCTATTCCTCATAATAGAGAAGCCCCGTGAGGTTTTCTTCTCACTCCTCCAATTCTTCAGAGACGATTAGCTCTGGACGATGAAACACTGTCGGGTCTTGAAACTTGTACGCTTGCAATCTGTAGAGAGGTTGTGCTTTCGGTCTTTTATTTGAAGGATCGTCGTGGACAGTTTGAGGGACTTCAAGAATGATCTACAACAACTCTTCTTCTGCTACATCTCGAAGTTGGTAACGATCCGATCTAACATATGCATCTTCATACTGATCCGGGACCATGATCATAAGGCGTTTTTTTGTTTTCTACTACGTTTCCCAGCATTATGCTTACAACCATATATTTGTGTCGGGACCATTATGATCTTAATTTGTGCCCTAAATTCATCCATCGAGATGTGCTTGCTACATATCAAACTTGGGCATGTGTCCAAATTACATCTTGACTGGCACGCGTCCTACATCAAGAGTCAGTTGTCCAACCGAAGGCCCTATCCGTCGCGCGGGGTTGCCTTGGTATTAAGATAACAATAATCAGACAAAAGCATTGGGCATTTAATGACTACATGATGAGTCCAATTTATGTGATGTTTGTGATAGCTATTTCATGGCTACATGGTAGGCTTTGTGGAGTTTTACCGTGTTCACGCACTTCTTTTAGTTAGTATTTATCAGGAAACTTCTTCTAGAGCAAATAAGGTTATATGGAAGGAATCCTAGGAAATGGTGGTGGAATCACGTTATTTAATGTGATAATCAACTATCATAAAAGAATGAAGCAAAGGGACCAAAGGAGAAGCTTATGCGGCGCCTCCGGAGCCAAATACGGACTTTCATACAAGCACACCCACTCATATGAGTGGTTGTATGAGGGTGCCAGCACTGCCGCCTCATCCACTGCTTCCACCCCATGAAGTCAGATCAGGGATCAGAGACACAAATAGGGACAAAACACATCGAGAGGAGAGAACCCTAGCCTCCAGAGGCTTGTGAGGAGGAACCGATCCAAGGCTTCGTCCCCGTCACTCCACATCAAGAGGGCTTCATCATCATCATCATCATCATCATCATCATCATCACCATCTCATCCCCATCTATTTGTAATACATTAGTTGGAGTGGATTCAATCTCGTGTTGCTTGTGTGGGATCTCTATGTTCATCATTATTCACACTATCTCATTCGTGCTCTTGATGTGTGAGTAGTCCCTATAGTTCTTAGGGATATGGAGGAACTCTAATGTGTAATAGATCGTTTGGTATTAGAATTTAATATCCTCTTTGCATGTTTATGTTAATAGTCTTCTTGATGTTGGGTGAAGTCGATCATCCAACATATGCCAATTTTGGATGGAAGGTTGCTACTGCTGGCGAACCGGCTGATCGCGAAGGTAGGTACGTGATAGGGCCTATCTCCCTTTGTCACGGATCATCGCAGCAGGGGGTAAGCAGAGACCACCCATAGGTTGCGTCCACTAGGACCTTTTCCCCCTCAATAGTCGTTTGGTAACCAGAGTGGGGAAGAACGGTGGTGGTGTATGTGATATGGGGCTGCCGCGTGTATGCATGTTTCTGTATCGACTCTGCTCACAAATAAGAATATGCAAAGTGGCCTAGGAATCCAACGTAGAATTGTGTTTAGGCACCGCACACTAGTGGGGAATCCAGACTCCCTGGAACGCTTTAGTCCTATTTGATTTCAACACTCAACTCTACGTCCCTTGTTACTAAGTTAAATTTTGTGCGCATGAAGTCATTCTGCAGACGCCCATTTCTCATTATGCATGACATTATCTTCAAAGTATTCTTTGCATGCACTATGATTTGACTTCATGAGAAGAGGGAGATCTCTACAAAGGGAAACCTGCCATGTGCATTTGCATTCAGGAGAAAATTACTTCTGTGCACATCTTCAGGGGGCGCCCCTTTTTTATGTAGTCAATGACCATGTTCTTTAACTGTCACATATTTTTATCCCCGTTGAAAACTTCAACCAGTTTGTCATCAATCACCAAAAAGGGGGAGATTGTAAGTGCATCTAGTGCAACCCCTGGTTGGTTTTGGAGTATTGACGACAAAATTGGTTGAGGGACTAATGTTTTTGTGAGATTCCTAGGAGAACACAGGTAGAAGTCCCTACTGATTTGGTTTACCCATCAAAGATGACCCCTAAAAATGTATGAAGACATTGAAGTCAATGGTGGCTCACGAAGACATTCGTGTTGAAGATAATGACTTGTCAGGACATTCACTTGAAGACAATGGAGCGCGAAGACATAATCTTTTGGTAATTATATTTTCTTCTTGCTTGAGTCATAGGAACCACCGAACTGTTAAGTGGGATCGAGGTAATCAAATTCAGAAAACTGGCGTGATGCTCAACCTAAAATGCAATGTATTCGAGCGAAGAATATGAGAGAAAACATCTTCCATAGTTGGTTGAGTCAGCTTTTCTTGTAGCCCAAGTTAAGCTGTCGCGTGTGTTTCAAATCTGACCGTTCGACGCGTGGTGGTTGTCCATTGACCTAGGGTCATTTTTTGGACATATCATGTCGGGTTGCCTCCTGGCTATAAATAGCCCACTCTCTCCACCATAAGTTGGTGGCTGCTCTCATTTTGTGCACGACTTTTATCGTTTGAGAGCAACCCACCTCTAAAGCCTTTTAGAGAGAATCCTTGCAAGGACAAACCCAAAACACCCAGAGCCCAAATTGTTTTGAGAATCACTGAAGTCTTTCTGTTCCGCGTGGACCGAAGGCTTATTACACTTGAAGACTGTGATCTTCCAGTCGGTTAGGCGTCGTGTTCTGCGGTGAACGAAGTCTGTGAAGGTTTGGAAGTCTACCTTGAAGACTTACCTAAGTGATTGGGTGAGATCTGTGGGTCTTATCTCAAGGGGAACAAGGTGAAGACGTGGTATTCTGAGTTCAATCTCAGCCTCCGTAACTAGATGTATAGTTGTCATAGCAACTGGAACTAGTCTAGCAAATCCTTTGTCTTCACCGAGCAACTGGTTCTAGCACTTCACTCCTTTACTTACTGTTTAGTTTTGTGAAGTATTTGCATGCTTGTTCTATTCGAAGACATTGTGTGAAGACACTCTCTCTAATTACATATTTGTCTTCACACTATCTTCCTAATATGATCTATTCTACCTAGCTGCTAATTGACTTCGTGCATCACTTGTATTGTTCATTGACATTCTAGCATGACTAGTGTAGTTTATCTTCCGTTGCATCCTGTTTAGTTACTGTTTTGTTTCCGCGTCTTCGAAGACATTGCCTGTCTTGAAGACTTTCATAAAAATTGCCTATTCACCCCCTCTAGTCGATAACTAGCAGTTTTAACAATTTAACTTAGGCAACATGCAAGAAACAAAAGTGGCAAATGTTGCAGACGTCCATCAGGACTTAAGTTTACAACCCAAAGTAGCAAATGTTCACGAACGAGAGTTGCAAATTTAACAAAATAAGCAAGGCCCGACCCAATATGCCCGCTTGAAGACTGTAAACTCGTCTGCTGCATTTGCCACTTCTGTTTCTTGCATGTTGCCTAAGTTCAATTATTGAACATGCTAGTTATCACCTATTCCCCCCCCCCTAGTCGATAACTATCACTTTCAATAATTTAACTTAGGCAACACGCAAGAAACAAAAGTGACAAATGTAGCAAATTAACATCCATCTGGACTTAAGTTTACAATCCAAAGTAGCAAATGTTCACGAACGGGAGTTGGAGACTTAACAAAATAAGCAAGGCCTAGCCCAGTATATGCCCGCTTGAAGACTATCAACTCGTATGCTTCTCCCCCTTTGTCATCAAATGACCAAAAAGGTTTGAAGACATAGAGCGTCTAAGCGTACTCGAAAGGCGGTTGTGAAGATGTTGGTGCAGCGGGGTCGATGTTTTGATGTTGGGCGGTGCAGAAGGGTCTGGCGCAGCATCTTGTTGCAGTGAAGTTAATAATGCAGAAGTGGCATCATCCTCTTCATCAATAACCAGAGCATGAACTGTGGGTGCGAGAGAAGAGTAATCTGAGTCTTCAATAGATGACATAGCACACCACTTCTCAGTTGCTGGGGGCTTGGAGCCAAACTTGAAGCTTTCCTTGAAGCCATCGGCAACAAGGTCATCTTGAGAGCAGAGTGGTGTGAGGCTCTTCCAAGCACGACGATTCGCTTCATGAGCAACAAATGCATTCTTGGTGGAGAGGTTCCTGATGTGATTGACATCACTAAAAATATTTCCACATCCAAGTAAAACAAATGCAAAGCAAGCATGTCAAAATAGCAGGACACACTAATGCACAAAAACCATATGATCAAGAGCATTTCACAAGACACTACATATGCAAAAGTAACCTCCCCACGCCTAGAACTTTGCAATACTAAACTAAGGGAAATTGCGACAGTGAAAAGAAAATGCAGTTGTTAAAAGAGAGCGCGAGAAGTGGTTACCCCCCAAGCTTACGTCTAAGCAAGGGTTGGAAATTTTTACCGTTGAGGTGCATATATGACCTCTTTTTTAATAGACGTAGATCTTGCTTCATGTGGTCTCCTTGTTGTGGTCCGGTGGTTGCCCTCCAATAGAACCTGCTAGAGAAAAACTAAAAAGGAAACGGAATATTTTTGCGCTTTTATGTTTTTTTCATTTTGTTTGTAACACAAAGGATTAGTAACACAAGTAACAAAAAATATTTGTCTCAACAAGATCGGTTCATCAACCTAAGAAAATCACTTAAGTCAACAAATTATGCCTAGAAGTTCTCGCTACTTCTAGATTTGGATGAAGTGCATGTGAGACAAGATAAAAACATAAGAAAATATCTCTTGAAGAATCTGTTTCGCAGGTGGTAAAGTTATCAGAAGTTACGAATGATCGCACTGTGCTATCTTTGGATATTATGAATAAATTATTCTCGATAGAATGAAATTTCCCTGCTACATGTACAGTAACACTTGCAGGAAATTGAACATCAAATCTATATCCCTGCATGCATCTAGGGGGGGCTCTATTTCATCTTTGAGAAAAGTAACACTTGTTCACTCTCGATCAATTCATGTTCGCTTATCTATCCTTACTTTGATGATTATCTGTTTTGTCAACAATCATTCAAAAAGGGGGAGATTGTTGGTGCAATAATTTGCATTCTTATGTTTTGGAGTTTTTTATCATAAAAAGTGAGGGACTAATGTCTTTGCTAGTGCACACAAAGTAACAGGTCCCTGAAGTATGTGGAGTTTGGTACAAACTCCAAAGATAATCTCCTGCGTGGGAGGAGGGTTATCACCAAAGATTATGCCTGTCGAGAGTGACCCCAATTTTTTTAACGCAAAGCAATTGGTTCAATGTTTGTCGAAAGAAATTGACTGCAACTAAGAAGTTGAAGACGAAGCAAAGATGTAGCATTTGTTTCGTTGGTCTTATTTCTCTTTATTGAGTTGTAGGTGATAGGACCATCGTACTATTAAGAGGCATATAGTGTTTGAAACTTATGATTCTCTGATGCTAAACCCAAATCCTATGTAAGTTGAGAGAAATCTCGTTGTGTTCCGAATAAATACTCGCCATCCAGAGATGATGTTGTTCTTTGCTATGAGAGATTTGATTCAGACCGAGGAGTTAGCATTACATTGTCCGTTGGCTGCTCCATGTGATTCCAAGAAGATTGTGTGAGCACCCTCTCTCCCGGGTGATTTGAGTTTAAAATCCACTGAGAGAAACTTCAAAGCCGAAAAATTAGGTTGTGGTTTAGCATCACTCGAATCTAAGTCCAATAGGCCCCGCCTATTACTCTTGAGAGTCGCGAACTCTATGGACAGTTAGGTATCAAGTTCTTTAGAGACCAAAAGTAATTGTGGTTCTCGAAGAGTCTGTAAAGGTTCCGATATCACCTCAAGCATCAACCACGAGTGATTGACATTGATTGACGAATCAATTATTGATGAGAATAGGGCGAAGAGAGTTTATCTTCCGTGTTCAATCACAACACCCTCCAACCAGGCGTAGTCCTTTTGCAGAAGGGCGAGCTGGTCTACTGATACGTCTCCAACGTATCTATAATTTTTGATTGTTCCATGCTATTATATTACCTATTTTGGATGTTTTATATGCATTAATATGCTACTTTATATTATTTTTGGGACTAACCCATTAACCTAGAGCCAAGTGTCAGTTTTTGTTTTTTTCCTTGTTTTAGAGTTTTACATAAAAGTAATATCAAATAGAGTCCAAACAGAATAAAACTTTCGTGATGATTTTTCTTGGACCAGAAGACACCCACGGAAGTTGGAGTCCAAGTCAGAAGAGTCCCGAGGAGGCGACAAGCCTCCAGGGCGCGCCCTAGGGGGGCGCCTCCCTGGCTTGTGGCCCCCACGGGAGTCCACCGACCTCCCTCTCAGCTCTATAAATCCTAAAATATTCCCAAACCATCAGAGGAGTCCACGAAAATACTTTTCCACCACGCAAGCCTCTGTTCCCGTGAGATCCCATCTTGGGGCCTTTTGCGGCGATCTGCCAGAGGGGGGATCGATCACGGAGGGTACATCAACTCTATTGCCCTTCCGATGAAGCGTGAGTAGTTTACCATAGACCTACAGGTCCATAGCTAGTAGCTAGATGGCTTCTTCTCTCTCTTTGATCTTCAATACAATGTTCTCCTCGATGTTCTTGGAGATCTATCCGATGTAATCTTCTTTTGCGGTGTGTTTGTCAAGATCCGATGAATTGTGGATTTATGATCAGCTTATCTATGAATATTATTTGAATCTTCTATGAATTCTTATATGCATGATTTGATATCTTTGTATTTCTCTTTGAATTATCAGTTTGGTTTGGACAACTAGATTGGTTTTTCTTACAATGGGAGAGGTGCTTAGCTTTGGGTTCAATCTTGCGTGATTTCACCCAGTGACAAAGTAGGGGTAGCGAGACACGTATTGCATTGTTGCCATCGAGGATAACAAGATGGGGTTTTCATCATATTGCTTGAGTTTATCCCGCTACATCATGTCATCTTACTTAATGCGTTACTCTGTTCTTATGAACTTAATACTCTAGATGCAGGCAGGAGTCGGTCGATGTGTGGAGTAATAGTAGTAGATGCAGAATCGTTTCGGTCTACTTGACTCGGACGTGATGCCTATATGCATAATCATTGCCTTGGATATCATCATAACTTTGCGCTTTTCTATCAATTGCTTGACAGTAATTTGTTCACCCACCGTATTATTTTCCTTCAAGAGAGAA
Source organism: Triticum dicoccoides (assembly GCF_002162155.2). Lineage (NCBI taxonomy): Eukaryota > Viridiplantae > Streptophyta > Magnoliopsida > Poales > Poaceae > Triticum > Triticum dicoccoides. The sequence goes on from NC_041391.1 coordinate 563,290,360, forward strand.
GCCTCTAGTGAAAGCTATGACCCCCGGGTCTATTTTCCATCATATATTTTCAGATCTATAAACCAAAAAAATCCAAAAGACCTTGATGCAATTTATTTACTTTTATTTTGTTTTACATTTTAGTAATATTTTATATCTATCTCTACCAGATCTCACCATTGCAATTGACCGTGAAGGGATTGACAACCCCTTTATCGCGTTGGGTGCAAGTGTTTGATTGTTTGTGTAGGTGCATATATTGGGGACTTGCTTGTGCCTCCTCCTGGATTGATACCTTGGTTCTCTAACTGAGGGAAATACTAATCTCTACTTTGCTGCATCACCCTTTCCTCTTCAAAGGGAAAAACCAACGCACGCTCAAGAAGTAGCATCTACAAAATCGCCTGTCGCCATCGAGCATCACTAGTTACATCTGCCCCTCCTTATTTACATTCGCCCTATGATGCATGTTAAGTTTTAGTCATGTAATTCATTTGGATGCATGCTTTAGTTCTCATTCCCTGGTTTTTGTTCGCTCACTGGACTCTGTTTTCATTCACTCCGTTGTTGGGTTCCAAGAGATTTGGAGTTTCCGAAAGAAATTTTAAATCTCCCATTCACCCCCATCTGGTAGACATACTTCGTTCCTACATCTTGCCTGATTAATGCAATCTTAATTATCGAGGCCCCGCGAGATGGATAGGGCCTTCGGTTGGACAACTGACTCTTGATGCAGGGCGCATGCCCCTCAAGACCTAATTTGGACACATCCCCCACTTCGGTTTGAAATAAGCACATCTTGATGGGTATCTTCCAGTGCACAAATTAAGATCATATTTGGTCCCAACACAAATACATGGTTGTAAGCACTAAGACCTCATACCCATACCTATTTTTATTATAAGCGTTCAACTCAAGGTTGTTTTGATTTTGATCCGATCAAAAGCTAGAATTGTTTCTTTAACGAAAGCTTGCTAGAGACCCTAGCTTAAAGGGGCCTCCACCCCGTGGGTTCGATAACTTAGTGTCATCTCTGGGGGGAAAAGGCGAGGGTACTTCCTGCTCCATTTTGGATCACTAAAGGAGGTTATCAACTATTATATTATCACTTTTGTATGTTTTATATGCCATTTTATATTATTTTTCTGAACTAACCTATTAATTTAGTGCCAGAGCCAGTTCTTGTTTTTTTGCTTGTTTTTTGTTTTCCAGAAAATCCATACCTACAAAACCAAACATGATGAAACTTTTTGACAATTTTTCTAGATAATAAGAGACTCTAGAAGCTTCGCGGGAGGACGAGAGAACCCACAAGGGCCCTGATGTCCACTACACACACTACAAAAAAATACACTTCCGTGATGATACGTGTTTGTCACAGTAGGTCACGTTTTCTGTCATGCATGTACATCCATGACGATTTTATGACAGAATCAAGATAGTCATACCTGTGCTGTCATAGAAGTGTTCCATGACATTACTAAAATTATCGTCACGGAAGTGTCCACTTCCATGATGATAAATCACGCATCATAGAAGTGCTTTCGTCAAGGGTGACCGACACGTGGCATCCACCGTAACGGCTCGCCTTTAAGCTATCGGGTCCGGTTTTGGATCCAATAACCCGTTAACAGCCCCGACCAATGGGGATTTTCCACGTGTAAAATCATCATTGGCTGGAGGAAACACGTGTCGGCTCACTGTAGGGACAGATGTCATCCACTCATTGGACCGAAGGCGCCTATGATACGTCGACACGTGGCATGGCCCAACAGAGGCCCATTCGTGTGAAAAGACCGTCCCGTTTGACTTGGTTAAAAGGTGGCGGGCCGGCCCGCGGAAAGCCTATTAACGACCTGTTCGCATATAGCCCATTTACAGGCCGCTAACCCAAGGCCCGTTACGACCTATCTGAATTAGGCCCAGTAGCACCATCTGGGCCGTCCAATATTATTCTAGCCCGTCTTAACTTCCAGCCCATGTATGGCCCATGACGTCTTTCGGCTCATATGAGGCCCTTTGTAACTCTTGGCCCATTAACGACCCGTGGTGAAACTGGCCCGTAATGAACAGTGTATCACTTTATACCCATTAACGGCCCATTATTCCACTGGGCCGTTTCTAGCCCATGTTATCTTTCAGCCTTCTCAGGGCCCATTTATTCTTGGGCTCATTTCCAGCATTCGTTTACTTAAGGCCCGTTACTGTCATTTTCTTCTTGTGGGCCAAATTCAGCCCGTGGTTACAGTCGGCCCATTTGTGGCCTGTTAATACGTTGGGCCATTTTCATAGCGTCATCAAATATGGCCGATTAACGAGGGCCCATTATGGTCGGCCCATGAACAGATGATTCCAATTCTAGCCTGTTTACGACCATAATACGGTCTGTTATTGGCCCATGTTTGGCCAATCGATCATACGGCCCGTAGAAGGCCCATTGATGGTACGGCCCGTAGAAGGCCCATTGTGTCTATAGCCCATAGAAGGCCCATTGTTTCTACACCACATAGAAGGCCCATTGCTTCTGTGGCCCTTAGAAGGCCCATTGTTTCTACGGCCCGTAGGAGGCCCATGGTAACTACAGTAAATATGTAGCCCATGGTTATTGTGGCCTAGTTTAAAAAATAGGTTATTGCGGCCACTAGCAAACCGCGGAAAAAGAACTGCACTGACTACAAGAAAACAAATAAACAAGACAATAAGGAGATAAATAAGCAAGCAACTTACGCTAGGCTATCACGGCTATTACACATATTACATCCACTGGGCATCAAAGTTCACCACCAGTGCAAATATAGGGAACAAAGCAGCATATCATATACACTGGTTGTCAAAGTTGGCGACCAGTGCAAATAAATGCCGCAGCAAAACAAGTCCAGAACTGAAACCACTTCAGAAGAGCTCAAGAAACAATATCCCGGGTACCCATAATGCTGGCAAGATGCTTAGCAAGCTTATTAACCTTCTCTTGTTTGGCGCTTAAATCCTCCAGCACTTGTTGTTGCACCAGAAAGTATGCATCTGAATTCTGCAGGGACTTCCTTAGTCCTTCGGCTTCCTGTCGCATAACATCTGATCGATATCTTTCAACTTGAAGTTGAGACTCAAGAAGCCGAACTGATTCAGGCAGCGTGTTCGAAGAGCTGGTGCCAGCAGTAGTAGCCAGTAACTCGAACACTACATCAAGACAAGAGTTTGGGGTTGTCTTAGTGTCTTCAATATAGTTTTTATCAGCTTTCTTGGAGACCAACAGGGATGTCTCACTATCTTGAACCTTATCTGCATTACTTCCTTTACCATTGCATAACGAGGTACTCTTCTCCAATATTTTATCCGCGTTCTAAAAGAGAAACAAACAAACACATCACATGTTTACAGTGTAGTATATGAAAATCATTTTGGTAAACCAGTTCAGTAGTAAGGTGGACATGATAACAACATGAAACAAACATATATCTATGTAGTATGGTCACTGTATGGTCTATATCATTCTAGTTTATGTTGCCAAATCAAGATAGACACAGTTCGAATCATATCTATTTAAGACAAAGCAGCATAAACAAAATATAAGTGTGGAAAACTACACAGCAATAACAACACTTGTAATGTGCATGGCATGAGAACATAACTGTTTATTCAATTGAAACTTAAATCAACATAGAGCAAGTTACAACAGCAAACACGTTAAAGAAACAGGTTTAAAACATACCTGTTGCGCCATTGGAGTTTCAATTGCATCCTTCAAATTTGAAATTAGTTGGTATGAGTAAATACAATGATGCAAGAGCAAAGTAGTATGAACCATAGCTACGGAACCTGACCTGAGAACAATTCTTCTTCTGCTTTAAGCGTTGACTTGGGGTTTGGAGTGGCGGTCCTCGTGCTTTGGGCACTGCAGTTGCCTTACTAACTGCTCGTGTTTGGGTGCTCTGTGGTGGAGACGGTGTTGTGTCAACTGGAACTGGGTTACTATCTGCTGGGGTTGGGGTTAGAAGGGGTGTAGCTTGTTCTCTGTCCAACTGGGAAGGGGTACAATCTGCATGAGTCTGGGTTATGTGTGGTGGGGCTGGTTCTTGGGCAAGTACAACCGTGGTTCTATCTGCATCGACAGGTAGCACGATCTTTTCTAAAGACCGTGTTTTTACTCATATAGATACTGCCATCACCCCCTCCAATTGAAATGGCTGATAAACAAGAAAAGTAATTGAATGTATAGACATTGTAAGATAGACAGGTGCAATGGATAGTAGGGAAGAAAACAGGGCATGAAAAATTCACATTTATGTTGTCTAACCAAACAGAATAGCAGGACATAATTTCACATATATGATGGCTAATTAAACAGGATAGCATGACACAATTTCACATGTATGATGGCTAACTAAACAGGATAGAATGACATACTTCAAAATATGATGACTATGTAAATAGGATGACATGATATAACTATACGATGTGTCTATTAAAGTGGTTGGCATGCCATAAATCACAAACATGCCGTCGATGGAAACATGATGGCATGATATAATTCACGGATAAAATGACATAATTCAAAATATGATGACTATGTAAACAGGATGAGATGATATAACTATATTATGTCTTTAGAAAATGGGTTGGCATGCCATAATTCAGATACATGCTGTCTATGTAAACATTGATACGTCTCCGTCGTATCTATAATTTTTTTTGTTCCATGCCAATATTATACAACTTTTATATACTTTTGGCAAAATTTTATACTATTTTTGGGACTAACATATTGATCCGTGCCCAGTGCCAGTTCCTGTTTGTTGCATGTTGTTTGTTTTGCAAAAAATCCATATCAAACGGAGTCCAAACGGGATAAAAAAAGATGGAGATTTATTTTGGAATATTTCTGAATTTTCGGAAGTGGAATCAACGCGAGACGATGCTTGAGGGGCCCACGAGGCAGGGGCGCGCCCCTGACCCTCATGGACACCCCGTAAGGCGGTTGTTGCCCTTCTTTCGCCGCAAGAAAGCTAATATTTGGAGAAAAATCGTGTTTAAAGTTTCAATCCAATTGGAGTTACGGGTCTCGGGGAATATAAGAAACAATGAAAGGCCAGAATCTGGGAACATAGAAATACAGAGAGACAGAGAGACAGATCCAATCTCGGAGGGGCTCTCGCCCCTCCCACGCGATGGAGACCATGGACCAGAGGAGAAACCCTTCTCCCATCTAGGGAGAAGGTCAAGGAAGAAGAAGAAGAAGGGGGGCTCTCTCCCCCTCTCTCCCGGTGGTGCCGGAACACCGCCGGGGCCATCATCATCACCGCGATCTACACCAGCACCTCCGTCATCTTCACCAACATCTCCATCACCTTCCCCCGTCTATATTCAATGGTCCAATCTCCCGCAACCCGCTGTACCCTCTACTTGAACATGGTGCTTTATGCTTCATATTATTATTCAATGATGTGTTGCCATCCTATGATGTCTGAGTAGATTTTCGTTGTCCTATCGGTAATGGTGAGTTGCTATGATTGGTTTAATTTGCTTGTGGTTATGTTGCCATCCTTTGGTGCCCATCATATGAGCACGCGCGTGGATCAAACCATAGGGTTAGTTGTATGTTGATAGGACTATGTATTGGAGGGCAAGAGTGACAGAAGCTTCAACCTAGCATAGAAATTGATGCATATGGGATTGAAGGGGGACCAATATATCTTAATGCTATGGTTGGGTTTACCTTAATCATTAGTAGTTGCAGATGCTTGCTAATAGTTCCAATCATAAGTGCATAGAATTCCAAGTCAGGGATGACATGATAGCAGTGGCCTCTCCCACATAAAACTTGCTATCGGTCTAGTAAAGTAGTCAATTGCTTAGGGACAATTTCACAACTCCTACCACCACTTTTCCACACTTGCTATACTAACTTTATTGCGTCTTTATCTAAACAGCCCCTAGTTTATATTTACGTGCTCTTTATATTCTTGCAAACCTAGCCTACAACACCTACAAAGTACTTCTAGTTTCATACTTGTTCTAGGTAAAGCGAACGCTAAGCGTGGGTAGAGTTGTATTAGTGGTCGATAGAACTTGAGGGAATATTTGTTCAACCTTTAGCTCCTCATTGGGTTCGACACTCTTACTTATCGAAAGAGGCTACAATTGATCCCCTGTACTTGTGGGTTATCAAGACCTTTTTCTGGCGCCGTTGCCGGGGAGTCATAGCGTAGGGTGAATATTCTCGTGTGTTCTTGTTTGCTTTATCACTAAGTAATTTTTATTTGCTGTTCTAAGTTGTTCTCTATCTTTAGTTATGGATATGGAAATGGGGAACCTCCTAAAACCCTTGATGATCATTATGTGGAAGATATTATGTACTACTTTAATAATCCTGAGAAAACCCCATTCAATTATGTTATGGGAGGCACGTTGGATCAACGTGAATACTTTAGGGATTATCGCTTGACACAAAAAGGGAAACTATTATGGGATCAAATTTATATGTTGTATTGGTATGCTAGGCAACTATGCTTGAGATATGATTATACTTGTTGCTCTAGGATGGAGGCTCCACACCTTCCCTTTTCATGCAAATTTAATGATAATGAAACCTTAGCTTCTTATGCTAATGGTATATATGATTACTATGATGTGGAACAAATAGAAGAATTCGTTGCTTTTATGGGTGCTTATGAAATTGAATCTTTGTTTTAAGAGTGTGAAAATCTTTATGATGCTATTTACAGACCTGCAAATTTAGCTATACTCAAATATTGCTATGAGAATTATGAATAGAATGCCGATATTGATGTGTTTATTGAGAAAGTCTCTGATGTCCAAGAAGAGGCTAATATTTTGCAGGAGTCTATGGAAGAAGAAATTGATGAAACTGTGAGCTCATTGGATGAAAACGATGATGAGGAGAGCAAAGAACAAAAGGAGGAAGAGCGGATTAGCTACCCGTTCCCACCTTCTAATGAGAGTAACTCTTCAACTCATACATTGTTTAATTTCCCTTCGTGCTTACCGAAGGATGAATGCTATGATGATTGTTATGATCCTATTGACCCTTTTGAAATATCCCTTTTTGATGATGCTTGTGGCCAAGATGCCAATATGAATTATTCTTATGGAGATGAACTTGCTATAGTTCCTTATGTTAAACACGAAATTATTGCTATTACATCCACGCATGATAGTCTTATTATCTTTTTGAATTCTCCCTACTACACTATATCAGAGAAGTTTGCCCTTATTAAGGATTATATTGATGGGTTGCGTTTTACTACTACACATGATGATTTTGATAGATATAATATGCATGTGCTTGCTGCTCCTACTTGCAATTATTATGAGATAGGAACTATATCTCCACCTCTCTATGTTTCCCACACGATGAAATTGCAAGAAACTATTTATACTATGCATTGGCCTTTACTATGTGTGCATGAATTGTTCTTTTATGACATGCCAATGCATAGGAAGAGAGTTAGACTTCGTTGTTGCATGATATATGTTACTTTGTGCTCACTACTAAATCACAAATCATTGTTAATTAAAATTGGCTTTGATATACCTTGGGATCCGGATGGATCTATTACTTGAGCACTATATGCCTAGCTTAATGGCTTTAAAGCGCTGCTAGGGAGACAACTCGGAAGTTTTAGAGAGTCATTTATTTTTGTTGAGTGCTTTCATAAAGTTTAAATACAAAAATAAATAAAGAGGGGAACCTAAAACTTTTCAAAAAGGAAAGTGAAAGTGAGAAAGACAAGCATTGTTGAAGTGGGGAGCTCCTTGAACTTTGTTCATGCTCACGGAAACTTTGTGAATCTTAATTACAGAAACTTTTCATCAAAAATAATTATCCCCTTGTACAATTCCGTTGTATTATAAAAATAATGTGCCAAGGCTTGCCTTTAGGATGTTTACAATGCTTGTTGGTTTGTGCGGTGCAGGACAGAAACTTTGTCTGTAGTGCGCAATTTTACATTTTTTACCGGAATGTTAAATGGTTCTGAAACTTTTTTCACTGTATTTCTATACAAGTTGTTTATTTGTCCTAATTTTTGAAGAATTTTTGGGGTACTATAAGTATGGTGAATGTTCAGATTACTACAGACTGTCCTGTTTAAGACAGATTCTGTTTTTGATGCATAGTTTGCTAGTTTTGATGAAACTATCAATTTCTATCAGTGGATTAAGACATGGAAAAGTTATATTACAGTAGCTACAATGAAAAAACAAAATATGAATTGGTTTGCAACAGTACCCAGAGTAGTGATTTGCTTTATTATACTAACGGATCTTACCGAGTTTTCTGTTGAGTTTTGTATGGATGAAGTGTTCGAAGATCGAGGAGGTCTCGATATGAGGAAAAGGAAGAGAGGCAAGAGCTCAAGCTTGGGTATGCCCAAGGCACCCCAAGTAAATATTCAAGGATACTCAAGCGTCTAAGCTTGGGGATGCCCCGGAAGGCATCCCATCTTTCTTCAACAAGTATCGGTATGTTGTCGGATTCATTTCGTTCATGCGATATGTGCAAATCTCTTGGAGCGTCTTTTGCATTTAGTTTTCACTTTTCTTTTATGCACCATGCTGGTATGAGATAGTCCTTGGTTTATGTGGACGTTGCCGCCGAGGGAGCGACGCCGTGGAGGAAGTGGCCGACGACGACGCCGTGGATGGAGCCGCGCCGTGTCGGCTCAGGACCGAGCGCCGGCAGCACCGTGAGATTGAATCAAGAAGAAAATGCGGCAATTAGTCAACCTCTTTGTTGGCGCTGATTAGGCTGCAACTTCATCCGAGGAAATAGTGATGATGCTGCTCTTCCGGTGGTGTAGGTGAAGACGACGGTGTGGGAATGGAGGTGGCGCAAAAGATGAGGGGAACGTTGGGGCAACTCCTTGGAGGTGGAGGACGGGGTGGCTGAACCGATGGGACGACGAGATCGACGACAAATCCTCATCCGGTATAGTGGATGAGGGACGTCGAGGTGTTGTTGTGGACGACATCATCGAGGAAGAGGCTCCGGGGACGGAGGAGGGTGTGGGCTTTGTGGGTTTTCGCGGCCTTGGTGTAAGAATGGGTGGGCGGATGTGATGGGAGTGGAGAACCATGGCTTAGGGACGCGCTTGTCCGAAATGTGGGGTAAGTTACGAAAGTACCCCCACCAATTTGAGGCGGTTCTTTCGGTTTAGGGGTATCACGGGCATTTTGCGTGTCGGGATTTCACAGGAGGTGGGAGTTTTCGCGCACGTTGTAATTTTGGAATAGCAAGGCGCAGGTTGAGATGGAGGGAGTTGTTGGAGCACAACGAGACAAAGATATATCTTAAATATTTCGGGGTAACAAGGCACGGGTTGAAGAGGCGGGAGTTTCGCAGCATGTTAGACAGAGACGCTAGCTTGAAATTTCGGCATAACAAGGTGTGACTTGACATTTCGGGAGAACAAGCTTAACGTGTACCCAAAAAAAGACAATTCACACCTCATCACTAGAGAGAGCCATGTCCCATTTTACTATATTACTAGAAATGCATTCAAATACAACAAAAAAACTAATAAAAGGGACAACAAACATAACGTGTACAGTACGAAAACAATTTGCACTTCCCTCAACAATAAAAAAACAATGTGTGCTGTCTAGCATATGGACTAAATTTGAGTATTTTTTCCTTGTTTGAATGGGATTGTACTCGGGTTAGTTATACAACCATCTAAATATTATCTTCACAACACATGACATGAATATAGGAGAAGTAAATTCCTATATAAATATGAACTACATGTACATACAATCTCAAATTCAAATATATGTATCCATTTTATGTTGAATTAAAATCATAGTACATGTATGCTCTAGCTAGATGTTCGAAATCTAAACCATGTATGATATACTACATACAATGTGTTTAACACGCACAACACACACACACAAACACCATTTAGACTAGTAAGGTACACGTGCATTGCACGCATGAGATTTGGCAACCAAATTATGAATAAATACCACATTATAACATGTAAGCTTTGAGTCATATATGCATGATGTAGATGTTCGTTTAATTCTTATAGTTCATTTCATTCAAAATCATCTAGTTTTTGTAAGAAAGCTAATCTATTTTAAGATTCATTGAATTGTGCGTTGTAAGGCATAAAGTAAAAACAAATAATGGCAAATCATGTAGAAAAATATTTGGGCAATTCTGACACGGAAGATTCTAGAACAAAGAAGAAGTGCTTGTGTTTTGAGGTTTGTGCATTATGCTTAAGTTCAACCATGGAGTCTTCTAGATTGTACATGTGGCAAAATCTGGTGGAATCTAGATGATGTCCAACGGCTAGTAGTGCTCAAATTTGCCATCTCTGTACCATCGGATTGGCCTCATCCAACGACCATCTTTCAAATTTAAAGTTTTCTGTACACTATATAAAAAATATAAAATATAATATATATAGGGGTAAAGATATAGATATGTGATGCGAAAGCCACCCATCATCTCCAATTAGTGTCCATGCACAAATGCAATGTTGCCAAACGATGTCTGCCATCGGTATCTCAAATTCAAACCATTCCGACCTTGTTCAGTGTGTATACAGTACAACATGCTCGTTTCCAAATCACACCGTGCATATCTCAGTTATATTCATGCATGCATGGGTTTCAAACATCATGATCTCTTATTCAAATATTTGAATTCAACTTTACATTGATTATGACCTCACCTAGTATTTTACACCCACACAGTCGTCTTCTCTTTATAATTGTACCACTAATTTTCTCTCGTGCATGCATGCACACACACTACCAGTCGGCATTATCCATCACACACATGCAATCTTTTTCTTCAGGTCGCTCTCCCATGCATGCACACGCGCACACCTCCCCCTCTCCATCATATCGGGCATTCTTTATCTCTCACGTGCATGCGCAACAATCGATGTTCCTCTATGTGTGTGTATATATAGCTAGGTCTTTCACAGTTTTCCACAAAAACCGATCAATCTATATATCTAGTGAGGTCTCACTCTCTTTCCACGTACACATCGATCAATCTATACCTCTCTATATAGGATTACATAGCTAATACACCCACATGAGTTATATATCCAACGTCCCCCTCTCATCATCCATGCCTTCCGCTTCATCTCTCAGACGCGCGCACAGTGGCGAAGGCAGGGGGCAGCAAGGGCCCTGCCCTCGCCTGACATCACTATATATCGAGGCTAATATGAATGTGATCATTATACAATTGCTGGTAAAATGGTTTAAGTTGATGAATTGGCCCTCCTCGTAAAGGATTAGCAATGCTTGGCCCCCTAGCTCATTTATTTTTCATGGCTCCGCCACTGCGCGCAACAGCGCACGTTCTTGCCCCCTCTCTTTAAATATCGATCTCGCACTTGTGCACTCCTTCATAGTCTCCCTCCACTTTCCCCCTCACACCATCTTCTAGCCCCCCACCGGGTTTTGCCACATGTACAATCTAGCAGACTCCATGGTTGAACTTAAGCATAATGCACAAACCTCAAAACACAAGTGCTTCTCCTTTGTTCTGGAATCTTCCGTATCATAACTACCCAAACTTTTTTTCTAGTTGAATTCCCAGTATTTGTTTTTTACTTTATGCTTTACAACGCACAATTCCATGAATCATAAAATAGAGTAAGGGCTTCTTTGATTCAAAGGATTCTCAAAGGAATTTTGGAGGATTCTAATCCTTAGGAATTTTTCCTATCTTGGTTGTTTGATTCGTAGGATTGTAAATCATAGGAATTTTTCCATAGGATTCATTTGCACTAGATTTCATAGAAAACATCCCATCCACTCAAACCTCTTTGAAAGAATCCTGCGTTTTTTCTATTCACAATCAAACACTCGTACAATCCTGTAGGATTCAAGATGACATTCCACTCTGATCCCATGTTTTTCCAATTCCCGCGTTCTGGAAATCCTACGAATCAAAGAGGCCCTAGCCTTTTTATAAAAACTAATTGATTTTGAATGAGATGAACTATAAGAATTAAATGAAGGTCTACATTAGGCATATATGACTCAGAGCTTACATGCTATAGTGTTGTATTTATTCATAATTTGGTTGCCAGATCTGATGCGTGCAATGCACGTGTACCTTACTAGTACTTCGAGTATGTGAAAAACACGCAAATTAGAATTCCAATGGCACGCTACACAGTGTCTCTCTTACAGTTCATGAAGCCACGTGGCACATGTGGAGGCGTTGTCGCGGCGTCCTTGTGTGGATTGATCACAGTGCCGTGTTGCTGGTTCTAGAAGAATGTACTCGTCCTCTCTGAGCCACACTGGCGGTACATGCACGAAGCAAAGATGTGCACACACGCCACGCATACACTCATTCCCTCGCACGCACATGCGGGTACATGGGCGGACGCATTTTTGTACGAAGAACCACCCCATGTGATAATTTGACGCATGTAAAGTCCTTCACTTCATTGATGGTCAATTAGTACAGCGCATGCAAATTGAGTGGACGTGAGGGCGGAATAAAGACATTACTACTCCACTGCGCGCATGCGAGTAGTTAAATCATGTGTTGCTAGTACTTCCATTGGTATCCTTCGTATTTTGTGCCAATTTTTGACCATATTTGTAAGTAACATAATATTTATGCATGTCATAAAAAGTGGCACAAAAAAAGGGGGCCAATAAACTAGGACACATGCAGCATGATCAATTTTTGCCACGGCTACTGTTGGTGGCCTTTGTATTTAAATATGCATGGAATGGAGTAGTACTATCTTTATCTTAGCCTCGTAGGGATCTCCCAGCGCCTAGGCTTGCCTCCCCGCCTTCGCCCACCGGATCCCACCATGGAGGATCCCTTAGATCCCAGGATCCAGCGGGCTGCCCTCTCGCTGCGGCCCGCAGCACTGCCGCCTTTGAGCAAAACCCACATGTGTTTTAGAGGGGATCCATTGCTCTGGAATCACAGATCGGTGGCGCCGGAGGACATGCCAGGGCTGCGTTTCAGGTGGTGGGCAGCAAGGGCAAACCGGATCGAAGCATCGCATCGATTGGAGAGAAGTTCCAAGGAGTTGCGCCTGGTGCAGCACAAGGCGGAGGCACAAGTCGATCTCAGGGGAGAGATGCTGAGGGATGTCAGCATCTGGCAGCGTCGCATTGATTTCGAGCTAGGGCTAATGGCATAGATCATATTCACGGAGTCGAATGCGGAGGAAAGAACGTGCATGCCTGCGCAATGGCATGAACGGCCGATGCAACTGTTCAAATGGGCGGTAGGAGAAGCCAAATCCCAGGAGCAGTTGCGGTGGTGCCGCTGGGCATGCATCGTAGGCGAGGTGAGATGCCCTCCTTCCCCACCAGCGATGCAATGAACTTGCAACGCCATGTCGGTTTGCAACCTTGAGAATCACTCCATCTATATGTATTGTATTCCTGTGAAAGTACTTGGTCATTTGGAAAAAAGATGGTAATTGATTTGTCACTAGTTTTAGAATGCTTGGTCGTGACAATCAACCGAAGCCACAACTAGAAGTCTCCAGCGCATAATACTTTACGGTCGGCCGCACCAACAGACGGTCGGCCGGACCCGCGTCTCACTGAAGGGATACGCATCAGCTTGGTCTGACATGTACGACCAGTTACATCACTGACTTGTGCGACCACATTTGAGCAGTGTAGTACTCCCTCTATCTCAGTTTACAAGTCTTTGACATGTACCTAGGTCGTTAATTTGACCAACTTAATAAGAGGCATAGATTACAAAAAATATATCATTACAAACTTCAAATATTCTATTTTTTAATGATATATTTTTTATGTTAAACAATTTATTTTATATAAGTTACATTGACGACCTAGATACACGTGCAAGCCTTGTAAACTGAGATGGAGGGAGTACTTGAAATTTATGTTCCACTAAACTCATCGGGAGCCGTTTCGGGCCTCAAAACCAAAACCATCAATTAATCTTTACCTTGTTCCCATCACATTTGAAAGTACTAGTACTACAATTAAGTGCAAGCCTGCTCACATATACTAGTATGTACCAAACCTGAACGTGTTCCCACTATGCAGGTTTTAGTACTAGTGCTAGTACTTAGGTTATAAAAAGGGGAACAACCTAGCCGAAAATTACTCTACCTTCCTCCTCATAAGTCTTTCTTCGTCCGTCCTTACCATGGCCGATGTGCAGAGCTCTAGGTCAAGAACTACACGTAACAAGGGAGCGACAACCAAGGCTGCGGGAAAAAAAGAGGACTCGCCGCCACGCAGAGACCTCGAAAGATCTCTCACGGGCAGGCGATGGCTCCCAGGAGCACCCTAGCCGCGGAGGCGAACATGCCGAGCTGGCGGCGCTGGAGTCGTTATCCCTCGACGGCATGCCCGATCAGCTCAATATGCACCACAATAAGCAGAAGGAGTTCATCCACGGCTTGGTGGAGCTGCTGAAGGAGAGCCTCGACGACATGCCCACTGAGCTCAATGAACGGGCGGAGTTGACCACCAGCTTGGTGATGCTGCTGAGGAAGAGCATTGCCTCGAAGAAGAAGGCGACCAGCAAAATCCTGCAACTTCAGGAGGACAAGGCGAAGCTCTGCCATGAGCTCGACCTGCTGAAGGAGAAGAATGCCGGCTGGAAGAAGCTGCATGAGAACAATAGTTCCTTGATGAAGATGCTGCAGGCCCTTGTCATGGAACAGAAGGAGGAGTTGGCAAAGCTCCGCATCGAGCACCCGGCTGCTGTCAAGGTACGTAATGCGGCCGTGGAACAAATGATGAAGACTCGTGTCGAGAAGTCCCGCGACATGGACAGAATGAAGAAGATGGCGGAGGAGACGCACAAGGAGATGGAGGTTGTGGATGCGATGAAGAAGCAGTTACGACTCAGCAGCCAACAACCCTTCATGTAGTGAGAGCAGAGCCCTAGACTTGTGCGTGCGTCTTCCTTCTTTTTTTGGGGTGATAATCTTCCTTCTTCTTTTGCTCCCGTGTTTCTTCTTTTGCTTCGGGTGTTTTGCCGCACGTGTCACGTTCTCTGCGAGGCATGAATAGAACAATGCTAACAATGAGATGACTAGCAAATTAGATCATTTTTTATCGCCATATGGCACTGGGCTGCTGTGTTTCGTGCTCCTCCGTCATAGTACTACTCCAGTGGAAAACTTGAGTATACCGCATGGTTCTTTGCTCCTTCTCAGGTTGTCGGCACATTTATACGAGCAGTCAAATCAAGGCCCTGCCTTCCAGCAGTAATGAGCCGTCAAATCACAAAGGCCCTCGCCTCGTGAAACCGACCAAGCTAGGCCGCCCCGCCCTCTAGCCTTTTAAAAAATGTATAATTTTGTACAGTAGTAGTATCGATGGATTGCGCCATGGAGCAAAACTAACAACATGAAATTAAAGAAAAAAGGTGGTACATATGAAGAGCGCTCGTCGCCAAATTATGGATAGAGTACTATTAAAAAAGCTAGTACGTGTTTAAATGGGGTGCTAAATTCTATTAAAGAAATTAGCATACCTATTTAATTCTTGGGTTCTTATTATTTATGCCACTAGTTGTGTATTATTACTCAGTTTTGCCATTAGAAGTTACAACTACTCAAAAATGCGATCGATCCGTGAGATGCCTGCTCAAAAATGCAATTAGATATGTCAAAAATGCCATCGTTAAGTTAGATGTTTGCTCAAAAATGCCATTAGACATTGTTGTTTTCACGTCAAACCCGTTGACCATGTTACATGACAAAAATAAGCCGATTCTCACAATGATAAGTGTGGCCCTGCTTGTCAGGAGTAACCAAGCAAATAGTTTTACAGGAAAATAAGAACGCTGTTGGGATCAAGTAGGCCCCACACTTTATTTTACTGTAGTGAGATAGAGGGAGAGCTGGCATGTTGGTCCATCGGTATTTATGTCATTATAACATGGCAAAAGAGAGTTGAGTCACAATAATGGTGTCCAGCACAACACACCCCTCAAATAAAACTAAGCACCCTAAAATACTTTGACAAAACTAAGCACCCTGAATTTTTTTGACAACTAAACTGCTGGCTATATGATGTTGGCCATATATATTGTACGTATATAATGTGAAGAAACGAGTGGTAGTACTATACCAACTAAAAGATGAACTGTAAGAAATATAACGAGAAGAAACATAACATAGTTCTGCTGGGGGCTCAGCACAACACACCCCTCAAATAAAACTAAGCACACCTGAAGTTAAACTAAGCAACTAATCTGATAGACACTGCATTAGAACCACCATGAGCAACGACACTGCCACCTTACTCAGAGTCCTCGTCCATGTCCTCGACTTCGTCCTTGTCCCTCTTCCTCTTGGCCGATACTTCTTTGCTTGAACCGCACACTCGGCTCTTGCTCTTCATCCAACCCTTGTAGATATTGAAACAAAGGTAGCCATCCATTGCAGTGTAGTGGATGTGGTCTATATCTAGTACATTCCAGTGCCATGCATGATGAAACGTGTGTGGAGGTTTCTTCAGTTTACCGTACGAAGGATGAACCATGGCTCCTGCTAGGGTCAGCATTGAAGTCTGATCACGGGAGGTCGAACGGGTTGCCTACAACGAGGCCTATCCGACCCAGGACTGTTCTGTCGTTCGTAAAGTCTACAGTAACGAATTTGACTAGGCCGCCCTTGAGAAACTTCTTAAATTCCTCGCACTCAACGTCGGCATGGCATATGTGGTAGACCAAGCATAAGTCATGCACACAAACCTGGGTCACGGCGGGCTTCATCTTCTCTTCCTCCTTTAGATTCTTCTCTTTGTCCAGGGTTGTGGTGTACTCAACATCTAGCCCAGCGACCCACTCATCATTTGAGTTTTCAAACATGTGTCTGAAGCGAGCAAGGTATCCTTTCACCGTCGCGGAAGAATGGGTGTAGATGACGTCAAACTCATTGTCGGTGATGGTTCTAACCTTGTACTCACCGCTGATCATGGAGATTTGGGACACCATGGATTTGGGAGGAGGGTTAGGATTAGTGGAACTACTGTAATGTGAAAGGACGGGACGACTAGGAGCAAACTGCCATAATGTTAAAGGACATCCGAGGACGAGTAGGAGCGAACTGCCAGCGGTTTTTCGATTTCTAAAAATGCTGAGTGGGGCGTGCGAACGGCAGGGTATTGGCTTGCCTGGTGGATAAATGGATTCATGCACAGTACTATGGGGGCCCAATTAGATGTCATGTCTACTCGACGCCCAATTAAATAGCTTTCGATGTCATGTCAAGCGTCGGGAAAATTACAGGTGATACGAAGCTTTCCATTCTCCCATGATACGGGCTTCCGAGAGCCCTTGGATCTGAGATCGAATGGTTGCATGGCGTGATTCTATACCTATGGGTGAATATCCTATCCTGGAGGGTTATTCTACAAATTTTCAGTAACTTAGCATGCGACCATTCGATCTTAGATCCAAGGGATGCCAGCAGCCCGTATCATGGTTGCGCCTACCACGACCGTCGCCTCGCTCGCGCGGTCGCGCCCTTGGAGATTTAACACGGTGCATTAGGCTATCTGATGTTGGCATGTCATACATATTTATCACTTAGTCACTCATACTACAACAGGGTTAGCTATAAGGTTGGCTATAAGAGTATTTTTTTACTTCTCTCTATCTCTTTCTTCGTAGTATTTATTGCATTTGCCAAGGAGTGACCTCTTCCAATGAAATGGTGCTTAGATGAGGTGCTAAGGGCATTAAATGGCTTAGCAACTCAAGTCCCCAATGCATAGGTGCTTAGTCTTTTGTTGCTAAGTTTGCTTCATTTAATTAACTATAGACTCAAAATTGTCTTTTCACCTAGGTACATGCTCTTAGCACCATTTCTTCCTTGGATCACCAAACTAGTCTCTCTCTTCTTAATTAACTTGCCACATAAGACTTTATGCCTATGTGGCAGGCTTAGCACCTGTAGGAGCAAGTAATACAATAGTGGGCTATAAGCCCGGTTTACCTGGCATTTTTGCATATGTGGAGGAAAGAGGCAAGGAAAAAATGGAGGAGTGGGCTCTCATGCAAGAGCCAGCCTCTACATGGTGGAGCATTGGGAGAGGCACCCATACGGAGGTGGTCAGGAATCGGGAGACTCACGCCGGTCGTAGCGCCACAATTAAAATGATAATGGCAAGTCAAATCACGGGGCCCACCTGTCCAGCAATAACTTGCTGTCAAATCACACAGCCCTACGTTTGCAACAGCCTACTCCCTCATCTTCTCGCGTCTCTGTCGAACCGACTAGGCAGAACTGTCCCGCCTACCGCGCGAGAAAAGCCCCGCCCTTGACTTTTAAATATTACAGTATACTAATTTTGTATCCATGGATTGCGCCATGGAGCAAAGCCTCAAGAAAATGGTGGTACACATGTACGGAGTATACAACACGCCCTTCGCGTTCGCGTCGCACCCCATACGGTCGATCGGTCTGGCATGCCGCTCTCCAAATGGAACGCGCATCGTATTGTGTTTGCACACACATGTGGGACCACAATTGAGAACCGACCATAGGCACACTCCCTGGCCCCGCAAGTCGGGTGAGTTAATAGAAGAGAGAGACGAGAAATAGTACTAGAGAAGTGTTGTACAAACGTTGGTGCCTGGATGATCCCTGCAAGACACGAAAGATCAGTTCATCCATGCAAGTGACCAGACTCCAGCAGACATGCGTGGATTGGCTATCGTCTACATATCATGCAGGCTGTGTTGTACAGGACTGTAGTTCTAGTGAGAAATCTAAAAAAAGGTTTCTTGTCATCTCACAAATTTAGGTGTCATGTGCTTCGGATCACTGCGAGGGTTAACCAGCGACAACTGAGTTCCTCCAAGGGGCTAGTCATTGGGGGCACATGCACGAAGACTACTCGGCTGCCATCTAGGTCAAGCCGGCTATGTTAATTAGGACATCTATCGATGGACCCCTTTTCTACGAGTTTATCTTTAATTTGAGCTTTGATCCTCGTCTACTTTGTCCGTCGGGATTCATGGTGTCTCCTTTGGGCAGTGAGGTTATGGTTTCTTGTCATGTGGCATTTTTTCATGTTATATGTTATAGTCTGGTGCTTCAGATCAAAAGGACGACAACTGCGCCTCTGGGGCACATGCATGAAGACTTCTCGACAGTCATTGACGAGGTCAAGCCGGCTCCGGTAGACAAAAGAAAACTAGTACCCCCTCCGTTTTTATTTACTCCGCATATTAGAGTTGACTGAAGTCAAACTTTCTAAAGTTTGACCAAGTTTATAACAAAGAATATAAATATTTACCATAACAAATCTATATGATGTGGAAGTACATTTGATAATGAATCTAATGGTGTTGATTTGTTATTGTATATGTTAATATTTTTGTCTATAAACTTTGTCAAAGTTATAAAGTTTGACTTTGACCAAAGCTAATATGCGGAATGAATAAAAATGGAGGGAGTACTCCACTATATAGGCAGGAGCCTCCACGCTTGCTTGCTAGTGTTGCTCTCTTCACACTGTCTCGTCCTCTCCAGATCTAAACACGACAGCGGTCGCCACTCTCTCTCTCTCTCTCTCTCTCTCTCTCTCTCTGCTCACTGATGGTCACAGATCCAGCCGGATCCTCTCCGTCGAGGAAGGTGAGAAGGTGCAACGTTCATGCGGTCGTCCTTGGCGACGGCTCTTACCCACTGCCGGCGCGTCCCGATCAGCGTGCCTTGCCGTTCTCTCCCAAGCACCGCTGGCTAGGGAGGGCCTCTGACCCCTTGTTCCTCGCTGCTATAGTGTGGACAGATCCGGCCTCCCGCCGCCCACCTAGCGACATCTCGGCGACCCTTAGGTATAACTTCCTTCGAAACCGGCCTTGCTCTACTTCCCGAGCTCCTGACGTCGCTGCATTTGTATCTTTTACTATTTATCAAGCCCCCCTCGTAGATAGGATCGATCGGTTGCTCGAAAGCCACCTAAATTTTTACTGTTAAGAGGTAAAACTAGTTCATGCACTCGAATCTAGTACTACTTGGTTCAAACAAGGAAGAAAGGAGGTGGGGGTGGGGGAAGATTTGTTACCTGAATTTAGGACTTGGTCGAAAGAGGAAATAATGGGGGCGAAAAGTAGCAGAGACTGACTATCCAACTGGTCTCTAGGTCTAATAGGGAAATAAAGGGAAATGCAGTACAAACTCAATAAACCCAATCTATTGGTTAAAAAAGGAAAGAAAGTGGGGACTGGGGGACAAGTCAACAGAGTAAGTCCAACACTAGATTTGCTAGCCTCACACAATATAAGGTGGCTATACCGAACAAAAATGGGACCAACCCAGATATCCTGTTGATACGTCTCCATCGTATCTATAATTTTTGATTGTTCCATGCCAATATTCTTCAACTTTCATATACTTTTGGCAACTTTTTATACTATTTTTGGGACTAACATATTGATCTAGTGCCCAGTGCCAGTTCCTGTTTGTTGCATGTTTTATGTTTCACAGAAACCCAATATCAAACGGAATCCAAACGGGATAAAAATGGACGGAGAATTATTTTGGAATATTTGGGATTTTCCGGAGGAAGAATCAACGCGAAACAGTGCCCGAGGTGGCCAGGAGATAGGGGGCGCGCCCTCCCCCTTGGGCGCGCCTGGCACTCTCATGGGCCACCCGTAAGGCTGTTGATGCTCTTCTTTTGCCACAATAAAGCTAATTTTATGAGAAAAATCTGGGTGAAAGATTCACCCCAATCGGAGTTACGGATCTCCGGATATAAAAGAAACGATGCCAGGGCAGAATTCCAGAACGTAGAAACAGAGAGAGATAGATCCAATCTTGGAGGGTCTCTCGCCCCTCCCAAGCCATGGGAGCCAAGGACCAGAGGGGAAACCCTTCTCCCATCTAGGTAGGAGGTTAAGGAAGAAGAAGAAGAAGAAGGGGGGCTCTCTCCCCCTTGGTTCCGGTGGCGCCGGAGCGCTACCGGGGGCCATCATCATCACCGAAATCTTCACCAACACCTCCATCATCTTCACCAACATCTCCATCACCTTCCCCCATCTATATTCAGCGGTCCACTCTCCCGCAACCCGCTATACCCTATACTTGAACATGGTGCTTTATGCTTCATATTATTATCCAATGATGTGTTGCCATCCTATGATGTCTGAGTAGATTTTCGTTGTCCTATCGGTGATTGATGAATTGCTATGATTGGTTTGAGTTGCATGTTTTATCATTGGTGCTATCCTATTGTGCCCTCTGTGTCGCGCAAGTGTGAGGGATTCCCGCTGTAGGGTTTGCAATATGTTCATGATTTGCTTATGGTGGGTGGCGTGAGTGACAGAAGCACAGAACCGAGTAAGTAGGTTGTTTGCGTATGGGATAAAGGGGACTTGATGCTTTAATTCTATGGTTGGGTTTTACCTTAATGATCTTTAGTAGTTGCGGATGCTTGCTAGAGTTCCAATCATAAGTGCATATGATCCAAGAAGAGAAAGTATGTTAGCTTATGCCTCTCCCTCAAATAAAATTGCAATGGTGATTACCGGTCTAGTAACGTAGTCAATTGATTAGGGACAATTTCACAACTCCTACCACCACTTTTCCACACTTGCTATATTTACTTTATTGTCTCTTTATCTAAACAGCCCCTACTTTTTATTTACGTGGTCTTTATTATCTTGCAAGTCTATCCAACAACACCTACAAAGTACTTCTAGTTTCATACTTGTTCTAGGTAAAGCGAACGCTAAGCGTGCATAGAGTTGTATTGGTGGTCGATAGAACTTGAGGGAATATTTGTTCTACCTTTAGTTCCTCGTTGGGTTCGACACTCTTACTTATCAAAAGAGGCTACGATTGATCCCGTATACTTGTGGGTTATCAAGACCTTTTTCTGGCGCTGTTGCCGGGGAGTCATAGCGTGGGGTGAATATTCTCGTGTGTGTTTGTTTGCTTTATCACTAAGTAATTTTTATTTGCTGTTCTTGGTTGTTCTCTATCTTTAGTTATGAATATGGAACATGAAATACCAAAAAAATTTAGGTGTACTTGCTACTCATGGAGATGGGGAACCTCCTAAAACCCTCGATGCTCGTTATGTTCAAGATATTATGTATTACTTTGATAATCCTAAGAAAACACCATTCAGTTATGTTATGGGAGACACGTTGGATCAACGTGAATACTTTAGGGATTATCGCTTGGCACAAGAAGGGAAACTATTATGGGATCAAATTTCTATGTTGCGTTGGTATGCTCGTCAACTATGCTTGATACATGATTATACTTGTTGCTCTAGGATGAAGGCTCCACACCTTCCCTTTTCATGCAAATTCAATGATAATAAAACCTTAGCTTCTTATGCTAATGGTGTATATGATTACTATGAGGTGGAACAAATAGAAGAATTTGTTGCTTTTATGGGTGCTTATGAGATTGAATCTATGTTTAAAGCGTTTGACGATTTTGATGATTCAGTTTATAGACCAGAAAATCTTGCTATACTTAGATATTGCTATGAAAATTATGAATACAATTACAATATAAATGCATTTATTGAGAAAGTCTCCGCTGTCCAAGAAGAGACTAATATTTTGCAGGAAGCTATGGAAGAAGAAATTGATGAAACTGTGAGCTCATCGGATGAAAAAGATGATGAGGAGAGCGAAGAACAAAAGGAGGAAGAGTGGATTGATCACCCGTGCCCACCTTCTAATGAGAGGAACTCTTTAACTCATACATTGTTTAATTCCCCTTCGTGCTTACCGAAGGATGATTGCTATGATCCCGTTGATTCTCTTGAAATATCCCTTTTTGATGATGCTTGCTATGCTTGTGGCCAAGATGCCAATATGAATTATGCTTATGAAGATGAACTTGCTATAGTTACTTATGTTAAACATGAGATTGTTGCTATTGCACCCACGCATGATAGTCCTATTATCTTTTTGAATTCTCCCGACTACACTATATCGGAGAAGTTTGCGCTTAGTAAGGTTTATATTGATGGGTTGCCTTTTACCATTGCACATGATGATTTTGATAGATATAATATGCATGTGCTTGCTGCTCCTACTTGCAATTATTATGAGAGAGGAACTACATCTCCGCCTCTTTATGTTTCCAACACAATAGAATTGCAAGAAACTATTTATACTACGCATTGGCCTTTACTATGTGTGCATGAATTGTTCTTTTATGACATGCCGATGCATAGGAAGAGAGTTAGACTTCATTGTTGCATGATATATGTTACTTTGTGCTCAGTACTAAATTACAAATCATTATTAATTAAAATTGGCTTTGATATACCTTGGGATCCAGGTGGATCCATTACTTGAGCACTATATGCCTAGCTTAATGGCTTTAAAGAAAGCGCTACCAGGGAGACAACCCGGAAGTTTTAGAGAGTCATTTATTTCTGTTGAGTGCTTTTATATAGTTTAAAAACAAATAAATAAATAAAGAGGGGAACCTAAAAACTTTTCAAAAAGGGAAGTGAAAGTAAGAAAGACAAGCATTGTTGAAGTGGGAGAGCTCCTTGAACTTTGTTCATGCTCACGGAAACTTTGTGAATCTTGATTACAGAAACTTTTCATCAAAAATAATTATCCCCTTGTACAATTCCATTGTATTATAAAAATAATGTGCCAAGGTTTGCCTTTAGGATGTTTACAATGCTTGTTGGTTTGTACGGCGCAGGACAAAAAAACTTTGGCTGTAGTGCGCCATTTTAAAATTTTAACTGGAAAATAAAAAGGTTCTGATTCTGTTTGCACTGCCTTTCAATACAACTTGTTTATTTTTCCTAATTTTGGTAGAATATTTGGGGTACCATAAGTATGGTGGATGTTCAGATTGCTACAGACTGTTCTGTTTTTGACAGATTCTGTTTTAGATGCTTAGTTTGCTTGTTTTGATGAATCTATCAATTTATATTAGTGGATTAAGCCATGGAAAAGCTATATTACAGTAGACACAAGGAAAAAAAACCGAATTGGTTTGCAACAGTACTTAGAGTAGTGATTTGCTTTATTATACTAATGGATCTTACCGAATTTTCTGTTGAAGTTTTGTGTGGATGAAGTGTCTAATCGAGAATGTCTCGATAGGAGGAAAAGGAAGAGAGGCAAGAGCTCAAGCTTGGGGACGCCCGAGGCACCCCAAGTAAATATTCAAGGAGACTCAAGCGTCTAAGCTTGGGGATGCCCCGGAAGGCATCCCCTCTTTCTTCAACAAGTATCAGTATGTTTTCGGATTCGTTTCATTCATGCGATATGTGCAAGTCTTGAAGCATCTTTTGCATTTAGTTTTCATTTTTCTTTTATGCACCATGCTGGTATGAGATAGTCCTTGGTTGATTTATAGAATGCTCATTGCACTTCACTTAAATACTTTGAGTATGGCTTTATAGAATGCTTCATGTGCTTCACTTATATCATTTGAAGTCTGGATTGCCTGTTTCTCTTCACATAGAAAACCGCCATTTGTAGAATGCTCTTTTTCTTCACTTATATTTGTTAGAGCATGGGCATATCTTTTGTAGAAAGAATTAAACTCTCTTGCTTCACTTAGATCTATTTACAGAGATGACATGAATTGGTCATTCACATGGTTAGTCATAAAATCCTACATAAACTTGTAGATCGCTGAATATGATATGCTTGATTCCTTGCAATAGTTTTGCGATATAAAGATGGTGATATTAGAGTCATGCTAGTGGGTGGTTGTGGATTGTAGAGACACTTGTGTTGAGGTTTGCAAGTCCCATAGCATGCACGTATGGTAACCGTTGTGTGACAAATTTGAAGCATGGGGTGTTTCTTTGATTGTCTTCCTTATGAGTGGCGGTCGGGGACGAGCGATGGTCTTTTCCTACGAATCTATCCCCCTAGGGGCATGCGTAGTAGTACTTTGCTTCGAGGGCTAATAAACTTTTGCAATAAGTATATGAGTTCTTTATGACTAATGTGAGTCCATGGATTATACACACTTTTACCTTTCCATCATTGCTAGCCTCTTCGGTACCGTGCATTGCCCTTTCTCACCTCGAGAGTTGGTGCAAACTTCGCCGATGCATCCAAACCCCGTGATATGATACGCTCTATCATACATAAGCCTCCTTATATCTTCCTCAAAATAGCCACCATACCTACCTATCATGGCATTTCCATAGCCATTCCGAGATATATTGCCATGCAACTTCCATCATCATCATATACATGACTTGAGCATTCATTGTCATATTGCCTTGCATGATCGTAATATAGCTAGTATGATGTTTTCATGGCTTGTCCGTTTTTTGATGTCATTGCTACACTAGATCATTGCACATCCCGGTACACCACCGGAAGCATTCATATAGAGTCATATCTTTGTTGTAATATTGCGTTGTAAGTAAATAAAAGTGTGATGATCATCATTATAGAGCATTGCCCCATGAAAAAAAGAAAAAAAAGAAAAAATAAAAAAAGGGAAAGGCCAAAGAAGCCTAAATAAAAAAGGGGGCCAAAGAAGCCCACCCAAAAAAAAGAAAAAAAGAAAAGAAAAGGGGCAATGTTACTATCCTTTTTCCACACTTGTGCTTCAAAGTAGCACCATGTTCTTCATATAGTGAGTCTTCTATATTGTCACTTTCATATACTAGTGGGAATTTTCATTATAGAACTTGGCTTGTATATTCCAATGATGGGCTTCCTAAAATGCCCTAGGTATTCATGAGCAAGCAAGTTGGATGCACACCCACTTAGTTTTCAGTTTGAGCTTTCATACACTTATAGCTCTTAGTGCATCTGTTGCATGGCAATCCCTACTCCTCGCATTCACATCAATTGATGGGCATCTCCATAGCCCATTGATTAGCCGCGTCGATGTGAGACTTTCTCCTTTTTTGTCTTCTCCACATAACCTCCATCATTATATTCTATTCCACCTATAGTGCTATATCCATGGCTTGCACTCATGTATTGCGTGAGGGTTGAAAAATCTGAAGCGCGTTAAAAAGTATGAACCAATTGCTCGGCTTGTCATCGGGGTTGTGCATGATGGGAGCATTTTGTGTGACGAAAATGGAGCATGGCCAAACTATATGATTTTGTAGGGATAAGCTTGCTTTGGCGTTGTTGTTTTGAAAAGACATGATTGCTTTATTAGTACGCTCGAAGTATTATTGTTTTTATGTCAAATGATAGACTATTGCTTTGAATCACTCATATCTTAATATTCATGCCATGATTAGACATATGATCAAGACTATGCTAGGTAGCATTCCACATCAAAAATTATCTTTTTTTACCATTTACCTACTCGAGGACGATCATGAATTAAGCTTGGGGATGCTGATACGTCTTCGTCGTATCTATAATTTTTGATTGTTCCATGCCAATATTCTTGAACTTTCATATACTTTTGGCAACTTTTTATACTATTTTTGGGACTAACATATTGATCCAGTGCCCAGTGCCAGTTCCTGTTTGTTGCATGTTTTATGTTTCGCAGAAACCCAATATCAAATGGAATCCAAACGGGATAAAAATGGACGGAGAATTATTTTGGAGTATTTGGGATTTTCCGGAGGGAGAATCAACGCGAAACGATGCGCGAGGTGGCTAGGAGATAGGGGGGCACGCCCTCCCCTCTGGGCGCGCCTGGAACTCTCCTGGGCCACCCGTAAGGCGGTTGACGCTCTACTTTTGCTGCAAGAAAGCTAATTTTATGAGAAAAATCTGGGCGAAAGATTCACCCCAATCGGAGTTACGGATCTCCGGATATAAAAGAAACGGTGCCAGGGCAGAATTTCAGAACGTAGAAACAGAGAGAGACAGAGAGACAGATCCAATCTTGGAGGGGCTCTCGCCCCTCCCAAGCCATGGGAGCCAAGTACCAGAGGGGAAACCCTTCTCCCATCTAGGGAGGAGGTCAAGGAATAAGAAGAAGAAGGGGGGTTCTCTCCCCCTTGCTTCCGGTGGCGTCGGAGCGCTGCCGGGGGCCATCATCATCACCGCAATCTTCACCAACACCTCCATCATCTTCACCAACATCTCCATCACCTTCCCCCATCTATATTCAGCGGTCCACTCTCCCGCAACCCGCTATATTATTATCCAATGATGTGTTGCCATCCTATGATGTCTGAGTAGATTTTCGTTGTCCTATCGATGATTGATGAATTGCTATGATTGGTTTGAGTTGCATGTTTTATCATTGGTGCTATCCTATTGTGCCCTCTGTGTCGCGCAAGTGTGAGGGATTCCCGCTGTAGGGTTTGCAATATGTTCATGATTTGCTTATGGTGGGTGGCGTGAGTGACAAAAGCACAGACCCGAGTAAGTAGGTTGTTTGCGTATGGGATAAAGGGGACTTGATGCTTTAATGCTATGGTTCGGTTTTACCTTAATGATCTTTAGTAGTTGCGGATGCTTGCTAGAGTTCCAATCATAAGTGCATATGATCCAAGAAGAGAAAGTATGTTAGCTTATGCCTCTCCCTCAAATAAAATTGCAATAGTGATTACCGGTCTAGTAACACAGTCAATTGCTTAGGGACAATTTCACAACTCCTACCACCACTTTTCCACACTCGCTATATTTACTTTATTGTCTCTTTATCTAAACAGCCCCTACTTTTTATTTACATGGTCTTTATTATCTTGCAAGTCTATCCAACAACACCTACAAAGTACTTCTAGTTTCATACTTGTTCTAGGTAAAGCGAACGCTAAGCGTGCGTAGAGTTCTATCGGTGGTCGATAGAACTTGAGGGAATATTTGTTCTACCTTTAGCTTCTCGTTGGGTTCAACACTCTTACTTATCGAAAGAGGCTACAATTGATCCCGTATACTTGCGGGTTATCACCTGTTCTGATGTTTGTTGCCCCAAGCCACTCTTATGTAGCCATTGGTAAAATGTAGCAGTCACACTGTTAAAAGTAAGGACACGTTAAACCAATGTTGTTTTCAATGTAGTGCCTCCAGTAATATGAATCAATGGCACTTTTTTCATGTCCTGCTAAATTTCCCATTAAGATAAGTTGCTTCTTTTTGTTAGAAATGCAACTGTCCTGGTCCGCCTACTCTCCTGTGCCCAAATACCGACTCTGTAGCGGCTTCTAATGTAATGTTGCTGGTAAAATGAAGCAATGGCACCATTAAAGTAATGTCATATTTAATGGTTGTCATAGTTAATCCTAATGGCCACACTAATATCTAACAATTCTGCTGCTTTAGAAATTACTACTGTCTTTGTAGGATTGCCATTCAGATAAGGAACATGCTTCTTTTCATTTGATGTATATTTCATCACTTGTTAGTCACCCTCATTTCCACCTTTTTGTGTAAATAGAGATATACATTTCATGCTTGATCTTAGTTGAACTGCACAAATGATATCCAAATTATAGTTGAAAATTCCAGGAGCTTCACAACCAACCTTAATGTTGCTCAGTTTTATTGAGACTAATGAAGAAGAAGCTCTGTGGGCTTCGTTTTCTGATGGAAATGGAACCAGGGCTGGAGCCCTTTTCTTAAAAAAAGAAGAAGCTGCTAGCTCATGGGACATTGCTTCATTTTAGGTGAACTGCACCAAAAGGTCCAATGAATTGAATCATCCATGTTGGTGACTGGTGTCATCCCTTCTACGATGGTTTTGACTGCAGATATGGTTCCCATCACGAGGTATGTTCCTTTTTGGTCTAATCGTTTTCCAAAGATCCGACATGTTGAGTCTGCTCTTGTGCTACTGTTTTGGCACTGCCATGATAAAGCAGTAATGTTATTATTTTGCACCTTAATCTAGTGGCACTATTAATTTGAGGTAATGTTTTGGCACCGCTAGTGCCACTGATTTTTTTATATATCGAAAGAGGGGGTTTCCTCCAATTTCATTAAACAAACCCAACCATAGAGAACCATTATCCGACAACATCTCACTGTAAACGGGCAGTTATGCAACTACTATTAGAACAGACTTAGTACTAGTAGGAGACAAATTCGCCACATAAGCTAGGCAGGTAGGGGGACACAGCACCAGCTCGACCAAGTTTGGATTACAACCCAAATGCTACCACAGAAACGTCAGGGGGGAACATAGGGACTAAAAGAGCCAGCTTCAACATCCCAGTCTAAGCACCCCCGGCCTCCATCCTTGCGATGCACGGTAGACCTTGTTTGCCACCTGCTCGACCCTGGTGTCACTGATAAAATGTAGTAGTAATATAGTTAAAATGGAGCGAGTGTCCTCTCTATCATTTCATTTCCAATGTAGATAAAGAAAGTGCTTCTCTTTGTTAGTATATGTTTCATCAACTAGTCCCATTGTTAATGTTTAAGCATTTCTACAAACTGGGGTGCTTAATTTTAGTTGATCTGCACAAAAATAGAGATTGGAATGTCTCAAGGCCCCTCCTTGTACAACCGCTGTACAGTGATGTTCATCACTGGCAGAAGGTGTATCGGGGATGTCGGTGGGAAACGACACCTATGGGATCACTGGAATCCCTTCTGCGGTTGCGGGGCGTGGAATCGTGAGAAGAGCGGGACTAGGGGATGGCACATAGAGGATTTACCCAGGTTTGGGCCGCAAATATGCGTAAAACCCTACGATCCTGCTTTGGTGGTTGTATTAGTGTTCTTGAGCTCTCGAACTAGCTCTGGGTGCTGCGAGGTTCAAAAGAGCCGAATCCCTTCTCAGTATGCCATGGGCCTCCTTTTATAGGCGAAAGGGGCTGCCACAGTGGCACACAGGAGGTGGAAAGTGCTACAGCGTTGCGAGGTTATCGCTAGTATTATAGGACAAGACGCATTAAATGCGGGGCTTAGGTGTCCGTCACTTTATTGGGGGACGGGGGTGAGGCCCGTCCCGTCCGTCGCCGCCCCTCCTGGCTTCGACACGCGCCCCGGCCAACAACACATGCAGCGCCATGTAGGCAGGCAGGCAGCTGAGGTGGCGTGGTGGTGGAGCCTCCACAAAAGTCTGCATGCTGCCACGCAGGTGCCTGCCCAGCTGGTTGGGTCAGTGGCTGCGCATGAACGGCGATAGGAACTTGGCTGGTGCGGGCCTGGCAGTGGCCTTGCTGGGGCGCTTGATGATGGTCTTGCCGGGTGGCCCGGCAAGGGTCTTGCCGCGGCGCGCTGGCTTCCCCGGCAAGGATCTTGTCGGGGGGTCCTATGGGTTTCTTCGGTGGGGACGGCTGCCTTCCTATCCCCATTTGATCTTGATTGCTCTATGTCTTCACAAATATCTGCATGCCATCACGGAGGTGCCTCCTGAACCCTGTCCCAATGCGACTGCTCAGCGTCGGCGGGCTCGAAGGTGGCTCGTTCAGTGGGTGTGGACGAGCTGCCTCGGCAAGGATCTTGCCGGGGCTGCTGGGGCTGCCCTCAGCAAGGGTCCTTGCCGGGGCAACCTGTATTTCCTGTGCAACCTTTGTGGTCTTGGTCCTTTGTTGTTTTGCTTTGCTTGTCCGTGTGGCCTTGGCTCTTCTCCGGCTTCCCTCTCTTGCCTTGCTCATGTGTGATCGTGGCAGGTGGCTCTGACTACCCATGCACAAGTAAAGGGGTCAAAAGCTAGGCCCCTACTTTTGTACACCGACAGGAGCCCCCGGGCCTGGGTTACACATAGGCGCAACACGTTGTTGGGCCAGGCCCAGAATGGTGCGCGGGCAGTTGAGGCGGATTTTACCGCGGCCACTATTCTGGCCGCTGCGCTTCCCCATGACCTGCGTTGAACGTGCGGCGTGGGGATCATGCGCACGCATGACGTGGGCACGCTGGCGTCACTTTTCGCTGGACAGTAAAGAGGCAGCTTGCGTCTCTCTTCGAGACCGCAGGGCCGCCTCCCATTTACTGCCCTTGCTCGGGAACTGACGTTCCACGTGCCCCATCGCACCCGCTCCTTGCGCCACGTTCGCTGCATGCAGAGCGAATGATAGGCGCATGGGTCGTGGATAGTCGCGCGCATGCGGGTCAATTCCCACGCGCCTTCAATGGAGCGGGGAGGGCGGTCGACGGCGCTACACGCTGTCATCTCTAGAGGCCGGATTGGCCGAGAGGGGGCGGTCGAGCCTCGCCCCCGCCCCTTTATAAAGAGGGGCACGGGAGGGATGGTGCCTCCCAACCTTTCGCCGTCTGCCTCTTCCCATCTCTGCTTCCTTTCTTCTTCTGCTATGGCGAGGGGGCGTGGCGATGCTTGGCGGCGAGGGTTTCGGCCAGACAGCGCATCACTCCTCCCCAAGAACTCGTAGCGGCGGAGCCGGCCGCTAGAGGGAGGGGAAGGGGGTGAGGCCGAGGCCGCCGTGGAGCCCGGGGGAGAGGAGGACGGGGCGGCAGATCCGCCTCGCCCCCTCCAGCAGCCCTTCCTCCGATGGAGGGCCATGCTGGGGATAATCCCTGCGAATTCTTCGTCAGGCTGCGCCATCCACCACGTCGTCGCCTTCGCCTTCCGACCCTGTTTGCGCGGGAGATGGAACTGGATCCGCCGCAGGCGCTGCGGCTACACATGAGGGGTTGCGGGAACAGCGACACGTGGGTCGACGTCGAGTTCCCCTCCCCTCACGTCATGTATCTTCATCGAGGGTGGAAGACCTTCGCTCACCTTCACAGCTTGACGGACGAGCTCACTCTCCATTTCAAACTAATGGAGGGCGGCCTCCTCTCCATTAAGATCTTCAGGCACTTCGGGACCCGCATGAGGTGCTGCGTAGAGAGCTCCTCTGATGATGAAGAGTTCTCCTCAAGCGAGAGTGGCGAGGAAGACAACGGCAGTGATGACGAGGGCATCGGGAGACAGGATGATGGGTCTGACTAGGTGTCGGGCGCCGCACCGAGTGGCACCGGCGACCCCATCATCCGTGTTGCCGTCTCCTTGAACTTCTCAGGGTCGCCTCCTTGGGCGGCTGGCGTAGGAAGGTTGCGGAAGAGGAAGAGGATGAGCGGCGAGGCCGTCAAGTCGGAGTATGCGGACACCGACGCCTTCGTCGCGTGTTGGCGTCCTGCCGCCTCGTCTTCGAGCTCTGCCTCTGGCGCTGCCATCACCATCCAGCCCTTGGACGGCCACCGAGATGTTCTCTTGGTGTCTTCTGCCACTCGTAGCTCGCCTAGGCGCCCCTTTTTCCCTTCTGCTTTCTCGTTCCATTTCCTGAGGAGAGGGACAAGAAAGGGATTACGGGCACCTTATATCTTTTTAGTCTTGTAAGCCTTTGGGCCTTTGCTAGCTTTAGAACTTGTAATCCCCCTTTTTCATGTTTTTCATTTCGTTTGGAGTGTACCTGTACGGGATGTTTTTTAATGAAAAAAGGGATGTTTGCCGGGGATTTTCGTTCGTGGGAGGAACCCACGACAAGGGGTGAGTCCTTGTCATCCTTAAGACAAATGTTTTTTCCCCGGCAACAGGCCTTGCCGTCTTCCCACCTCACTTGACCTTTCCCACGCTCTTGGCAGAGGCAAGGATGAGGTGGGCTTAGGCCCCTCATTCCCCTCCTTTGCTGCCGCGATTACGACCAGATCCAGACCCAGGAAATAATCCTTGGGTGCCGAAAAGGGGGAGCACGGTAGCTCAGAGATAGAACGGGGTTTCATGCATCCCAGTCCATAATGAGACGCATGATAGGGGATAAAAGACTTATCTGGATTTGCAGCCCCCGGCGATTTTGGCTTGCCACGGAAGGATCCTTGTTCTTGCAGCCCCCGGCAACTCTGGCTTGCCGGGGCCCGGGCGCCGGTCCGTTCCTTTTCTTTCAGGATAGCTCGGCAAGAATACTTACGTGCCCTGCGAACCAAAGAAAGACAGAAAAGAACAGAGAGATGCGCACTCAACCTCTAAGCTAGGGGTTAGCCGCCGCTAAGCACTATCAACCCTAACCGAGGAAGAGACTCAACCTAGCATGCATGCTATAACTTAGGGCGCCAGCGCTTCGTTTATTTATACTCAGGGTCTGGGCCTGGCTTTGTAGAAAGGGTTACATGCCTTGCCGGCAAGGCTTGTACAAAAGGGTGGCTTGTCGGGAGGCCCGATAGCCGCGCCTTATGGGTAAAACTTGCGAAGATGCTTGATGTTCCATGAGTTGCTCACTGGAATGGCATCTTCTATCTCCAGCTGGACTGCGCCTAGCCTGGTGACTCGCGTTACCCGATAAGGGCCTTCCCACTTTGGCGTCAACTTGTTGGAATTCTTGGCCGACTGAACGTGCCGAAGAACAAGGTCGCCTTCCTCAAGGCTCCGGGCATGAACCTTGCGGCTATGGTAGCGGCGCAAAGCTTGCTGGTAGCGTGCTGCTCTCACAGCCGCCCGGAGACGATCTTCCTCAAGGAGCGTTGCGTCATCTTGCCGCAATTGCTCTTGCTCAAGCTCATCATAACCGAGCACTCGAGGTGACCCGTATATGAGTTCGGTGGGGAGAACTGCCTCTGCCCCGTAGACCAGGGCAAAGGGTGTCTGGCCGGTGGCTCGATTTGGCATCATTCTGATCGACCAAAGAATCACCGACAACTCATCAATCCAGTGCCTTCCACCCTTGCGCGACCTGTCAAAAGTCTTCGTCCTTAGGCCCTGCAGGACTTCTGCATTCGCCCTCTCCGCTTGGCCGTTGCTCCATGGATGTGCCACGGAAGCAAAACAGACCCTGCTGCCGAGATCCTCAACGTATTGCATGAAGGCGTGGCTCGTGAACTGTGTGACGTTGTCGGTGATGATCCTGTTGGGTACCCCAAAACGTCACACTAGTCCCTTGAAAAACTTGATGGCTGACTGCGATGTCACCTTCCTCACTGCTTCCACTTCTGGCCACTTTGTGAACTTGTTGATTGCGACATACAAGTACTCAAAGCCCCCGACTGCACGGGGGAAAGGGCCCAAGATGTCAAGCCCCCAGACCGAGAAGGGCCAGGAGAGAGGGATAATTTGAAGGGCTTGAGCTGGTTGATGAAGCTTCTTCGAATGGAACTGGCATGCTTCACACTTGGTTACTAGTGCCGTCACATCCTGGAGGGGAGTGGGCCAAAAGAAACCTTGCCAGAAAGCCTTGCCGGCAAGGGCCCTCGACCCTATGTGGGAGCCACATATGCCTCCATGTATCTCCGCCAACAGCTTTAGTCCTTCC
Organism: Triticum dicoccoides; assembly: GCF_002162155.2. Taxonomy (NCBI): domain Eukaryota; kingdom Viridiplantae; phylum Streptophyta; class Magnoliopsida; order Poales; family Poaceae; genus Triticum; species Triticum dicoccoides. Next base: position 563,324,398 of record NC_041391.1, read on the forward strand.
TCCCGGGAGATGCACATCAATTTCACCCCGTTTGGCCTTCTTCTATACAATAAGCTATCAATGAACTGGTACAGAGCAGACCGGCGGGCTACTTTTTTTGCCTCTTCCTGCTCCTCAGGAAGCTCCCCTTTTTGAAGGAATTGGATGGTGTGCTGTGCCCATGCCGGAGCCTGTGGCTCGACGGCAAGGACCCAAGGCATTTCTTCTGCCACGGGAGCGGCCGGCTCCACGACCATGACCTGAGGTCCTGCCAGAGTCGATTGCCCTGCGGCAGGATCGGCATCCATGGCAACATCTTCGCCAGCGGCTCCGGGGAGCTCCATGGGGAAGTACTTGCCGGGGCCTAGCTTCCTCCACTTGCTCTGCCCGGTCAACGGCTCAATGAATGGTTGGGTTAACTGAAGCACAAAAGTACCTGGTTCCTCAGGTAGCTTGAGGGCAGCACGCTTTGACAGGTAGTCGGTGATGTCGTTCTCCGCTCAAGGGACATGTTCCGCTTGTATACCGTCAAAGCGCTCCTCCAGTTTCCTCACCTCATCTACGTAAGCTTCCATCAGCGGGCTTTGATAATCTTTGTTGACCTGCCTGACGATGAGTTGTGAGTCGCCCCTGACGATGAGCTTCTTAACTCCGAGGTCTGCCGTGATCCTGAGACCAGCAAGCAAACCCTCGTACTCGGCAGTGTTGTTGGTCGACATCTCCCGGGGGAAATGCATCTGGACGACATACTTGAGGTGCTCCCCGGTGGGTGTGACAAGCAGCACACCAGCATTGGCGCCTTGCAGCGAGAAGGCACCATCGAAGTACATGATCCAGTTGCAGCTCGCTTCCTTGCCGGGGTGAGTGGTCTCCTGTACCTCTTCGTCGGGCGTCGAGGTCCATTCCACAACAAATTCCGCCAAGACTCTGCTTTGAATCGTCGAGGTGCTTTCAAACTTCAAACCGAAACTCGACAGCTCCAGGGCCCATTCCACGATCCTCCCTGTTGCATGTGGGTTGTGTAGTATCCGTTGCAATGGGAGGTGGGTGACTACCGTGATCTCATGCGCTTGGAAGTAGTGGCGCAGCTTCCTCGAGGCCATAAGGAGGCCGAAGAGCAGCTTTTGCACACCTGAGTACCTCGACCTAGCCCCCCGCAAGAGGGAGCTGACGAAGTACACTGGGTGCTGCACCATTTTCTTTTTCTGCGCCTCTTCACCCGGTCGTGTGGGTCCTGTCGTGCTGGCGCCGGCCCCTGCCAGGGACTCGATCTTGCCGGGATCAAGCCCTACCGGAGAGGGTTTTGGTTTGCCTTCTGTTGGCTCTGCCGCTGTTGCTGCCTTCTCACCGACCTCTCTCTGCGCCACTAGTGCGGTGCTAACTGATAACCCACAAGTATAGGGGATCGCAACAGTATTCGAGGGTAGAGTATTCAACCCAAATTTATTGATTCGACACAAGGGGAGCCAAAGAATATTCTCAAGTATTAGCAGTTGAGTTGTCAATTCAACCACACCTGGATAACTTAGTATCTGCAGCAAAGTGTTTAGTAGCAAAGTAATATGATAGTGGTGGTAACAGTAAAAAAAGTAAAGGAAGCAAAGTAATATTTTTGGTGTTTTGTACTGATTGTAACAGTAGCAACAGAAAAGTAAATAAGCATAAACCAGTATATGGAAAGCTCGTAGGCAATGGATCAGTGATGGATAATTATGCCGGATGCGGTTCATCATTTAACAGTCATAACATAGGGTGACACAGAACTAGCTCCAATTCATCAATGTAATGTAGGCATGTATTCCGTAAATAGTCATACGTGCTTATGGAAAAGAACTTGCATGACATGTTTTGTCCTACCCTCCCGTGGCAGCGGAGTCCTAATGGAAACTAAGGGATATTAAGGCCTCCTTCTAATAGAGAACCAGAACAAAGCATTTGTTGGGGAACGTAGCAATAATTCAAAATTTTCTACACACCACCAAGATCAATCTATGGAGATTTTAGCAACAAGAGAGGGAGAGGATGATTTGATCTTCATACCCTTGACGATTGCTAAGCAGAAGCGTTACAAGAACGCGGATGATGGAGTCATACTCGCGGCGATTCAAATTGCGGAAGATCCAATCTAGTGCCGAACGGACGGTGCCTCCACATTCAACACACGTACAACCCGGGGACGTCTCCTCCTTCTTGATCCATCAAGGGGAGAGGAGAAGTTGAGGGAGAACTCCGATAGCATGACGGCGTGGTGGTGGTGGAGCTCGTGGTTCTCCAGCAGGGCTTCGCCAAGCACTACGGAGGAGGAGGAGGTGTTGGAGGAGGGAGAGGGCCGCGCCAAGGGAAGGGTGCGGCTGCCCTCCCACCGCTCCACTATATATAGGGGCAAGGGAGACGGGGAGGTGCCCTAGGGTTTCCCCTAGGGGCAGCGACCAAGCAGATTGGATCTCCCTAGGGAAAATCCTAGGGAGACTTGCCCCCCAAGCCAAGCAGGTGGAGGATTGCCTCCCAAGCCAGGTGGAGGCGCCCCACCTCCCCAAATAACATGGGAAAGGGTGTGGGGGGCGCACCACCCCTTAGTGGGCTGGTTTGCCCCTTCCCCTTTGGCCCATGAGGCCCTCCAACACTTGTCGGGGCTCCCGAAACACCTTTCAGTCATGCTGGCCATAGCCTAGTACCCCCGGAACACTTCCGGACTCCAATACCCTTCGTCCAATATATCGATCTTCACCGCCGGACCATTCCAGAACTCCTCATGACGTCCGGGATCACATCCGGGACTCAAAACTACCTTCGGTAACCACATACTATTTCCCATAACAACTCTAGCGTCATCGAACCTTAAGTGTGTAGACCCTACGGGTTCGGGAACCATGTAGACATGACCGAGACGTTCTCCAGCCAATAACCAACAACGGGATCTGGATACCCATGTTGGCTCCCACATGTTCCACGATGATCTCATCGTATGAACCACGATGTCGAGGATTCAATCAATCCCGTATACAATTCCCTTTGTCCATTGGTATGTTACTTGCCCGAGATTCTATCGGCGGTATCCCTATACCTTGTTCAATCTCATTACCGGAAAGTCTCTTTACTCGTTCCGTAATGCATGATCCCGTGACTAACTACTTAGTCACATTGAGCTCATTATGATGATGCATTACCGAGTGGGCCCAGAGATACCTCTCCGTCATACGGAGTGACAAATCCTAGTCTCGATTCGTGCCAACCCAACAGACACTTTCAGAGATACCTGTAGTGCACCTTTATAGCCACCCAGTTACATTGTGACGTTTGGTACACCCAAAGCATTCCTACGGTATCTGAGAGTTGCACAATCTCATGGGTCTAAGGAAATGATACTTGACATTAGAAAAGCTCTTAGCAAACGAACTACACGATGTTGTGCTATGCTTAGGATTAGGTCTTTTCCATCACATCATTCTCCTAATGATGTGATCCCGTTATCAATGACATCCAATGTCCATGGTCAGGAAACCATAACCATCTATTGATCAACGAGCTAGTCAACTAGAGGCTCACTAGGGACATTTTGTGGTCTATGTATTCACACATGTATTACGGTTTCCAGTTAATACAATTATAGCATGAACAATAGACAATTATCATGAACAAGGAAATACAATAATAACCATTTTATTATTGCCTCTAGGGCATATTTCCAACAGTCTCCCACTTGCACTAGAGTCAATAATCTAGTTCACATCACTATGTGATTGTAATGAATTCAACACCCATGGGGTTTGATCATATCTCGCTTGTGAGAGAGGTTATTAGTCAACGGGTTTGAACCTTTCAGATCTGTGTGTGCTTTACAAATCTCTATGTCATCTTGTAGATGCAACTACCACGCTCTATTTGGAGCTATTACAAATAACTGTTCTACTATACGAATCCGGTTTACTACTCAGAATCATCCAGATTAGTGCCAAAGTTTGCATCGGTGTAACCCTTTACGACGAACTCTTTTACCACCTCCATAATCGAGAAAATTCCTTAGTCCACTAGTTACTAAGGATAACCATGACCGCTGTCCTGTGATCCATTCCTGGATCACACTTGTACCCCTTGACCGACTCATGGCAAGGCACACTTTAGGTGCGGTACACAACATAGCATACTGTGGAGCCTATGTCTAAAGCATAGGGGACGACCTTCGTCCTTTCTCTCTCTTTTGCCGTGGTCAGGTCTTGAGTCTTACTCAATACTCACACCTTATAACACAGCCAAGAACTCCTTCTTTGCCGATCTATTTTGAACTCCTTCAAAATCTTGTCACAGTATGTGTTCGTTTGAAAGTACTATCAAGTGATCTTGATCTATCCTTATAGATCTTGATGCTCAATGTTCAAGCAGCTTAATCTAGGTTTTCCATTGAAAAACACTTTTCAAATAACCCTATATGCTTTATACAAACTCTACATCATTTCTGATCAACAATATGTCAACAACATATACTCATCAGAAATTCTATAGTGCTCCCACTCACTCTTTGGAAATACAAGTTTCTCATAAACTTTGTATAAACCCAAAATCTTTGATCATCTCATCAAAGTGTATATTCCAACTCCGAGACGCTTACTCCAGTCCTTAGAAGGATTGTTGGAGCTTTGCATACTTGTTAGCACCTTTCAGGATTGATAAAACCTTCTGGTTGTATCACATACAACCTTTCCTCAAGAAAATCATCGAGGAAACAATGTTTTGACATCCTATTTGCAAGATTGCAGTAACTGCTAACACAATTCCAACAGACTCTTAGCATCGCTACGAGTGAGAAAGTCTCACCGTAGTCAACTCCTTGAACTTGTCGGAAAATATCTTAACGACAAGTCGAGCTTTCTTAATGGTGACACTTACCATCATTGTCCGTCTTCCTTTTAAAATCCATCTGTACTCAATAGCCTTACGACCATCAAGTAGTTCTTCCAAAGTCTATACTTTATTTCATACATGGATCCTCTAGGATTTTATGGCCTCGAGCCATTCGTCGGAATCTGGGCCCACCATCGCTTCTCCATAGCTCGTAAGTTCATTGTTGTCTAGCAACATGACCTCCAAGACAGGATTACGTACCACTCTGAAGTAGTACGTATCCTTGTCAACCTACGAGGTTTGGTAGTGACTTGATCCAAAGTTTCATGATCAATATCATCAGCTTCCACTTCAGTTGGTGTAGGCGACACAAGAACAACTTCCTGTGCCCTGCTACACACTAGTTGAAGTGACGGTTCAATAACCTCATCAAGTCTCCACCATCCTCCCACTCAATTATTTCGAGAGAAAATTTTCCTCGAGAAAGGACCCAATTCTAGAAACAATCACTTTTGCTTCCGGATCTGAGACAGGAGGTATACCCAACTGTTTTGGGTGTCCTATGAAGATGCATTTATCCGCTTTGGGTTTGAGCTTATCAGGCTAAAACTTTTCCACATAAGCTTCGCAGTCCCAAACTTTTAAGAAATGACAGCTTAGGTTTCTCTAAACCATAGTTCGTACGCTGTCATCTCAACGGAATTACGTGGTGCCCTATTTGAAGTGAATGTGGTTGTCTCTAATGCCTAACCCATAAATGATAGTGGTAATTCGATAAGAGACATCATGGTATGCACCATATCCAATAGGGTGCAGTTATGATGTTCTGACACACCATCACACTATGGTGTTCCAGGCGGTATTAGTTGTGAAACAATTTCCACAATGTCTTAATTGTGTGCCAAACTCGTAACTCAGATATTTATCTCTATGATCATATCATAGACATTACATCCTCTTGTCACGATGATCTTCAACTTCACTCTGAAATTACTTGAACCTTTCAATAATTCAGCCTTTGTTTTCATCAAGTAAATATACTCAACATCTACTCAAATCATCTGTGAAGTAAGAACATAATGATATTCACCGTGTGCCTCAGCACTCAGTGGATTGCACACATCAAATGTATTACTTCCAACAAGTTGCTCTCTTGTTCCATCTCACTAAATACGAGGCCTTCAGTCATCTTGCCCATGTGGTATGATTTGCATGTCTCAAGTGATTCAAAATCAAGTGAGTCCAAATGATCCATCTGTATGGAGTTTCTTCATGCATATATACCAATAGACATGGTTTGCATGTCTCAATCTTTTCAAAAATGAGTGAGTCCAAAGATCCATCAAACATGGAGCTTCTTCATGCGTTTTATACCAATATGACTCAAGTGGCAGTGCCACAAGTATGTGGTACTATCATTACTATCTTATATCTTTTGGTATGAACATGTGTATCACTACGATCGAGATTCAATAAACCATTCATTTTAGGTGTAAGACCGTTGAAGGTATTATTCAAATAAACAGAGTAACCATTATTCTCCTTAAATGAATAACCATATTGCGATAAACATAATCCAATCATGTCTATGCTCAACACAAACACCAAATAACAATTATTTAGGTTTAACACCAATTTCGATGGTAGAGGGAGCAGGCGATGCTTGATCACATCAACCTTGGAAACACTTCCAACACACATCATCATCTCACATTTAGCTAGTCTCCGTTTATTCCGTAGCTCTTTTATTTCGAGTTACTAACACTTAGCAACCGAACCGGTATCTTAATACCCTGGTGCTACGAGGAGTACTAGTAAAGTACACATTTAATACAATGTATATCCAATATACTTCTGTCAACCTTGCCAGCCTTCTCATCTACCAAGTATCTAGGGTAGTTCTGCTTCAGTGACCGTTCCCTCATTACAGAAGCACTTAGTCTCGGGTTTGGGTTCAACCCTGGGTTTCTTCACTAGAGCAGCAACTGATTTGTCGTTTCATGAAGTATCCCTTCTTTCCCTTGCCCTTCTTGAAACTAGTGGTTTTACTAACCATCAACAATTGATGCTCCTACTCGATTTCTACTTTCGCGGTGTCAAACATCGTGAATTTCTCAAGGATCATCATGTCTATCCCTGATATGTTATAGTTCATCACGAAGCTCTAATAGCTTGGTGGCAGTGACTATGGAGAACCATCACTATCTCATCTGGAAGATTAACTCCCACTCGATTCAAGCGATTGTAGTATTCAGACAATCTGAGAACATGCTCAACGATTGAGCTTTTCTCCCTTAGTTTGCAGGCTTAAGAAACTTGTCGGAGGTCTCATACCTCTTGACGTGGGCACGAGCCTGAAATCCCAATTTCAGCTCTTGGAACATCTTATATGTTCTGCAACGTTTTAAAAATGTCTTTGGTGCCTCAATTGTAAACCGTTTAACATTACGCACTGAACTATCATGTAGTCATCAAAACGTGTATGTCAGATGTTCACAACATCCACAAATGACGCTTGAGGTTCAGCACACTGAGCGGTGCATTAAGGACATAAGCCTTTTGTGCAGCAATGAGGCCAATCCTCAGTTTACAGACCTAGTCCGCACAATTTGCTACTATCAACTCTCAACTAAATTTTCTCTAGGACCATATCTTAAAATAGTAGAGCTAAAGCGTAGGCTACGACATAATTTGCAAAGACCTTTTGACTATGTTCATGATAATTAAGTTCATCTGATTATTTAATGAACTCCCACTTAGATAGACATCCCTCTAGTCATCTAAGTGATACATGATCCGAGTCAACTAGGCCGTGTCTGATCATGACGTGAGATGGACTAGTCATCATCGGTGAACATCTTCATGCTGATCATATCTACTATACGACTCATGTTCGACCTTTCGATCTCTTGTGTTCCGAGGCCATGTCTGTACATGCTAGGCTCGTCAAGTCAACCTAAGTGCGTGTGTAAATCTGGCTTACACCCGTTGTGTGTGAATGTTAGAATCTATCACACCCGATCATCACGTGGTGCTTCGAAACAACGAACTTTCACAACGGTGCATAGTTAGGGGGAACACTTTCTTGAAATTTTATGAGGGATCATCTTATTTATGCTATCGTCGTTCTAAGCAAATAAGATGTAAACATGACAGACATCACATGCAAATCATAAAGTGACATGATATGGCCAATTAATCTTGCGCCTTTGATCTCCATCTTGAGGCACGACATGGTCACCTTCATCACCGGCATGACACCATGATCTCCATCATCTTGTCTTCATGAAGTTGTCTCGCCAACTATTACTTCTACTACTATGGCTATCGGTTTAGCAATAAAGTAAAGTAATTACATGGCGTTATTCAATGACACGCAGGTCATACAATAAATTAAGACAACTCCTATGGATCCTGCCGGTTGTCATACTCATCGACATGCAAGTCGTGATTCCTATTACAACAACATGATCAATCTCATACATCACATATATTTCATTCATCACATCCTTTGGCCATATCACATCACACGACATATGCTGCAAAAACAAGTTAGACGTCCTCTAATTGTTGTTGCAATTTTTTTACGTGGCTGCTATAGGTTTCTAGCAAGAACGTTTCTTACCTACGCCAAAACCACAACGTGATATGCCAATTGCTATTTACCCTTCATAAGGACCCTTTTCATCGAATCTGATCCGACTAAAGTGGGAGAGACTGGCACCCGCTAGCCACCTTATGCAACAAGTGCATGTCAGCCGGTGTGTCTCACGTAAGCGTACATGTAAGGTCGGTCCGGGCCGCTTCATCCCACAATACTGCCGAAACAAGATAGGACTAGTAACGGTAAGCAAATTGAACAAACCAACACCCACAACTACTTGTGTTCTACTCGTGCATAGAATCTACGCAATAGACCTAGCTCATGATGCCACTGTTGGGGAACGTAGCAATAATTCAAAATTTTCTACACATCACCAAGATCAATATATGGAGATTCTAGCAATAAGAGAGGGAGAGGATGAGTTGATCTTCATACCCTTGAAGATCGCTAAGCGGAAGCGTTACAAGAACACGGATGATGGAGTCGTACTCGCGGCGATTCAAATCACGGAAGATCCGATCTAGCGCCGAACGGACGGTGCCTCCGTGTTGAACACACGTACAACCCGGGGACATCTCCTCCTTCTTGATCCAGCAAGGGGAGAGGAGAAGTTGAGGGAGAACTCCGACAACACGACAGCGTGGTGGTGCTGGAGCTCGTGGTTCTCCAGCAGGGCTTCGCCAAGCACTACGGAGGAGGAGGAGGTGTTGGAGGAGGGAGAGGGCTGCGCCAAGGGAAGGGTGCGGCTGCCCTCCCACCCCTCCACTATATATAGGGGCAAGGGGAGAGGGGGACGCGCCCTAGGGTTTCCCCTAGGGGCGGCGGCCAAGCAGATTGGATCTCCCTAGGGAAAATCCTAGGGAGACTTGCCCCCCAAGCCAAGCAGGTGGAGGATTGCCTCCCAAGCCAGGTGGAGGCGCCCCACCTCCCCAAATAACATGGGAAAGGTGTGGGGGGAGCACCACCCCTTAGTGGGCTGGTTTGCCCCTTCCCCTTTGGCCCATGAGGCCCTCCAACACTTGCCGGGGCTCCTGAAACACCTTTCGGTCATGCTGGCCATAGCCTGATACCGCCGGAACACTTCCGGACTCCAATACCCTTCGTCCAATATATCGATCTTCACCACCGGACCATTCTGGAACTCCTCGTGACGTCCGGGATCACATCCGGGACTCAAAACTACCTTCGGTAACCACATACTATTTCCCATAACAACTCTAGCGTCACCGAACCTAAGTGTGTAGACCCTACGGGTTCGGGAACCATGCAGACATGACCGAGACGTTCTCCGGCCAATAACCAACAGCGGGATCTGGATACCCATGTTGGCTCCCACATGTTCCACGATGATCTCATCGGACGAACCATGATGTCGAGGATTCAATCAATCCCGTATACAATTCCCTTTGTCCATTGGTATGTTACTTGCCCGAGATTCGATCGGCGGTATCCCTATACCTTGTTCAATCTCATTACTGGCAAGTCTCTTTACTCGTTCCGTAATGCATGATCCCATGACTAACTACTTAGTCACATTGAGCTCATTATGATTATGCATTATAGATCGGGCCCAGAGATACCTCTCCGTCATACGGAGTGACAAATCCTAGTCTCTATTCGTGCCAACCCAACAGACACTTTCGGAGATACGTGTAGTGCACCTTTATAGCCACCCAGTTACGTTGTGACATTTGGTACACCCAAAGCATTCCTACGGTATCCGGGAGTTGCACAATCTCATGGGTCTAAGAAAATGATACTTGACATTAGAAAAGCTCTTAGCAAACGACCTACACGATCTTGTGCTATGCTTAGGATTGGGTCTTGTCCATCACATCATTCTCCTAATGATGTGATACCGTTATCAACGACATCCAATGTCCATGGTCAGGAAACCATAACCATCTATTGATCAACGAGCTAGTCAACTAGAGGCTCACTAGGGACATGTTATGGTCTATGTATTCACACATGTATTACAGTTTCCAGTTAATACTATTATAGCATGAACAATAGACAATTATCATGAACAAGGAAATACAATAATAACCATTTTATTATTGCCTCTAGGGCATATTTCCAACAGCATTAGCACATAGTGAATACATGAACTCCTCTAACTATGGTCATCACCGAGAAGTATCCCGATTATTGTCACTTCGGGGTTGTCGGATCATAACACATAATAGGTGACTATAGACTTGCAAGATAGGATCAAGAACACACATATATTCATGAAAACATAATAGGTTCATATCTGAAATCATGGCACTCGGGCCCTAGTGACAAGCATTAAGCACAGCAAAGTCATAGCAACATCAATCTCAGAACATAGTGGATACTAGGGATCAAACCCTAACAAAACTAACTCGATTACATGATAAATCTCATCCAACCCATCACCGTCCAGCAAGCCTACGATGGAATTACTCACGCACGGCGGTGAGCATCATGAAATTGGAGATGGAGGATGGTTGATGATGACGACGGCGACGAATCCCCCTCTCCGGAACCCCGAATGGACTCCACATCAGCCCTCCCGAGAGAGATTAGGGCTTGGCGGCGGCTCCGTATCGTAAAACGCGATTATTTCTTCTCTCCTATTTTTTTCTCTCCGAAAGCCAATATATAGAGTTGGAGTTGGCGTCGGAGGTTCTCCAGGGGGCCACGAGGTAGGGGGGCGCGCCCAGGGGGAGGGGGCGTGCCCTCCACCCTCGTGCACAGGGTGTGGCCCCCCTGGTCTTCATCTTTGGCAAGGATTTTTTTATTGTTTTTTCTAAGATGTTCCGTGGAGTTTCAGGTCATTCCGAGAACTTTTGTTTTCTGCACATAAAACAACATCATGGCAATTCTGCTGAAAACAACGTCAGTCTGGGTTAGTTCCATTCAAATTGTACAAGTTAGAGTCCAAAACAAGGGCAAAAGTGTTTGAAAATAGTGTCAAGTCATACCCAATATAAACCAATAATAATGAATGCAAATGATAGTGTGCTCTCCAGCGGGTGCTTTTTTAATAAGAAGGGTGATGACTCAACATAAAAGTAAATAGATAAGCCCTTCGCAGAGGGAAGCAGGGATTTCTAGAGGTGCCAGAGCTCGATTTTAAAATAGAGATTGAATAACATTTTGAGCGGCATACTTTTGCTGTCAATGCAACAACTATGAGATGGCTGTATCTTCCATACTACATGCATTATAGGTAGTTCCCAAACAGAATGGTAAAGTTTATACTCCCCCTCCACCAACAAGCATCAATCCATGGCTTGCTCGAAACAACGAGTGCCTCCAATAATCAACAGGTCCCAGGGGGAGTTTTGTTTAATTATTTTGATTTGCTTTGATCTTTTTGGATCATGGGACTGGGCATCCCGGTTACCGGCCCTTTCTCGTGAATGAGGAGCGGAGTCCACTCCTGGTGAGAATAACCCACCTAGCATGGAAGATAAAGGTAGCCCTAGTTGTAACATGAGCTGCTCGAGTATACAAAACAGAATTTCATTAGAAGGTTTGGAGTTTGGCACATACAAATTTACTTGGAACGGCAGGTAGATACCACATATAGGAAGGTATGGTGGACTCATATGGAATAACTTTTGGGGTTTAAAGGATTGGATGCACAAGCAGTATTCCCGCTTAGTACAAGTGAAGGCTAGCAAAAGACTGGGAAGCGACCAACTGAGAGAGCGACAACAGTCATAAACATGCATTAAAATTAATTCACACCGAGTACAAGCATGAGTAGGATATAATCTACCATGAACATAAATATCATGAAGGCTATGTTGATTTGTTTCAACTACATGCGTGAACATGTGCCAAGTTGAGTCACTCAATTCATTCAAAGGAGGATACCACCCCATCATACCACATCACAACCATTTTAGTAGCATGTTGGCATGCAAGGTAAACCATTATAACTCATAGCTAATCAAGCATGGCATAAGCAACTATGATCTCTAATTGTCATTGCAAACATGTTTATTCATAACAAGCCAAATCAGAAACGATGAACTCATCATATTTACAAAAACAAGAGAGGTCGAGTTCATACCAGCTTTTCTCATCTCAGTCAGTCCATCATATATCATCATAATTGCCTTTCACTTGCATGACCGAACGATGTGAATAATAATAAGAGTGCACGTGCATTGGACTAAGCTAGAATCTGCAAGCATTCAATAAGCAGGAGAAGACAAGGCAATATGGGCTCTTGGTTAAATCAACAATAACGTATATAAGAGCCACTTCAACAATTTAATCATGGTCTTCTCCTATCGACCCCCAAAGAAAAGAAAGGAAATAAAACTATTTACACGGGAAAGCTCCCAACAAGCAAAAGAAGAACAGGAAATATTTTTGGGTTTTCTTTTTAATTATTACTACTACAGCAGGAAAAATAAGCTAACTAGAAGTTATACTATTTTTTTGTTGTTTTCTTAAAGTTTAACAAACACACAAGAAGAAAGCAGGAAAAGAAAATAAACTAGCATGGATATTACAGTGAAAGAGTATGAGCACCGACACCTAGCAATGAGTGTGTGTGAACATAAATGTAATGTCGGTGAGAAATACGTACTCCCCCAAGCTTAGGCTTTTGGCCGAGGTTGTTCTATTGCCAGGGATAGCCTGGCGGATATCCGTAGGTGTAGCTGGGGTCGTTCTGCGATGAAGAAGACTCTGACTGCCAGTGGCTGGCAGCCACCTCTGGATCCCAAGAATAAACAGATTGGCGTGGAGGCTCGTATTGTGGTTCCGGCTCCGGGGCTGGTGCAGGATTCCGATAGGCTTGAACGGCCGCCCATGGAACGAGGTGAGGACCTTAGACAAGTTAAACAAAGAAGGAGCAGACAAGGTAATGGTCTTAGGGTGATGTTTATCAAAGTACAATTTATATTTAAGCTCCCCTTCACGACTCTTAACAATAAAATCATGTGCCAGCATACTCTTATAATCTAGATAAGCACTAGGCATCAATTTTTCTTCTTTTTCCAAATGCCTAATAGGTAAGTTAAAGTATTCAGCTAGGCATGAAGCATAAATGCCTCCAAAGATGGGGCCCTTAGTACGGTTCAGACTTAACCAATCTAGCAACAATTCCACCCATACTAACAGAGTTATTGTGGTATAAACCATGGAACAAAATGATAATATCAGGAACGCTAAGGTTTCCACAGTTTCCACGACCAATCAAGCAATGACTAGCAAATAAGGCAAAGTAGTGTAAAATAGGAAAATGTATGCTAGTAATTCTCGCATCAGAAACCTTCCTGGTTTCTCCCACAGTGATAGTATTAATAAATGCTTCCACTTCATTACGGTGTGGTTCATCTAAGGTACCCTCAAAGGGTATTTTGCACACCTCGCAAAATTCAGCTAATGGCATCTTCTTAACAACGTCATATAAATGAAAATCTACTAATGGAGGTGATTCCTTAGGAAAATAGTAGAAGTTTTGCACAAAAGTATTAGTGAGTAAGAGATACTGATGACGTTGGTCGCGGAGGAAGTCGGTGAGGCCAGCATTCTCAATCAATAAATAAAAATCCTCATAAATTCCAGCTCTCCTCAAGAAGTCATCGGAAGGCCATTCACACGACTGGACCTCCGTGGTACGAGGCAAATTAAACTTGGGCTTCTGTGCTTCTTCATTTTGTTTTTCCTTCGAGCTTCGGCTTGACGAGCCCCTCAAAAGTCTCTTCATTTTTTTTTCAGATTTTTCGAAATTTTTAGTAAATTCAAACAAAAGTGAACCAACTTCAGTAAAACTGATAGCAACTACTCCTACAAGTGCCTAGAGCCTTTATCATGCATTAGAACTACTTGGAACCATATAAAATTGGCATGCAAGCTCAAGAACCTGGTCACCTATGCAACACAAATTTGCAATGAATAAAGCATTAGAACAAAAACTAATTGGACCAATGGAGGAGTCACATACCAAAGAACAATCTCCTCAAGCAGTTTTGTGAGAGGTGCTTTGAGCAAGGAGATCGAAAATCACAGCAATGAGGGCTGGAACTCGTGTTTGAGCCAGATATTCATGTTTGTGGGAGGAAGAAGAGGAGGCTGGGTGTAGGAATAAGTGGAGGAGGGCCACCGTGGGCCCACGAGGCAGGGGGGCGCGCCCTCCACCCTCGTGGCCAGGTGGCAGCTCCCCCCGGTGGTAATTTTTGCACCTCAAATATTCCCAAAAAATCATATTAAATTGGCATGGCATTCTGGGGACTTTTATTTTCGGGATATTTTTATATTGCACGGATAAATCAGGAAACAGACATAAAAAATACTATTTTTACTTTATTTCAACTAAATACAGAAAGTATAAAGAGGGTACAGAAGGTTGTGCCTTCTAGTTTCATCCATCTCATGATCATCAAAAGGAATTCACTAACAAGGTTGATCAGGTCATGTTACCAAACTCATTCCGAATAACATGGAACCGGAGAAATTTCGAATAACACTATGTTACCTCAACGGGGATATGAAAATCCCCAACAATAAGAATATCACATTTCTTCTTGATAGTAGGAAGAGGAAATTCAAAACCTCCAAATATAATCGATGGAATTTTTCCAATAGAGTTGATGCTACAAACTTGAGGTTGTTTCCTCGGAAAGTGTACCGTATGCTCATTACCATTAACATGAAAAGAGACATTGCCTTTGTGCAATCAATAATAGCCCCTGCAGTATTAAGAAAGGGTCTACCAAGGATAATAGACATACTATCGTCCTCGGGAATATCAAGAATAACAAAGTCCGTTAAAATAGTAACGTTTGCAACCACAACAGGCACATCCTCACAAATACTGACAGGTATAGCTGTTGATTTATCAGCCATTTGCAAAGATATTTCAGCAGGCGTCAACTTATTTAATTCAAGTCTACAGTATAAAGAGAGAGGCATAACACTAACACCGGCTCGAAGATCACATAAAGCAGTTTTAACATAATTTCATTTAATAGAGCATGGTATAGTGGGTACCCCTCGATCTCCAAGTTCCTTTGGTATTCCACCCTTAAAAGTATGGTTAGTAAGCATGGTGGAAATTTCAGCTTCCGGTATCTTTCTTTTATTAGTAATGATATCCTTCATATACTTAGCATAAGGATTTGTTTTGAGCACATCAGTTAATCGCATACGCAAAAAGATAGGTCTGATCATTTCAGCAAAGCGCTCAAAATCCTCATCATCCTTTTTCTTGGATGGTTTGGGTGGGAAAGGCATGGGTTTCTGAACCCATGGCTCTCTTTCTTTACCGTGCTTCCTAGCAACAAAATCTCTCTTATCATAATGTTGATTCTTTGATTGTGGGTTATCAAGATCAACAACAAGTTCAATCTCTACATCATTATCATTACTAGGTTGAGCATCATCATGAACATCATTATTATTTTCGCTCGGTTCTTTTTCATCACCTAATTGAGTTTCAGCATCAGAAATAGATATATAATTTGGATTCTCAGATGGTTCAACAATAGGTTCACTAGAAGTTTGCAAAGTCCTATCATTTTTATTTTTCTTCCTTTTAGAAGAACTAGGCACATCAGTATTATTTCTCTGAGAATCTTGCTCAATTCTCTTAGGGTGGCCTTCAGGATACAATGGTTCCTGAGTCATGCTACCAGTTCTAGTAGCCACTCTAACAACATAATCTTTTTTCTTACTATTCATTTCATTGAGAAATCATTTTGAGCCTTAAGCACTTGTTCTACTTGAGTGGTAACCATAGAAGCCTGTTTGCTAATGAGTTTAAGTTCACATCTAACATTAGCCATATAATCACCCAAGTGTTTAATCATATAGGTATTTTGTTTTAATTGTCTACCAAAATAAGCATTGAAGTCATCTTGCTTAAACATAAAGTTATCAAACTCATCCAAGCACTGATTAGCAATTTTAGTAGGAGGTACTTCAGCTTTATGATATCTATAGAGATAATTTATCTTTACTACCTGTGTCAGGTTATCAGGATCAGGAGGTTCCTCAATAGGTAATGGATCAAGATCATAAGTTTCTTCAACAGGCGGTAAATTAAGACCATGTATTTCTTCAATAGGAGGTAAATTCTTAACATCTTTAGCTTTAATACCTTTTTCTTTCATAGATTTCTTTGCCTCTTGCATATCTTCAGGACTGAGAAATAGAACACCTCTCTTCTTTGGAGTTGGTTTAGGAACAGGCTCAGTAATTGGCTCTAGAGCTGGCTCAGGAAGTGCCCAATTATTTTCATTTGTCAACATATTATTCAATAGAATTTCAGCTTCATCCGGTGTTCTTTCCCTGAAAAGAGAACTAGCACAACTATCCAGGTAATCTTTGGAAGCATCGGTTAGTCCATTATAAAAGATATCAAGTATTTCATTTTTCTTAAGAGGATGATCAGGCAAAGCATTTAGTAACTTGAGAAGCCTCCCCCAAGCTTGTGGGAGACTCTCTTCTTCAATTTGCACAAAGTTGTATATTTCCTTTAAAGTAGCTTGTTTCTTATGAGCAGGGAACTATTTAGTAGAAAAGTAATAAATCATATCCTGGGGACTACGCACACAACCAGGATCTAGAGAATTAAACCATATCTTAGCATCACCCTTTAATGAGAACGGAAATATTTTAAGGATATAAAAGTAGCGAGATCTCTCATCATTAGTGAACAAGGTGGCTATATCATTTAATTTAGTAAGATATGCCACAACAATTTCAGATTCATAACCATGAAAAGGATCAGATTCAACCAAAGTAATTATATCAGGATCAACAGAGAATTCATAATCCTTATCGGGAACACAAATAGGTGAAGTAGCAAAAGCAGGGTCAGGCTTCATTCTATCTCTAAGAGATTCTTTACTCCATTTAACTAATAGCCTCTTAAGTTCGTTTCTGTCTTTGCAAGCAAACATAGCTGCAGAAGATTCCATATCAAAAAGATAACCCTCAGGAATAACAGGCATATCTTCATCATCAATTTCATCAACATTATCAGCTCCAATATTTTCTTTTTCTCTAACCCTAGAAATTTGTTCATCAAGAAATTCACCAAGGGGCACAGTAGTATCAAGCATAGAAGTAGTTTCATCATAAGTATCATGCATAACAGAAGTGGCATCATCAATAACATGCGCATATCAGAAAAAATAGCAGAAGCAGGTTTAGGTGTCGCAAGCTTACTCATAATAGAAGGTGAATCAAGTGCAGAGCTAGATGGCAGTTCCTTACCTCCCCTCGTAGTTGAGGGATAACTTGTTGTCTTAGCGTCTTTCAAGTTCTTCATAGTGTCCAGTAGATATAAATCCCAAGTGACTCAGAGAATAGACCTATGCTCCCCGGCATCGGCGCCAGAAAAAGGTCTTGATAACCCACAAGTATAGGGGATCGCAACAGTTTTCGAGGGTAGAGTATTCAACCCAAATTTATTGTTTCAACACAAGGGGAGCCAAAGAATATTCTCAAGAATTAGCAGTTGAGTTGTCAATTCAACCACACCTAGATAACTTAGTATCTGCAGCAAAGTGTTTAGTAGCAAAGTAATATGATAGTGGTGGTAACAGTAACAAAAGTAAAGGAAGCAAAGTAATATTTTTGGTGTTTTGTAGTGATTGTAACAGTCAATAGAAAAGTAAATAAGCGTAAACCAGTATATGGAAAGCTCGTAGGCAATGGATCAGTAATGGATAATTATGCCGGATGCGGTTCATCATGTAACAGTCATAACATAGGGTGACACAGACTAGCTCCAATTCATCAATGTAATGTAGGCATGTATTCCGTAAATAGTCATACGTGCTTATGGAAAAGAACTTGCGTGACATCTTTTGTCCTACCCTCCCGTGGCAGCGGGGTCCTAATGGATACTAAGGGATATTAAGGCCTCCTTTTAATAGAGAACCGGAACAAAGCATTAGCACATAGTGAATACATGAACTCCTCAAACTATGGTCATCACCGAGAAGTATCCTGATTATTGTCACTTCGGGGTTGTCGGATCATAACACATAATAGGTGACTATAGACTTGCAAGATAGGATCAAGAACACACATATATTCATGAAAACATAATAGGTTCAGATCTGAAATCATGGCACTCGGGCCCTAGTGACAAGCATTAAGCACAACAAAGTCATAGCAACATCAATCTCAGAACATAGTGGATACTAGGGATCAAACCCTAACAAAACTAACTCGATTACATGATAAATCTCATCCAACCCATCACTGTCCAACAAGCCTACGATGGAATTACTCACGCACGGCGGTGAACATCATGAAATTGGTGATGGAGGATGGTTGATGATGACGACGGTGACGAATCCCCCTCTCCGGAGCCCCGAACGGACTCTAGATCAGCCCTCCCGAGAGAGATTAGGGCTTGGCGGCGGCTCCCTATCGTAAAAAGCGATTATTTCTTCTCTCCTATTTTTCTCTCTCTGAAAGCCAATATATAGAGTTGGAGTTGGCGTCGGAGGGTCTCCAGGGGCCCACGAGGTAGGGGGGCGCGCCCAAGGGGAGGGGGCGCGCCCTCCACCCTCGTGGACAGGGTGTGGGCCCCCTGGTCTTCATCTTTGGCAAGGATTTTTTATTGTTTTTTCTAAGATGTTCCGTGGAGTTTCAGGTCATTCCGAGAACTTTTGTTTTCTGCACATAAAACAACATCATGGCAATTCTGCTGAAAACAGCGTCACTCCGGGTTAGTTCCATTCAAATTATACAAGTTAGTGTCCAAAACAAGGGCAAAAGTGTTTGGAAAAGTAGATACGACGGAGACGTATCACTAACCACTTGATTTGTTGCTGCTAGGCAAAGCAGCAACGATGGGCGCAACCAGCACTGGGGTAGAAGAGAGGTATTTCTTCAAATCTTGCAGCGCTGCCTCGGCTTCTGGGGTCCACTCCACTGGCCGTGCCTTCTTCAAGATCTTGAAGAAAGGTAGGGCACGCTCCGCGGACTTGGAGATGAACCGGCTCATGGCAGCAACGCAGCCAGTGAGCCGACGCACGTCCTTGATCCGCTTGGGTGTCTCAATCTGCTCGATGGCCTTGGTCTTATCTGGGTTTGCTTCAATCCCGTGCTGGGACACAAAGAACCCGAGAAGCTTGCCGGATGGGATGCCAAAGACACACTTCTCAGGGTTCAATTTGAGGTTGATCTTGCGCAGGTTCCCGAATGTTTCCTCCAGATCTTGCACAAGCGTTGCTTTGTCCTTGGTTTTGACCAATATGTCGTCCATATAAGCTTCCATATTTCTATGTAGCTGGGGTTCAAAACCAATTTGGACTGCTCCTGCAAAGGTCAAGCCAGCACTCTTCAACCCGAAAGGCATTCATAAAAAGCAGTACGTACCACATGGGGTGATGAATGCTGTCTTTTCCTCGTCTTCTTTAGCCATGAAGATCCGGTGGTATCCCGAGTAGGCGTCAAGGAACGATAACATGTCGCATCCAGCCGTGGAGTTAACAATCTGGTCGATGCGCGGTAACGGGAAGGGATCCTTTGGACATGCCTTATTGACAGAATTCTCTGGTGGTGCGACCCTGGACTTCTTGCTCTTGCCGGCGGAGTTCTCTAGCACGTTCTCAACGGAAGCGCGACACCCCGAAGAGGTGCGCTTGCCGGAGTGGGTGTGAGGGATCTTGCCGGTCTTCTTCTCCTCCGGGGCTCCGTCGGCAGGAGCGGGTGCCTTAGCAGAAGCTGCTGCAACTGCTTCCTGGTAGAGTTGGTCGGCGCAGATCAGCACATCTTTCTTGTCGGAGGGGACGGTGATGATGCTCATCGGCCCGGGCATCTTCAGCATGTTATAGGCGTAGTGTGAAGCCGCCATGAACTTCGCTAGCGCTGGGCGGCCGAGGATCCCATTGTAAGGCAAGGGGATCTCGGCCACGTCGAAGACAATCCTCTCCGTCCTGTGGATCAGCTCGCCCCCGAACGTCACAGGAAGCGTGATCTTCCCCTTCGGCTGGCTCCTCCCCGAGTTGACCCCTTGGAATGTACCCGTCTCCTCAAGGTCTCCATCAGGGATCTGCAGCCTTCTGACCACAACGGGCGAGAACAAGTTCAGGCCGGCCCCGCCGTTAACCAACATCTTCGTCACCTTGTGGTTGCGGATTGTTGGTGAAACCAACAATGGCAAGCACCCGACTGCGGTGGTGTGGTCAGGGTGGTCCTCGGTGTCGAAGATGATGGGGGTGCTGGACCATTTCAGCGGCTTTCGTGCGTCGAATGATGGTTCCACCGCCGTGACCTCACGCGCTCACTGCTTGAGTTGGCGGTGAGATGTATGTAGCGAGGCGCCACCATCGACGCACATGGCCTCTGTGGCTTTCTGAAACTTGTGGTCGCCGGACTCGTCGTCCTCGTCATGATCATCGTCTTCTTGCTTCTTGTCGCGGCCCCGGGCGGGCCTCTCTTGTTGATTATCCTTGCCGCGGCGGCCTCCTTGGCCGCCATGTTTCTTGCCGGATCCCTCGGCACCATCTGGGCCTTTCTCCTTGTCCCGCCGCTCATACTCGGCTTTCTGCTTCTCGGCGAGCAGTTCTACCTGCCGGCAGTTTTGGAGATCATGGCCCTGGGTGCGGTGGATCTTGCAGTACTACTTGTCGGAGCCTCCTGGCTTATCGGTAGCCGCCAAGGCCCGACAAGCGTCACACCCGGCAACCTCCTTGCCGGGGTCGCTCGCCTTGGTCTTCTTGATGGTACCGGTGTCGTCGGATCCTTCAACAGCAAGCACGGCCTTGCCCTTGCGCTTCATATTATGGCGTCGGCCTTTCTTTGCTGGGGTGGTAGTATCGCCAGTGGAGTCGGTTTCTGCATCGGCATCTTCGCCGGGGTACTTCCTTCCTTCCTCGGCACGAGCGCACCGATCGGCCAGAACATAGAGATCGGCCACATCCTTAACCTTGTTCATTGCTAGCTCTTCACGCATTTAGCGATTGTGCGCGTTCTGGTGGAATGCACTGATCACAACGGCGGGATGAACATCGGGGATGTTGTACTGCACCCGGCTGAACCTTTGGATGTACTTGCGCAGGTTTTCTCCTTCGTTTTGGGGGATGATGTGTAAATCACTCACCTGGCCATGAGCTTGGTGACCTCCAGTAAAGGCGCCAACAAACCCATGGCACAGATCCGCCCAAGAAGAGATGGAATCCACCGGGAAGTGCAACAACCATGACATGACATTAGGCTTGAGTGCCAACGGGAAGTAGTTGGCAAGAACCTTATCATCGCGGGCCCCAGCAGCTTGCATCGCGATGGTGTAGATGCTGAGGAACTCTGATAGGTGGGTCTTGCCATTGTACTTCTCGCCAACGTCATGTTTGAACGTACAGTGGAAGGGCCACTCGAATTGCCGCAGCTCACGGGTGAAGGCCGGACAACCCACCTCGTAAGGTAGGCCACTGTAGCCTCCCGGCGCTGGGTGGTCCGTAACGGCCCTGCCCGCCTGTCCGACAAGTGGCGCGCGTCACGTCGGCGCTCGATCGTAGTTCGAGCGTCCTCGTGAGCCCGCTCCCGAAGGAACTGGCGCTGATCGCGGTTGGTTCACGGGTCGGACGACGCGACGGAGATATCATCACGAGCGTCACCGCGGCGGGCTATACGTCTCCAACGTATCTATAATTTTTGATTGCTCCATGCTACTTTATCTACTGTTTTAGGCAATATTGGGCTTTATTATCCACTTTTATATTATTTTTGGTACTAACCTATTAACCGGAGGCCCAGCCCAGATTTGCTCTTTTATGCCTATTTTAGTGTTTCGAGGAAAATGAATATCAGACGGAGTCAAAACGGAACGAAATCAACTGGAGAAGTTAATTTTGGAAGGAAACCAACCTGATGGGCTTGGAGTGCACGCCAAGGGAGTCCCGGGCTGCCCATGAGGGTGGAGGGCGCCCCCTGGGCGCGCCCCCCTACCTCATGAGCAGCCTGGAGGTCCACCGACATACCCCCTGCACCCATATATACCCATGTACCCTAAAACTTCTAGAACAGAAGATAGATCGGGAGTTCCGCCACCGCAAGCCTCTGTAGCCACCAAAAACCAATCGGGACCCTGTTCCGGCACCCTGCCGGAGGGGGATCCCATCACCGGAGGCCATCTTCATCATCCCGGTGATATCCATGACAAGGAGGGAGTAGTTCACCCTTGGGGCTGAGGGTATGTACCAGTAGCTATGTGTTTGATCTCTCTCTCTCATGTTCTCTCTCGTGTTCCTCTATGGCACGATCTTGATGTATCCCGAGCTTTGCTATTGTAGTTGGATCTTATGATGTTTCTCCCCCTCTACTCTCTTGTGATGAATTGAGTTTCCTCTTTGAAGTTATCTTATCGGATTGAGTCTTTTATGAACACTTGATGTATGTCTTGCGTGGGATAACCGTGGTGACAATGGGTTATTCTATTGATCGACTTGATGTATGTTTTGGTGATCAACTTGCGGGTTTCGTGACACTTGGGAACCTATGCATAGGGGTTGGCACACGTTCTTGACTCTCCGGTAGTAGCTTTGGGGCACTCTTTGAAGTGCTTTTATGTTGGTTGGATGAATCTGAGATTGTGTGATGCATATCGTATAATCATGCCCACGGATACTTGAGGTGACAATGGAGTATCTAGGTGACATTAGGGTTTTGGTTGATTTGTGTCTTAAGGTGTTATTCTAGTACGAACTCTTTTATAGATCGATCCGAAAGAATAGCTTTGTGGTGGTTCCGTACCCGACCATAATCTCTACGTTTGTTCTCCGCTATTAGTGGCTTTGGAGTGACTCTTTGTTGCATGTTGAGGGCTTGTCATATGTTCTATCTATGTTATTATTGATGAGAGAACTTACACTAGTGAAAGTATGAACCCTAGGCCTTGTTTCCTACCATTGCAGTACCGTTTACACTCACTTTTACCGCTCGCTACCTTGCTGTTTTTATTATTTCAGATTACAAAAACCTTTATCTACTATCTATTTTGCACTTGTATCTTCATCTCTTCACCGAACTAGTGCACCTATACAATTTACCATTGTATTGGGTGTGTTGGGGACACAAGAGACTTTTTGTTATTTGGTTGCAGGGTTGTTTGAGAGAGACCATCTTCATCCTACGCCTCCTATGGATTGATAAACCTTAGGTCATCCACTTGAGGGAAATTTGCTACTGTCCTACAAACCTGTGCACTTGCAGGCCCAACAACGTCTACAAGAAGAAGGTTGCGTAGTAGACATCAAGCTCTTTTCTGACGCCGTTGCCGGGGAGGTGAGTGCTTGAAGGTATACCTTTAGATCTTGCAATTGAATCTTTTTTGTTTCTTGTTTTAGCACTAGTCTAGTTTATAAAAGAAAACTACCAAAAAAAATGGAGTTGAGTTTGTCTGATACGCTTCACCTTTTTAATATCTTTCGTGAGTATGATGGAAAGGAAAATTGTGCTCAAGTGCTAGAAGAAGAAATCTATAGAATGTTTTTATTTGATGAGCATGATTGCAATGTTGTTAGTATGAATTCCTTGAATATCCATGATGCTAATGATATACAAAGCCACAAGCTTGGGGAAGCTATGTTTGATGAATATGATATATTTTGTCCCCCAAGCTTTGATGAGCAAATTTACTATGATGAAAGCATGCCTCCTATTTATGATGATTATTGTGATGATACGTATGCTATAAAGAAGAAGTTTGCTTATGTGGAGAGTAGAAAATTTTCTATGCTTGTAGATCGTGAAAAGAATGCTTTAGGTGCTGGTTATATTGTTGAATTTATTCATGATGCTACTGAAAATTATTATTAGGGAGGAACATATGCTTGTAGGAATTGCAATAATGTCAAGTTTCCTCCCTATGTGCTTAAATTCTTGAAGCTATGCTTGTGTTACCTTCCTATGATAGTTGATTATTGTTCCCATAAGTTATTTGCTCACAAAATCCCTATGCATAGGAAGTGGGTTAGACTTAAATGTGCTAGTCATATGCTTCATGATGCTCCCATTATGTTTCAACTCTTATCTTTTATGTGAGCATCATTGTCATCATCATGCCTAGCTAGAAAGGCATTAAAGAAAAGCACTTGTTGGGAGATAACCCAATATTTACCCTTACTATTTTTGTGTGTCCACATGATTATGTTACTGTAGTAATCATGTTTTATCACTTTTGTTTCAATAAAGTGCCAAGTAGAACCATTGGGAAGACTTGGGTGAAGTTTATGTGATCTTGCTGTGAAAAACAGAAACTTTAGTGCTCACGATATTAGCTGCCATTTTTTACTGGAGAGTGATTTTAGGTTGATTCTTTTTGAAGATGATTAATAGACAAATTTCTCAGGTCCAGCAATTTATTTCATAATTTTCGGGGTTCCCGAAGTATACGTTTTATACAGATTACTACATACTGATCTGTTTTTGACAGATTCTGTTTTCTATGTGTTGTTTGCTTATTTTGATGAATCTATGAGTAGTATCGGAGGGTATGAACCATTGATAAGATGGAGTACAGTAGATATTACACCAATATGAATTTATAATGAGTTTATTACAGTACCTAAGTGGTGGTTTTATTTTCTTATACTAACGGAGCTTACAAGTTTTGTTTTGAGCTTTGTGTGGTTGAAGTTTTCAAGTTTTGGGTAATGATTCGATGGACTATGGAATAAGTAGTGGAAAGAGCCTAAGATTGGGGATGCCCAAGGCACCCCAAGGTAATATTCAAGGACAACCAAGAGCCTAAGCTTGGGGATGCCCCGGATGGCATCCCCTCTTTCGTCTTCGTTCATCGGTAACTTTACTTGGAGCTATATTTTTATTCACCACATGATATGTGTTTTGCTTGGAGCGTCATTTTATTTTGTTAGCTTTTGCTTTCTGTTAGTTAGAATAATGTTTTGCATCTTTAGTTTCAATAAAAAGTCAAGGATAGCCTTTGCCATGCTTATTTTGCTAGTTTGCATGTTGCTGTTTGAAAACAGAAAGTTTATCGCTGTTGAAAAAATTCCCTAGAAAAGTCAGAGCATGGTCTAATGTTGAATCTTTTTTCATATTGAGAACTGATAAATTTATTACAGTGGGAATTTTAGTTCATAATTTTTGGAGTCAGGGAAGTACTGATACTCCTGCATTCTTTACAGAATGTACTATTTTGGCAGATTGCTGTTATGGTTGCATTGTTTGCATATGTTTGCTTGTTTAATGATTCTATTTGATGATAGGAGTATTAAATATGCAGAGTCATTTAGTATGCAATGTTGAATAATAATTTTAGTGATTTGTTACAGTAGAAGATGATAAGGTTTTGCATTGGTTTATACTAACCTATCTCACGAGTTCTTGTTGAGTTTGTTGTGAATGAAGCTTTTTGATAAAAAGAGAAACCATGATATGAGAGGAATTAAGGAGACACAAAAGTTCAAGATTGGGGATGCCCAAGGCACCCCAAGATAATATTTCAAGAAGTCTCAAGCATCTAAGCTTGGGGATGCCCCGGTAGGTATCCCACCTTTCTTCTTCAACAACTATCGGCTAGTATCGGTTGATCCTAAGTTTTTGCTTCTTCACATGAGTTGTGATATCCTTGCATTGTCATTTTATTTTGTTTTGCTTGCTTCTTGAATACAATACCAAGATCTGAAATTCTTTAATGAGAGAGAGCCATACATGAATTGGAATTTGTTAGAATACTCTATGTGCTTCGCTTATATCTTTTGAGCTTGATAGTTTTGCTCATAGTACTTCACTTATATATTTTGAGCGTGATAATTTTTGCTCTAGTGCTTCACTTATATCTTTTAGAGCACGGTGGTGGATTTGTTTTAAAGAAACTATTGATATCTCATGCTTCACTTAGATTCTTTTGAGAGTCGTTAATAGCATGGTAATTTGCTTAATGTTAATATACTTGGTATTCAAGATATGTGAAACTTTCTTTTGAGTGTGTTGAATACTAAGATAAGTTTGATGCTTGATAATTGTTTTGAGATATGGAGGTGATAATATCAAAGTCGTGCTAGTTGGGTGATTATGAATTTGAGAAATACTTGTGTTGAAGTTTGCAAGTCCCGTAACATGCACGTATGGTTAAAGTTGTGTAACAAATTTGAAACATGAAGTGTACCTGGCTTGTGCATCCTTATGAGTGGCGGTCGGGGACGAGCGATGGTCTTTTCCTACCAATCTATCCCCCTAGGAGCATGCGCGTAGTACTTGATTTTTGATGACTTCTCAATTTTTGCAATAAGTATATGAGTTCTTTTGACTAATGTTGAGTCCATGGATTATACGCACTCTCACCTTTCCGCCATTGCTAGCCTCTTCGGTACCGTGCATTGCCCTTTCTCACCTTGAGAGTTGGTGCAAACTTCGCTGGTGCATCCAAACCCCGTGATACGATACGCTCTATCACACATAAACCTCCTTATATCTTCCTCAAAAACAGCCACCATACCTACCTATTATGGCATTTCCATAGCCATTCCGAGATATATTGCCATGCAACTTCCATCATCATCATGACATACATTACTTTTGTCATATTGCCATTGCATGATCATGTAGTTGACATCGTATTTGTGGAAAAGCCACCATGCATTATTTTCCATACATGTCACTCTTGATTCATTGCACCATCCCGGTACACCGCCGGAGGCATTCATATAGAGTCGTATCTTGTTCTAAGTTTCGAGTTGTAATCCTTGTGTTGTAATCAATAGAAGGGTGATGATCATCATTATTAGAGCATTGCCCAAATAAAGAAAAGCCAAAAAAAGAAAGGCCCAAAAAAAAGAAAATAAAAAGGGCAATGCTACTATCTCTTTTTCCACACTTGTGCTTCAAAGTAGCACCTTGTTCTTCATGTAGTGAGTCTCATAAGTTATCTTTTTTTATATACTAGTGGGAATTTTTCATTATAGAACTTGGCTTGTATAATCCTACGATGGGCTTCCTCAAATGCCCTAGGCCTTCATGAGCAAGCAAGTTGGATGCACACCCACTAGTTTTCTTTTTGTTGAGCATTCATAGCTCTAGTGCATCCGTTGCATGGCAATCCCTACTCCTCATGTTGACATCAATTGATGGGCATCTCCTTAGCCCATTGATTAGCCTCGTCAACGTGAGACTTTCTCCTTTTTTGTCTTCTCCACACAATCCCCATTATCATATTCTATTCCACCCATAGTGCTATATCCATGGCTCACGCTCATGTATTGCGTGAAGGTTGAAAAAGTTTGAGATTATTTAAGTATGAAACAATTGCTTGGCTTGTCATCGGGGGTATAGAAGTTGGGAACATCTTTGTGTGAATAAAATGAAGCATAGCCTAACTATATGATTTTGTAGGGATGAACTTTCTTTCGCCATGTTATTTTGAGAAGACATGATTGCTTTGATTAGTATGCTTAAAGTATTGTTACTTTTGTGTCAATATGAACTTTTGTCTTGAATCTTTCGGATCTGAATATTCATATTACAATTAAGAAGATTTACATTGAAATTATGCCAAAGTATCACTCCGCGTCAAAAATTCTTTTTTATCATTTACCTACTCGAGGACGAGCATGAATTAAGCTTGGAGATGCTTGATATGTCTCCAACGTATCTATAATTTTTGATTGCTCCATGCTACTTTATCTACTGTTTTAGGCAATATTGGGCTTTATTATCCACTTTTATATTATTTTTGGGACTAACCTATTAACCGGAGGCCCAACCCAGATTTACTGTTTTATGCCTATTTCAGTGTTTCGAGGAAAAGGAATATCAGACGGAGTCAAAACGGAACGAAATCAACTGGAGAAGTTAATTTTGGAAGGAAACCAACCTGATGGGCTTGGAGTGCACTCCAGGGGAGTCCCGGGCTGCCCACGAGGGTGGAGGGCGCCCCCTGGGCGCGCCCCCTACCTCGTGAGCAGCCCGGAGGTCCACCGACGTACCCCTTGCACCCATATATACCCACGTACCCTAAAACTTCCAGAACAGAAGATAGATCGGGAGTTCCGCCGCCACAAGCCTCTATAGCCACCAAAAACCAATCGGGACCCTGTTCCGGCACCCTGCCGGAGGGGGATCCCATCACCGGAGGCCTTCTTCATCATCCCGGCGCTATCCATGACGAGGAGGGAGTAGTTCACCCTCGGGGCTGAGGGTATGTACCAGTAGCTATGTGTTTGATCTCTCTCTCTCTCTCTCGTGTTCTCTCTCGTGTTCCTCTATGGCACAATCTTGATGTATCCCGAGCTTTGCTATTGTAGTTGGATCTTATGATGTTTCTCCCCCTCTACTCTCTTGTGATGAATTGAGTTTCCCCTTTGAAGTTATCTTATCGGATTGAGTCTTTTATGAACACTTGATGTATGTCTTGCGTGGGATAACCGTGGTGATAATGGGTTATTATATTGATCCACTTGATGTATGTTTTGGTGATCAACTTGCGGGTTTCGTGACACTTGGGAACCTATGCATAGGGGTTGGCACACGTTCTTGACTCTCCGGTAGTAGCTTTGGGGCACTCTTTGAAGTACTTTTATGTTGGTTGGATGAATCTGAGATTGTGTGATGCATATCGTATAATCATGCCCACGGATACTTGAGGTGACAATGGAGTATCTAGGTGACATTAGGGTTTTGGTTGATTTGTGTCTAAAGGTGTTATTCTAGTACGAACTCTTTTATAGATCGATCCGAAAGAATAGCTTTGTGGTGGTTTCGTACCCGACCATAATCTCTACGTTTGTTCTCCGCTATTAGTGGCTTTGGAGTGACTCTTTGTTGCATGTTGAGGGCTTGTCATATGTTCTATCTATGTTATTATTGTTGAGAGAACTTACACTAGTGAAAGTATGAACCCTAGGCCTTGTTTCCTACCATTGCAATACCGTTTATGCTCACGTTTACCGCTCGCTACCTTGCTGTTTTTATTATTTTAGATTACAAAAACCTTTATCTACTATCTATTTTGCACTTGTATCTTTATCTCTTCACCGAACTAGTGCACCTATACAATTTACCATTGTATTGGGTGTGTTGGGGACACAAGAGACTTTTTGTTATTTGGTTGTAGGGTTGTTTGAGAGAGACCATCTTCATCCTACGCCTCCTACGGATTGATAAACCTTAGGTCATCCACTTGAGGGAAATTTGCTACTGTCCTACAAACTTGTGCACTTGCAGGCCCAACAACGTCTACTAGAAGAAGGCTGCGTAGTAGACATCAGCGGGCCGACGCCCGGGGCGGTCGGGATGGAGGCGGGGAATACACCGTGGCCGCGTCGCCTCCGGCGTGGTCTCCGCTAGCACGTGGCAGCCCGGCGGAGCGACGGCCGACGGGTTCTGCCGGCCGCGTCCCGTCGTTGTTGGCGATGCCGACGAGGCTCCGGATGGTGGCCCTCCATTCGTCAAGCTTCTCCGCGGCGGGAGGAAAATCGAGGAGTAGCTGTGCGCGCGCTAGGGCTTCCGCTGGCTGGGGTGGCGGCGAAAGCTGGGTAGACCGCGACGCGCCTCGACTCCCAACCATGTTAGAAGGAGCTGCGTCACGGCTCCACAGCCGTTCGCCACCTCCACCAGCACCCCGGTGTGCATGCTGGCCCTCCTCTTCATGTGATGGGCGCACATGATTCTTCCTAGGGCGGCGCGCAGGATCACCGGCAGGGTGACACTGCTCATCACGCACGGTTTTGGCGTCTTGGAGGTCGCTGTGTCGCCGCCTGGCGGGATGGAGGCACCCCTGAAGGGCCCTGCTCCGCCTGCGGGGGGCCCGACCCCGTCTCTGGAGCCCGCGACTGGTGGCTCGTCGCCTGGCGCGCGAACAGCGCTACTTGCCAGGCCTGAACCGCCAGGGTGATGTGGATGTTCGCGGGCCGCGCCACAGGTTTTCTCCGCGACTGGCCCGCTACTGGTCCGCACCGGTGCCGACAACTTGGTCCCGGACGAGCCGATCGCCGTGGTCGTTTTCTTCTTAGGAGCCATGGCGATGAAGAACAGCTAGGCCAACTGCTAGACCAGGTTCTCGCAATAAAGCTGCCCCCTACCTGGCGTGCCAAAGATGTCGGTGGGAAACGACACCTATGGGATCACTGGAATCCCTTCTGCGGTTGCGGGGCACGGAATTGTGAGAAGAGCGGGACTAGGGGATGGCACACAGGGGATTTACCCAGGTTCGGGCCGCAAAGATGCGTAAAACCCTACAATCCTGCTTTGGTGGTTGTATTAGTGTTCTTGAGCTCTCGAACTAGCTCTGGGTGCTGCAAGGTTCAAAAGAGCCGAATCCCTTCTCAGTATGCCATGGGCCTCCTTTTATAGGCGAAAGGGGCTGCCACAGTGGCACACAGGAGGTGGAAAGTGCTACAGTGTTGCGAGGTTATCACTAGTATTACAGGACAAGACGCATTAAATGTGGGGCTTAGGTGTCCGTCACTTTATTAGGGGACGGGGGTGAGGCCCGTCCCGTCCGTTGCCGCCCCTCCTGGCTTCGACACGCGCCCCGGCCAACAACGCATGGAGTGCCATGTAGGCAGGCAGGCAGCTGAGGTGGCGCGGTGGTGGAGCCTCCATGAAGGTCTGCATGCTGCCACGCAGGTGCCTGCCCAGCTGGTTGGGTCGGTGGCTGCGCATGAATGGCGGTAGGAACTTGGCTGGTGCGGTCCTGGCAGTGGCCTTGCCGGGGCGCTTGATGATGGTCTTGCCGGGTGGCCCGACAAGGGTCTTACCGTGGCGCGCTGGCTTCCCCGGCAAGGATCTTGCCGGGGGGTCCTGTGGGTTTCTTCGATGGGGACGGCTGCCTTCCTATCCCCATTTGATCTTGATTGCTCTATGTCTTCACAAAGATCTGCATGCCATCACGCAGGTGCCTCCCGAACCCTGTCCCAACGTGACTGCTCAGCATCAGTGGGCTCGAAGGTGGCTCACTCAGTGGGTGTGGACGAGCTGCCCCGGCAAGGATCTTGCCGGGGCTGCCCTCGGCAAGGGTCCTTGCCGGGGCAACCTGTATTGCCTGTGCAACCTTTGTGGTCTTGGTCCTTTGTTGTTTTGCTTTGCTTGTCCCTGTGGCCTTGGCTCTTCTTCGGCTTCCCTCTCTTGCCTTGCTCATGTGTGATCGTGGCAGGTGGCTCTGACTGCCCGTGCATAAGTAAAGGGGTCAAAAGCTAGGCCCCTACTTTTGTACACCGATAGGGGAGACTTGGGTCGATTTCCAGTATGAGGCGTACCGTATGATGTGTCGCAGGGCCCATCTCGCCCTCGCACCATGGCATACTATGATACTATCGCAATATTTTCTTCTATTTATTAGTGTATGTTTCATCAACTAGTGCCACTATAATGTAATCATGATTTTTCATTATCTGTGCAAACAGGGTTATTTAGCTGCATTTTGGTGGACCTGCACAAATGTACGGATGGAGCCGGCATATATGCAGAGTGCGAGGTGTGCCAAGTAAAAATTACCGACACCAACTAGGCTCCATGCACGCATTGGCATCCACCACCACAAGTGGGATGTGTGATGCTCTCTGTAGACAGATCTTTCTCGGCAGCAAATCCTCTAACCAAATACTAGTAGCTTATATTGGCAGTTTTCTAGGGAGTACTCTTTTCTGAAAGAAGCACCAATCTATTTTTCTTTATTTGTACACAGTGTCACAACTTTGATCAATGGTCTAGAGCTATTTTAGGATGATTGCTGCAGTACTCGGAGACTGATTATAAGCATGATTTTCATTAGCTGTCACACTGATTGTAAGCATGAGCAGATGGAAGATTAGGTTAGTGCGAAGCTTACCTTAAACCCTACCACCGCCATTGAAACGAGGCGAGCATTGAGGGAACCGTGGAGAACGACGGGGAAGCAATGTCGTGCCATCCAGCCTCCTCTTGCGGTGGGAGAATTAATACTCCTGTGGCTCCGGCTGGATCTGCACCCTCACGAATGGCACACCATACTCGATCGATTCGTTATCCTCTGGGTGCTCGACCTTCGACCTGTACGCCCACCACCTCCACCTGACTTTCACTTCGGGCGAATCTGTCTGCTCCATCGCCTAGAGGAGATACTCAATGAAATCAAAGGACTGCGGCGTGACTGTCATCGAGGAGTACATCACTGTCCTCATCGCCGCCGTCTTGCTCTTTCGCATACATTTCCACATGGCCCTCACCGTCCTCGAAATATCCCACTCATTGTCAAACCAAGTAAGGATCTCCTTCCACCTGGCTAACTTTGCCTGGTCGCTGCTGGCGATCTGCCTGATTCGCTGCTGCATCCTCTCCATAGATGTCCTTCTGAGTGGTCCGGTGCTAGCTTTGGAAGATGGGAGGAGAGACGGTGGTCTTGCAATAGAGAAGAGGGAGAGGCGAGATGCTGGTTTTGGAATGGAGATGATGGAGAGGAAAGGGGGTGGTTTTGCAATGGAGAAGAGGGAGAGGCGAGGCGGTAATTTTGGAATGGAGATGATGGAGAGGAGAGGAGGTGGTTTTGCAATGGAGAAGAGGGAGAGGAGCGTGCGGCAGCGATTTAGGATTGGACGAGAGGGCCAACACGCTGTGACTGGATCAAAATCAAAATCAATTTACCCTTCAATTAAGGAAGTGACCCCACATTAACTAGTCTCCCTTTTATTCTAGGTCATAACTGACCATGATTTTCATAAATAAAATATATGTTATACGTTGCAAAAATAATATAATTTGAAAGTACAATCATATACGAACCAAATGATACAATTTTTGGTGACATGCATTCACATTTTGCTTGTCAAATATAGTACGTGGTCAAACTTTGACCCAAAATATGCAAAACAAAAAATACTTCCAAGACCAGCGCCGCTCTTCTCCTCTTAAACCACCGCCGCTCCTCTCCTGTTCCAATCTAAATCCAGCGCCGCTCCTCTCCTCTTCCATTTCAAAACCACCTCCCCTCCTCTCCTGTTCCAATCCAAAACCAGCGTCGCTCCTCTCCCATTCTAATCCAAAACCAGCGCTGCTCTTCTCCTCTTCCATTCAAAAAACCACCGCCAGCGAGTGAAGGTGCTGTGGAGAAGTAGATCAACGGAGGAGTACAACCGATACGTGAGGATTGCAGACGGTCACCCTGTGAAGCTAGCTAGGACGTTGGAGATACAATCTTGGTTTGACAACAAGGACCAACTAGCGGCGACGACGACATCCATGGCCAAATATCTGCAACAGAGCGAAAAGGCGGTGATACTCCCGAAGAGAGTCGCGTGGGAGTACATAGAGCTGCTCCTCTGGGCCATGGAGCAAATAGATTCACCGAATCCGATCATGAGGGAGCGATGGTGGGAGTATCGATCCCAGATGGAGCATCCACTAGAGATTGAAGGATCGAGCATCTATAGGGTGCCGTTTGTGAGGGTGTCGTGCCAGAGCGAGCCGGTGGAGTCTTTGTCGACCGAACCCAACTGCAAGAGGAGAAAAGTAGTTGGCCTGACAACGCTTCCCCGCCATCCTCTCCCTCGCTGTTCACATTGTCTCATAGAGCGGCTGTCTGCCACCGAGGAATAGGAGGGGACTGCCCCCTAGCCCAATAGTCGGGCAGGTTGTGAATTGTCAGGAGGAGCTTAGGGTTGTCAGTATTTGTAGGTTGTGAATTGTGTTTTGTGTTGTGTATTCTGAGAGTACTTTCAGATATGAATGTCTTTTGAATTTCAGATTTGCAGTATTGAGCATATGAAGTATTTTATGAATTCTAGAGATCTATTTTTAGCACTTAAAAAATGTAGTTTCATAGGAGTATAAAAGTGCAGACAATGTGATTCTCAGAGAAGAAACTGCAAGTTTCAGTTTCAGATAAGAAACTGCAACTTTCAGAGGCAGAGCATTTATATTAGCACGACCTTTTCAAACAGGGTTAACATCATGTTGGAAGTTTTATTCATGGTCGAAAATGGAACTACCAGCCAGTTAACATCATGCTGATCAACATTCATTGATAGCACATCTTCATATGATGCACAATAAAAAAGATATGCTATTTTCAAAATGCCAACACAATGTCGAGTGTGCAAAAAACAGAGAAAACGAGGGACGAAGTTTTGGCAAGTGTTGGATGCGGTGTGTGTAGATGACAATGGGGACCCACATGTCAATAATGGCAGAGGCAAAAAAATTGGACATATTTTCCCTGCATCAAGTGGAATCGAACCCGGGCGGAACAGCTGTCGGGTAGTGTCACTTGGCCACTCGGCTAGTTGAGTACTTCCGTTACAAATAAGGCACTTCCTCAGGTGGTCGGATCTTCTCCTGCGCCTTTGTGTGCTCGCCGCGGCGCCACTGTCTGCCGCTACGAACATGCTGAACAAATGAGAGGAATCTGGAGAGGACTGTATGTGGAGAGGCGGATAGTCGGGACCCACCAGGTTTATGGTCGTACGCAAGCAAGTGCCTCATCGAAAAAAATACTTCCTCCTAATGCTATACTAACATTGGGGCCCATGGGTTTGTCAACATAGTTGCATTTTTTAGGTGCTTCAACGTAGTTACTATAGGAGATAAATTCACAACAAAGCCGGGGAGCTGGCAGGTATCATTTATTATCAGTGGGGCAGCAAGTATCTGATGGGTTTTGGGCTGTCCCGTCTAGGCTTTCATTTTTAACATGCACAGCCCACGACATGCCAGTTTGTATTTTCTCGAGGGCTGTCATGTATCGACCGGCCTATGGACCTCCCATCTGAGGTTTTATTTTTCCTGAAACTTCGGTAGCCCAATTTATGTATTTTTTGAAGAAAACGCAGAGGTCTGTTCTATTTTTCTATATAAGAATAGGAACGCCTGGTCCAACTTATGTTTCCCTTCTAACTATATTATATATATTTAAATTATTTTATATGTTATTATATATTATTGTTATTGTCATCATGTATTTAACAGGATACTTACATATGTAAGAAAACAATATCCCACATCTTATTAACTTATAAAAATAATTTCTTAGCAATAAAATCCTGGATTTTTTGGCAACGAAAATCTTGGTGATTGTGTACAAAAGCTTGGTAAGATTTAAGGACCAATGTAATAATAAACCACTTATTATTTGAATATATTTATAACAAAATGCTCAGACCCTATTTATTTTTGATAACATTGCTGTGCCCAACCCAACATTATAATTAGAATCAGCCCAGCAAAATCGTGTATTTCGAGAAAGTGCAAATGGCCTGTAATTTTTTCGGAAAAACAATAAATGGGCCGCATGGACACTATATTATTTGTTCACCAACCCAGATAATGGACTGCAATTCTAAAAAAAAGATCAAATTGGCTATAAATTCTGAAAAAATGGGTTGAAAACGTGCCACATTTTTGGAGGTTGAAATGTGGGCCAATAGGTCGAAGCCAATGCAAGTCGTTGTCAACTTAGTCAACAAATGATTCTGACATCGTAGCCGTTGGATTTACATCCAATGACCGACATCCATCTTCAATCTCTCGTCTTTTCCTCCAGCACCGCCGGGACCACCTGCTCCCGCCTCCTGCTGCTAGCAGCTCTGCTTAGCACGCTTCGCTCTGAAGCGCTACGCCACTGTTGGCCAGGCCATCCCTCCATCACTCCACACCTCCTGTTCTTCTCCACCGGCTGTTGAACCACACCGCACCAGAACCAGTTAACCCTCGTACACCTCTCCGTATGCGACTCTACTCCTGCGTCTTCCCATATCCGACTCATTGCTGTCCGGGGCCTCGCCGTCGTCCACCACCTTGGATGCGCTCGGTGCGGAGTGGTCAACATGGTCAATGAACGACATCCATCGGAAGTAGACTGTGCATGGAGAGGCTGACAGCTGGGTCCACGACCGCACGCAAGGAAATGCCTCCTTATTATGCGCAAAATAATGATTCCTCCACCTGACAGCTGGGACCCACCGAAAGGGCCTCTGTACTTTGCGAAAAAACGTTCCCGCCGCTGATAGGTCGGACCCACCAGCTATATCTTTGCACGCAAGGAAGTGCCTCCTTATTACACACAAAAAAATGAATACCCCCTGCTAGCTGGGACCCGCCATAGTGGGAGGCTGATTTGTGGGCCTACTAAGTTGACAGGGACGGAGGGCTTTGTCAACTTAGTCAATATATGAATGATTCTAGCTCTAGTGACCATACGATGTCCATCCAACGGTTGTAGTGCTTCTTCAACCTCTAGTCTTCTTGCTCCAGCCGCCCAAACCAGTTCTGGTCATGCTCCTGCCTCCCATGGCTGGCTGTGATACTGCGGAGGCCTCACCGCCCCCTACTACTCCAACCGTTGGCCAGGCCATCCCTCTACTCACCCACACCCTCTGTTATTCTCCAGTAACGGCAACCTCACACCACAGCTGAACCAGTGAACCCTCGTACTCCTCTCCGCGTGGGCATCCACTACCGTGTCTTCCGCAGCTTCGCGTCGTCCCCTTCCTAGGCCTTGCCGTCGTCAACTGCCCTGGTGCTTGCTACATCTTGAGCTTGCGTTGGTTTCCCTCGAAGAGGAGAGGGTGATGCAGCAAAGTGTAGCATAAGTATTTCCCTCAGTTTTGAGAACCAAGGTATCAATCCAGTAGGATGCTCCTCAAAAGTCCCACGCACCTACACAAACAAACTGAGAACTCGCAACCAACACAATAAAGGGGTTGTCAATCCCTTCACGGCCACTTGCGAAAGTGAGATCTAATAAAGATAGTATGATAAGATAAATATATTTTTGGTATTTTATAAGATAGATGCAAAAAGTAAAGATGCAAATAGAGATAGATTGAAAGCAAATATGATAAGAGATAGACCCGGGGGCCATAGGTTTCACTAGAGGCTTCTTTCAAGATAGCATAAGTATTACGGTGGGTGAACAAATTATTGTCGAGCAATTGATAGAAAAGCGCATAGTTATGAGATTATCTAGGCATGATCATGTATATAGGCATCACGTCCATAACAAGTAGACCGACTCCTGCCTGCATCTACTACTATTACTCCACACATCGACTGACTCTTGCCTGCATCTAGAGTATGAAGTTCATAAGAACAGAGTAACGCATTAAGCAAGATGACATGATGTAGAGGGATAAACACATGCAATATGATATAAACCCCATCTTGTTATCCTCGATGGCAACAATACAATACGTGTCTTGCAACCCTTTCTGTCACTGGGTAAGATCACCGCAAGATTGAACCCAAAGCTAAGCACTTCTCCCATGGCAAGAAAGACCAATCTAGTCGGCCAAACCAAAGTGATAATTCGAAGAGACTTGCAAAGATAACTCAATCATACATAAAAGAATCAAGAGAAGATTCAAATATTATTCATAGATAAACTTGATCATAAACCCACAATTCATCGAATCTCGACAAACACACCGCAAAAAGAGTTTACATCAAATAGATCTCCACAAGAGAGGGGGAGAACATTGTATTGAGATCCAAAAAGAGTGAAGAAGCCATCTAGCTAATAACTATGGACCCGTAGGTCTGTGGTAAACTACTCACAACTCATCGGAGGGGCAAGGATGTTGATGTAGAAGCCCTCCGTGGTTGATTCCCCCTCCGGCAGAGTGCCGACGAAGGCTCCAAGGTGAGATCTCACGGATACAGAAGGTTACGGCGGTGGAAATTGTGTTTCGTGGTGCTCCTGGATGTTTTCGGGGTACATAGGTATATATAGGAAGAGGAAGTACGTCGGTGGCCGCCCGAGGGGCCCACGAGACAGGGGGGGCGCCCTAGGGGGGGCCCTATCTCGTGGGGCCCTCGGGAGCTTCTTGACTTGCACTCTAAGCTCTCTGGATCAGATTTGTTCCAAAAATCACGCTCCCGAAGGTTTCATTCCGTTTGGACTTCGTTTGATATTCCTTTTCTTTGAAATACTGAAATAGACAAAAAAACCAGCAATATGGGCTGGGCCTCCGGTTAGTAGGTTAGTCCCAAAAATGATATAAATGTGTAAAATAAAGCCCATAAACATCTAAAAAGGGTAATATAATAGCATGTAACAATCAAAAATTATAGATACGTTGGAGACGTATCAAGCATCCCCAAGCTTAATTCCTGCTCGTCCTCGAGTAGGTAAATGATAAAAAAGAGATTTTTTGATGTGGAATGCTACCTAGCATAATTCATAATGTAATTTTCTTTATTGTGGCATGAATGTTCAGATCCAAATGAATACAAAATAAAAGTTCATATTGACATAAGAAATAATAACACTTCAAGCATACTAGTCAAAGTAATCATGTCTTCTCAAAATAACATGGCAAAAGAAAGTTCATCCCTACAAAATCATATAGTTAGCCTATGCTTCATTTTCGTCACACAAAGATGTTCCCTACTTCTATACCCCCGATGACAAGCCAAGCAATTGTTTCATACTTGAATAATCTCAAACTTTTTCAACCTTCACGCAATACATGAGCGTGAGCCATGGATATAGCACTATGGGTGGAATAGAATATGATGATGGGGATTGTGTGGAGAAGACAAAAAAGGAGAAAGTCTCACATTGACGAGGATAATGAACGGGCTATGGAGATGCCCATCAATTGATGTCAACATGAGGAGTAGGGATTGCCATGCAACGGATGCACTAGAGCTATAAATGAATGCTCAACAAAAGAAAACTAGTGGGTGTGCATCCAACTTGCTTGCTCATGAAGACCTAGGGCATTTGAGGAAGCCCATCGTAGGAATATACAAGCCAAGTTCTATAATGAAAAATTCCCACTAGTATGAAAAAGACAACTTATGAGACTCACTACATGAAGAACAAGGTGCTACTTTGAAGCACAAAATATGAGACTTACTACAAGGTGCTACTTTGAAGCACAAGTGTGGAAAAAGAGATAGTAACATTGCCCTTTTTATTTGTTTTCTTTTTTTCTTTTTTCTTTTTCTTCTTTTTTTCTAGGCCTTTCTTTTTTTCTTTTGGCCTTTCTTCCTTTCTTCCTTTGGGCAATGCTCTAATAATGGTGATCATCACACTTCTATTGATTACAACATAAGAATTACAACTCGAAACTAGAACAAGATATGACTCTATATGAATGCCTCCGGCGGTGTACCGAGATGGTGCAATGAATCAAGAGTGACATGTATGAAAATAATGCATGGTGGCTTTGCCACAAATACGATGTCAACTACATGATCATGCAATGGCAATATGACAAAAGTAAAGTATGTCATGAAAATGATGAAGAACGGAACGGTGGAAAGTTGCATGGCAATATATCTCGGAATGGCTATGGAAATGCCATAATAGGTAGGTATGGTGGCTGTTTTGAGGAAGATATAAGGAGGTTTATGTGTGATAGAGCGTATCGTATCACGGGGTTTGGATGCACCGGCGAAGTTTGCACCAACTCTCAAGGTGAGAAAGGGCAATGCACGGTACCGAAGAGGCTAGCAAAGGTGGAAAGGTAAAAGTGCGTATAATCCATGGACTCAACATTAGTCAAAAGAACTCATATACTTATTGCAAAAATTTAGAAGTCATTAAAAATCAAGTACTACACGCATGCTCCTAGGGGGATAGATTGGTAGGAAAAGACCATCGCTCGTCCCCGACCGCCACTCATAAGGATGCACAAGCCAGGTACACGTCATGTTTCAAATTTGTTACACAACTTTAACCATACGTGCATGCTACGAGACTTGCTAACTTCAACAGAAGCATTCTTTGAATTCATAATCACCCAACTAGCATGACTTTAATATCACTACCTCCTTATCTCAAAACAATTATCAAGTATCAAGTTGATCATAACATCCAATTCACTTCCTATGATAGTTTTTATTATACCCAACTTGGATGCTCATCATTCTAGGACCAACTTTATGACCATAGCAAATACCATGCTGTTCTAAAAGACTCTCAAAATAATATAAGTGAAGCATGAGAGACTAGTAATTTCTTCAAAATTAAGACACCACCATGCTCTAAAAGATATAAGTGAAGCACTAGAGCAAAAACTATCAAGCTCAAAAGTTATAAGTGAAGCACATAGAGTATTCTAGCAAATTATAATCAAGTAGGCTTCTCCCAAAAGGTGTGTACAGCAAGGATGATTGTGGCAAAATAAAAAGCAAAGACTAATATAATACACGACGCTCCAAGCAAAGCACATATCATGTGGCGATTAAAAATATAGCTCCAAGTAAAGTTACCAATGAACGAAGACGAAAGAGGGGATGCCTTCCCGGGGCATCCACAAGCTTAGGCTTTTGGATATTCTTGAATATCTTGGGGTGCCATGGGCATCCCCAAGCTTAGGCTCTTGCCACCCTTTATTCCATAGTCCATAAAAGCTTTACCCAAAACTTGAAAACTTCACAACACAAAACTCAACAGGAAATCTTATAAGCTCCGTTAGTGAAAGAAAACAAAACCACCACATAAGGTACTGCAATGAACTCATTATTTATTTAATTTGGTGTTAAACCTACTGTATTCCAACTTCTTTATGGTTCATAGACTGAATTAGTAGACATAGATGCATTGAAATAAGCAAACAACACACGAAAAACAGAATCTGTCAAAAATAGAACAGTCTGTAGCAATCTGTAACTAACGCAAACTTATGGAACTCCAAAAATCCTACCAAAATAGGAAGTCCTGGACAATTTGTCTATTGAACAGAATCAAAAAGAATCAACGCAAAATCACATTCCTGTGATTTAAAAAAATTATATTCGTGCGTGCAAAGTTTCTGTTTTTCAGCAGAATCAAATCAACTATCATCCTAGGTTATCCTATAGGTTCTACTTGGCACAAACACTAATTAAAAGATAAAAACACATCTAAACAGAAGGTAGATGCAAGATTTATTACTAAACAGGAGAAAAAACAAAAAACATAAAGAAAATTGGGTTGCCTCCCAACTAGCGCTATCGCTTAACGCCACTAGCTAGGCATAAAAGCAAGGATAGATCTAACGAGTGCCATCTTTGGCACAAAATTCATAAGTAGCACACATGATAGATTCATAAGGTAATTTGACTTTCTTTCTTGGAAAGTGCTCCATACCTTTCTTTAAAGGAAATTGGAATCTAATGTTCCCTTCCTTCATATCAATAATCCCACCAATCGTTCTAAGGAAAGGTCTACCGAGAATAATAGGGCAAGAAAGATTGCAATCTATATCAAGAACGATAAAATATACGGGCACCAAATTTCTATTTGCAACAATAATAACATCATTGATCCTTCCCATAGGCTTTTTAATGGTGGAATCCGCAAGGTGAAAATTTAAAGAGCAATCATCAAGATCATGGAAACCTAGAATATCACATAAAGTTTTCGGAATCGTGGAAACACTAGCGCCCAAATCACACAAAGCAAAACACTCATAATCTTTAATTCTAATCTTTATAGTAGGTTCCCACTCATCATTAAGTTTTCTAGGTACAGAAACTTCCAAATTAAGTTTTTCATCATAAGATTGCATCAAGGCATCAACAATATGTTTGGTAAAAGCTTTATTTTGACTATAAGCATGAGGAGAATTAACAACGGATTGCAACAAAGAAATACAACCTTTTAAAGAGCAATTATCATAATCAAATCCCTTGAAATCCGAGATAGTAGGTTCAATATTTTTAGAAGTTGAGGATTCTCCAATCTCTCGTTTACCAAATTTAACATCAAGATCTAAAGATTCCGAATTTTTGGGACGCCTTCTAGGCAAAGTAGATTCATCATCACTCCCATAATCATCAAAATTCATATTGAAAAACATAGATCTAATTGGAGACACATCAATAACTTTAAGATCCTCATCATTATTTTCACAGAGACTAGAAGAACACGCTTTTATAAAGCTTTCTTTTTTAGCACGCAATCTAGCGGTTCTTTCCTTGCACTCGTCAATGGAAATTCTCATTACTTTGAGAGACTCATTGATATCATGCTTAGGAGAAGAAGATCCAAGTTTAAGAGAATTAACATCAAGCGAAAGTCTATCAACGTTCCTAGCCAAATCATCAACTTTGAACAATTTTTCTTCAAGCAAAGCATTAAAATTCTTTTGAGAAATCATAAATTCTTTGACACTATTCTCAAAATCAGA
Organism: Triticum dicoccoides; assembly: GCF_002162155.2. Lineage (NCBI taxonomy): Eukaryota > Viridiplantae > Streptophyta > Magnoliopsida > Poales > Poaceae > Triticum > Triticum dicoccoides. Next base: position 563,366,830 of record NC_041391.1, read on the forward strand.
GGGCATCTTATTAAAATTACCATAAGAATTATTGTAGGAATTTCCATAATTATTAGAGGGATTACTAGGGAATGGTCTAGCATTAAAATTTCCTCTATAAGCATTGTTTCCAAAACTATTCCTACCAACAAAATTCACATCCATAGACTCATTATTATTCTCAATCAAGGAAGACAAAGGCATATCATTGGGATCAAGAGGAGTATTTTTAGTAGCAAACATCTTCATAAGTTCATCCATCTTTCCATTCAAAACATTGATTTCTTCTATAGCATGCACTTTTTTACTAGAAGATCTTTCGGTGTGCCATTGAGAATAATTAGCCATAATATTATCAAGCAATTTTGTAGCATCTCCTAACGTAATTTCCATAAACGTGCCTCCCGCGGTCGAATCTAAGAGATTTCTAGAAGCAAAGTTCAAACCGGCATAAAATTTTTGTATGATCATCCATAAATTCAAACCATGAGTAGGGCAATTGCGAAGCATCAATTTCATTCTTTCCCAAGATTGGGCAACATGCTCATGATCAAGTTGTTTAAAATTCATAATATCGTTCCTAAGAGTGATGATCTTAGCGGGAGGAAAATACTTAGAGATAAAAGCATCTTTGCACTTGTTCCAAGAATCAATACTATTTTTAGGCAAAGACGAAAACCAAACTTTAGCATGATCTCTAAGTGAAAATGGAAATAACTTCAATTTGACAATATTGTTATCCGTATCTTTCTTCTTTTGCATATCACACAAATCAACAAAATTGTTTAGATGAGTAGCGGCATCTTCACTAGGAAGGCCGGCGAATTGATCTTTCATAACAAGATTCAGCAAAGCGGTATTGATTTCACAAGACTCAACATCATTAAGAGGAGCAATCGGAGTACTAAGGAAATCATTATTATTGGTGTTTGAGAAGTCACACAATTTGGTATTATCTTGCGCCATGGCAACAAGTAATCCAACAAACAAGCAAACAGAAAAACGGCAAGCGAAAAAGAGAGGAGGAGGTTGGGAAAGAGAGGACGAATAAAACGGCAAGGGTGAAGTGGGGGAGAGGAAAACGAGAGGCAAATGGCAAATAATGTAAATGCGAGGGAGATGGGTTTGTGATGGGTAGTTGGTATGTCTTGACTTGAGCGGAGACCTCCCCTGCAACGGCGCCAAAAATCCTTCTTGCTTCGTCTTGAGCTTGCGTTGGTTTTCCTCGAAGAGGAGAGGGTGATGCAGCAAAGTGTAGCATAAGTATTTCCCTCAGTTTTCAGAACCAAGGTATCAATCTAGTAGGAGGCTCCTCAAAAGTCCCACGCACCTACACAAACAAACTGAGAACTCGCAACCAACGCAATAAAGGGGTTGTCAATCCCTTCATGGCCACTTGCGAAAGTGAGATCTAATAAAGATAATATGATAAGATAAATATATTTTTGGTATTTTGTAAGATAGACGCAAAAAGTAAAGATGCAAATAAAGATAGATTGAAAGCAAATATGATAAGAGATAGACCCGGGGCCATAGGTTTCACTAGAGGCTTCTCTCAAGATAGCATAAGTATTACGGTGGGTGAACAAATTACTATCTAGCAATTGATAGAAAAGCGCATAGTTATGAGATTATCTAGGCATGATCATGTATATAGGCATCACGTCCATAACAAGTAGACCGACTCCTGACTGCATCTACTACTATTACTCCACACATCGACCGACTCCTGCCTGCATCTAGAGTATTAAGTTCATAAGAACAGAGTAACGCATTAAGCAAGATGACATGATGTAGAGGGATAAACACATGCAATATGATATAAACCCCATCTTCTTATCCTCGATGGCAACAATACAATACGTGTCTTGCAACCCTTTCTGTCACTGGGTAAGATCACCGCAAGATTGAACCCAAAGCTAAGCACTTCTCCCATGGCAAGAAAGACCAATCTAGTGGGCCAAACCAAACTGATAATTCGAAGAGACTTGCATAGATAACTCAATCATACATAAAAGAATTCAGAGAAGATTCAAATATTATTCATAGATAAACTTGATCATAAACCCACAATTCATCGGATCTCGACAAACACACCGCAAAAAGAGTTTACATAGAATAGATCTCCACAAGAGAGGGGGAGAACATTGTATCGAGATCCAAAAAGAGAGAAGAAGCCATCTAGCTAATAACTATGGACCCGTAGGTCTCTGGTAAACTACTCACAACTCATCAGAGGGGCAAGGATTTTGATGTAGAAGCCCTCCGTGGTTGATTCCCCCTCCAGCAGAGTGCCGGCGAAGGCTCCAAGGTGAGATCTCGCGGATACAGAAGGTTATGGCGGTGGAAATTGTGTTTTGTGGTGCTCCTGGATGTTTTCGGGGTACGTAGGTATATATAGGAAGAAGAAGTACGCCGGTGGCCGCCCGAGGGGCCCACGAGACAGGGGGGCGCGCCCTACAAGGGGGCGGCCCCCTATCTCGTGGGGCCCTCAGGAGCTTCTTGACTTGCACTCCAAGCTCTTCGGATCAGATTTGTTCCAAAAATCACGCTCCCGAAGGTTTCATTCCGCTTGGACTCCGTTTGATATTCCTTTTCTTCGAAATACTGAAAGAGGCAAAAAAACAACAATATGGGATGGGCCTCCGGTTAGTAGGTTAGTCCCAAAAATGATATAAATGTGTAAAATAAAGCCCATAAACATCTAGAAGGGGTAATATAATAGCATGGAACAATCAAAAATTATAGATACGTTGTTGACGTATCAGTGCTCTCAGTGTGGCATGGTTAACGTGGTCAAGGATCGAATTCCATCGGAAGAGTACTGTACATGTAGAGGCTGACAGCTGGGTCCACTACAGTCGCAAGGCAGTGCCTCCTTATTACGTGCAAAATAATTATTCCTCCACCTGACAGCAGGGACCCACCGGACGGGACACCGTATTTCGCGAAAAAAATGTTTCCCCCTGACTGCTGGGACCCAGCAGCTACATCTTAGCATGCAAGGAAGTGTGTCCATATTATCGGCAAAAATAAATGATTCGCCCCCCTTACTTCTGGGACCCACCAGCTACATCTTCGCACGCAAGGAAGTGCCTGTCAGTCGGGACCCACCTAGTCGAAGCGTACATAGCGTTGTCATTTTGGTCACGAACGTGTACGTACATACTGGTCGATGTAAAGGTGCGCACATGTCATAGTAGAGGCACGCACGTGTCATAGTAGAGGCACGCACGTAGCATGTACACATATGTACAGTGGCCAGAGTGCAAGAAAGTAAATACGGCCATGTACGTACATATGGGCGGGGTCTCGAACGCCTACTCGCGCATATGTACGACCAGGGCTCGTGTACATGGCTGGGTCGGAACGGAGAAACTGCATCGTCGCCGTGTTCATGGGGAGCCAACCGGCTGGATCATAACGGCGCATCGTCGTGTTCATCAGAAGGGCTTAGACAGAACCGCCAATGGAAACGAGGCCTGGCGTACCGTAGAACGGAGGAAACGGCCTTGTGTTCGACCGGCCACGATCGAAACGGGATCCTGTTCAACGGGAGGAGTCTGGCGTACCGCAAAACAGAAGAAACGGACTTCTATTGGACCTCTTATGGTCGAAACGGGGTCCTGTTGATCGGGAGGAGTGTGGCATACCGCAAAACAGAGGAAACGGACTTGTGTTGGAGCGCTACGGTCGAAACGGGGGTCCTGTTCATCGGGAGGGGTGTGGCGTACTGCAAAATGGGAATCCACGGGATACTGTTCATCTCCACTGTCGACCTCCTCTAGCCTCCACCTGTGACTGTTCATCCACGGGCTCCAGTTCATCCAGCCTCCACCGCGCGCTCCTCCACCGGCTACTGTTCAACTAGCCCTCTCCATGCGGGCCTGTTCAACCACCCCTCCATGGGCTACTATTCATCTAGCCCTCCACCGGCTACTGTTCAACCAGCCCTCCACCAGCTACTGTTCAACCTTCCCTCCACGGGGTCCTGTTCATCCAGCCCTCCGCGGGGTCCTGTTCATCCAGCAGCAACACCACGGGGTCCTGTTCATCCAACTCCCCACCAGGAACTGTTCATCCAAACCCCCCAACAACACTCACTGTTCATCAAGGGAAGGAGGCAGCAGGTTTGATCGGCTTCAGTTAGCAGTAGTAGCGAACGAAGGAATCACTCGATCGGGTTCAGTTAACAGCCATCGATCGATCACTCGGGTTCAGTAACGCGTAGCCTGTAGTGCAATCTCTCGGGTTCATTTAGGAGACACCTCGCTCAGGTTCTGTTAGAGCCCAACGCCTCACACCCACGCGCGTACCTATACGAGAGAAACACGCATCACTCGGCCCCTGACCACCCACCATAACTGAGAACTCCCCGATATTTTCCTCGCCCTCGCTTCTACCATGGTTTTTTTCATCATGCACGGCCCAAAGAATGTCATGCATTTGCGTCTCCGGCCCGCCCAGGATGAAAAGCCCAATTTCTGTCATGATTTTTTGTCATAGATAGGAGCCCACCACATCTATGATGATACCGGGTTTTGTCACAATTATCATCATAGAAGTGTCATAAGTATGACAAAAAATAATTTCGTTTGACCCAAAATGTCATGGATGTGTCTTCTTTTTGTAGTGACAACTTTATTCTTGTAGACTCGTGTTGGGCCTTCAAGCGCAGAGTTTTGTAGGACAGTAGCAATTTTCCATCAGGTGGATGACCTAAGGTTTATCAATCCGTGGGAGGCATAGGATGAAGATGGTCTCTCTCAAACAACCCCGCAACCAAATACAAGAAATCTCTTGTGTCCCCAACACACCCAATACAATGGCAAATTGTATAGGTGCACTAGTTTGTCGAAGAGATGGTGATAAAAGTGTAGTAATGATAGTTGATATTGATTTTTGTAATAGGAACAATAAAAAACAGCAAGTTAGCAATTGATAAAACAGAGCACAAACGGTATTGCAATGCTTGAAAATGAGACCTAGGGTCCGTACTTTCGCTAGTGCAATCTCTCAACAATGCTAATATAATTGGATCATATAGCCATCCCTCAACATGCGATGAAGAATCACTCCAAATTTCTTATCTAGCGGAGAACATAAGAAGAAATTTTTTGTAGGGTATGAAACCACCTCAAAGCTATTCTTTCCATTTGATCTATTCAAGAGTTCGTACTAAAATAACACAAAGCTATTCTTTCCGTTCGATCTATCCAAGAGTTCCTACTAAAATAACACCATATGATACACATCAACCAACTCTAATGTCACCTAGATACTCCAATGTCACCGCGAGTATCCGGGAGTTGATTACGCGATATGCATATGTAGGTGCACAAAAGTATGGGCTCTTCTGTACCCCTTACTTGTGCACGTGCAATCGTAGCCATGCCCGTGGCAAGGCTTGGCAGGGCAGCAGGAGACAAAACACAAGACCACCAAGACAACATTCAAGATGGAAAACAAAGAGCAGAAGACAGCCTAGGCCTCCCCCGGCAACACCCTTGCTGGGGCATGATACGTCCATTTTTGCATCATGCTTTTATATCGATATTTATTGCATTATGGGCTGTTATTACACGTTATGTCACAATACTTATGCCTATTGTCTCTTATTTTACAAGGTTTGCATGAAGAGGGAGAATGCCGGCAGCTGGAATTCTGGGCTGGAAAAGGAGCAAATATTAGAGACCTATTTTGCACAACTCCAAAAGTCCTGAAACTCCACGAAAGTTCTTTTTGGAATTAATAAAAAATAATGAGTGGAAGAAATACCAGAGGGGTGCCACCCACCGTCCATGAGGGTGGGGGGCGCGCCCTACCCCCTGGGCGCGCCCCTGCCTCGTGGGCACCCTGGCAGCCTTCCGGTGACCATCTTCTGCTATATGAAGTCTTTTACCCTGGAAAAATCATAAGTAAGCTTTCGGGATGAAACACCGCCGCCACGAGGCGGAACCTTGGCAGAACCAATCTAGGGCTTCGGCGGAGCTGTTCTGCCGGGGAAACATCCCTCCGGGAGGGGGAAGTCATCACCATCGTCATCACCAATGATCCTCTAATCGGGAGGGGGTCAATCTCCAACAACATCTTCACCATCACCACCTCCTCTCAAACCCTAGTTCATCTCTTGTATTCATTCTTTGTCCCAAAACCTCAGATTGGTACCTGTGTGTTACTAGTAGTGTTGATTACTCCTTGTAGTTGACGTTAGTTGGTTTATTTGGTGGAAGATCATATGTTTAGATCCTTAATGCATATTAATACCCCTCTGATTATGAACATGAATATGATTTGTGAGTAGTTATGTTTGTTCCTGAGGACATGGGAGAAGTCTTGCTATAAGTAGTCATGTGCATTTGGTATTCGTTCGATATTTTGATGAGATGTATGTTGTCTCTCCTCTAGTGGTGTTATGTGAGCGTCGACTACATGACAGTTAACCATTGTTTGGGCCTATAGGAAGGCATTGGGAAGTAATAAGTAGATGATGGCTTAAACCCTAGTTTACGCGTTGCTTTGTAAGGGGCTGATTTGGATCCATATGTTTCATGCTATGGTTAGGTTTACCTTAATACTTCTTTTGTAGTTGCGGATGCTTGCAATAGGGGTTAATCATAAGTGGGATGCTTGTCCAAGAAAGGGCAGTACCCAAGCACCGGTCCACCCACATATCAAATTATCAAAGTAACGAACGCGAATCATATGAGCGTGATGAAAACTAGCTTGACAATAATTCCCATGTGTCCTCGGGAGCGCTTTTCTCTATATAAGAACTTGTCCAGGCTTGTCCTTTGCTACATTAAGGATTGGGCCACCTTGCTGCACCTTATTTACTTTCATTGCTTGTTACCTATTACAAATTAGCTTATCACAAAACTATCTGTTATCGATAATTTCAGTGCTTGCAGAGAATACCTTACTGAAAACCGCTTGTCATTTCCTTCTGCTCATTGTTGGGTTCGACACTCTTACTTATCAAAAGGACTACGATAGATCCTCTACACTTGTGGGTCATCAAGGCAGCCTATGTGGCCCCGGCAAGAGCCTTGCCAAGGCGACCTGCGAAGGACCATCAAGGCCATCACCCTTGAGGCTGAGAGCTTTGACACCATCGACGGCATCAAGGCCAAGGCTCAGGTCGGTGATTGCAAAGTAGCATGCATATCTTTGTGAAGATTGATAACCTACGGGTCCACCTGGGACCAAAAGACGAAGACCCATGGCAAGACCCTTGCCGGAGACGACCGCGAGGCCCCCTGACGAGCCTTATAGGGGACGATTGTGGGGCCACAACCAGGACCAGCACGGACGGGCGAGGTGGCAGACGCTAGTGGCGAAGGAGACCAAGATCATCCACGCCACCCCAATACGAGAAGCCAGGAGAGCGGCGTCGTCTGTAGTAGCAACGACGGTCCGCACGCTGTCGCGCCCAAGGACGGAGTCGCGCTGCTTACAGGCGGCGCCGGGGACCTCCAAGGGCTGAAAGACGACCCCACCAACGCACGCATCATGGTTCACCCAGCTCGTGCGCGATGAACAGCGCCGCAACGTTGAGGACCCCGGGAATCGCCGTGGCAAGAGCCCTCAGCATCACTCTCAAGACGCGCAGGGCCGACATGCATGCCATGATGCTGGCGGAAAAGGCGCACGATCGCAGAACCGTGATGGAACTCCTTCTAACGTGGTTAGAAGTCTGAGTTCCTCCCATTTCTTGCGCCCGTCGCTGCCATCGACACGAGCATACACATTGGCATGAGTGCAGCTACTCCTCGACTTTCCTCCTGCTGCGGAGAAGCAAGAAGAGTGGAGGGCTGCCATCCAAGGCCTTATTGGCCATGCCAAGAGGGATGGCCACTGGGAGGCAAGTCCCTCACGGTGCCAGACCACTGAGCCAGCGCGTGTTGATAGTGGAAGGTTTGGAGGCGCCGCAACCACGGTGCACTCCCCTCCACCACTGCCGGCCTGTCGGGTTGACGCCCATGATAACGTGTCCACAGCGTCGTCTGACCCATGAGCGTGTTGCGACCAACGTCAAGTTCTTCGGGAGAGGCTCAAGGAAGACGCCCTGACCACCATCGAGCTGCGACGGGAGGTGCATCATCAATCTGATAGGCGTGCTGGGCCTACCGTGTACATGCCTGCGCCGGGGGATGCTGGTGACTTGCCTTATGCAATAACCTGTCCAACATTTACCCACGAGCTACGACAGTTCCAGTGGCCCACCACCCGTACGTTCAAACCAGAGGTCCCGGAGAAGTACGACGACAAGACCCATCCGCCTGAGTTCTTGAGTGTTTACACCATCGTGATGCAAGCTGCCGGAGCACGAGATGACAAGGTACTCGCCAACTATTTCCCGTTGGTGCTCAAGCCCAATGTCAGGTCATGGTTGATGCACCTACCAATAGATTCCATCTCCTCTCGGTCAGATCTGTGCCACGAGTTTGTTGGTGCCTTTACCGGTAGCCACGTAGCTCCTGGCCAGGCAAGTGATTTACATGTGATCCCTTCGAGGGGTGGCAAGTGCCTGCGCAAATACATACAAAGGTTCAACCATGTGCGGAACAACATCCCTGATGTTCATCACGCCGCTATCGTTAGCGCATTCCATCAGAACATGCACAATCGTAAGATGCATGAAGAGCTGGCGATGAACAAGGTTGTGGATGTTGCCGAACTATATGTTCTGGCCGACAGATGTGCCCGGGCTGAGGAAGGAAGGAAGTACCCCGATGAAGATGCCGAAAGGGACTCTCAAGATGAAGACGTCGTTGCCCCGACAAAGAAGGGCCGACGACACAACAGGAAGCACAAGGGCAAGACCGTGCTTGCCGTCGAGGAATCCGGCGACCCCAACAACGCTAAGAAGGCCAAGGTTGATGACCCTAGCAAGGAGATTGCCGGGTGCGACACCTGCCGGGCCTTGGTGGCTACCAGCAAGCTAGAGGGCTCCGACAAGCAGTATTGCAAGATCCACCGTACCAAGGGCCATGACCTCCAAAACTGCCACCAAGTTGAGCAGCTGATGGAGAAGCAAAGGGCTGAGTACGAGAGACGAGACAAAGAGAAGGGCCAAGATGGCGCTGAGGGATCCGGCAAGAAGGGCGGCGGCCGGGGAGGTTGCCGCGACAAGGAGAAGCAACAAGAAAGGCTTGCCCGAGGCCGCGACAAGAAAGAGGAAGATGACGATCATGACGACGATGACGAGTCCACCGAGCATGAGTTTCAGAAAGCAACGAAGGTCATGTGTGTTGACGGAGGTGCCTCATTGCATTCTTCCCACCACCAACTTAAACAGTGGATGCGTGAGATTAATGCAACGGAACCGATGGTCGACGCCTAGAAGCCACTAAAGTGGTCCCACATGCCTATCATTTTCGATGTCGAGGATCACCCTGATCGCACAACCGCGGTCGGGTTTTTGCCGTTGTTGGTCTCACCAACAATACGCAACCTCAAGGTGACGAAAATGTTAGTTGACGGTGGGGCTGGTCTGTCGGTGGGAACAACACCTATGGGATCACAAGATTCCCTACTGTGGTCGGCGAGCGCGGGGTCACGTGAAGAGCGGGTCTAGGAGCTAGCACAAAGGTCGTTTACCCAGTTTCAGGCCGCGGGGATCGCGTAATACCCTAGTCCTGCTTTGGTGTGTATATCAGTGATCTTGAACTAGCTAACGAGCGTGATTTGCCCAAAAAGTCGAATCCCTCCCCAGTACGCCTTGGGCCTCCTTTTATAGTCGAAGGAGGCGCTACAGTGGCACACAGGAGGTGGAAAGGGGTACAGTGCACAAGCTTATCGCTTGCTATTACGGGACAAAACACATTGAATGCGCCCCTGAGGTGTCCCTCTTGCTTTATCCCCGCCTCACCCTTCTTCGACATGCGCCCGGGCCAGCGAGGTGGTTAGTGCCACGTAGGCAGGTAGGCTGCTGAGGTGGCGTGGTGGCGGCGTCTTCACGAAGATCTGCATGCCACCACGCAGGTGCTTGCTGAGTTGGCCTCGGGATCGTGTGTTGATACGTCTCCAATGTATCTATAATTTTTGATTGTTCCATGCTATTATATTACCCATTTTGGATGTTTATGGGCTTTACTTTACACTTTTATATCATTTTTGGGACTAACCTACTAACCGGAGGCCCAGCCTGAATTGCTGTTTTTTGCCTATTTCAGTGTTTCGAAGAAAAGGAATATCAAACAGAGTCCAAATGGAATGAAACATCCGGGAGCGATCTTTTTGGAACAAATGTGATCCAGGGGTGTATCCCTGAGATCCCATCCAGGAGCACCATGAAAAACTATTTCCACCGCCGTAACCTTCTGTATCTGCGAGATCCCATCTTGGAGCCTTCGTCGGTGCTCTGCCGGAGGGGGAATCAACCATAGAGGGCCTCTACATCATCTCCAAGGCCCTTTCAATGAGTTGTGAGTAGTTTACCACAGACCTTCGGGTTCATAGTTATTAGCTAGATGGCTTATTCTCTCTCTTTGAATCTCAATACAAAGTTCTTCTCGATCTTCTTGGAGATCTATTCGATGTAACTCTTTTTGCGGTGTGTTTTTCGAGATCCGTTGAATTGTGGGTTTATGATCAAGTTTATCTATGAGAAATATTTGAATCTCCTCTGAATTCTTTTATGTGTGATTAAGTTATCTTTGCAAGTCTCTTCGACTTATCAGTTTGGTTTGGCCTACTAGATTGATCTTTCTTGCAATGGGAGAATTGCTTAGCTTTGGGTTCAATCTGGCGGTGTCCTTTCCCAGTGACAGCAGGGGCAGCAAGGCACGTATTGTATTGTTGCCATCGAGGATGAAAATATGGAGTTTATATCATATTGCATGAGTTTATCCCTCTACACCATGTCATCTTTCTTAATGCGTTACTCTGTTCTTTATGAACTTAATACTCTAGATGCATGCTGGATAGCGGTCGATGTGTGGAGTATTAGTAGTAGATGCAGGCAGGAGTCGGTCTACTTGTCACGGACGTGATGCCTATATACATGATCATGACTAGATAATCTCATAATTATTCGCTTTTCTATCAATTGCTCGACAGTAATTCGTTCACCCGTCGTAATACTTATGCTATCTTGAGAGAAGCCACTAGTGAAACCTATGGCCCCTGGGTCTATCTTTTATCATATAAGATTTCAATCTACTTTTATTTGCATCTTTACTTTTCCAATCTATATCATAAAAATACCAAAAATATTATCTTATCATATTATCTCTATCAGATCTCACTTTCGCAAGTGGTCGTGAAGGGATTGACAACCCCTTTATTGCGTTGGTTGCGAGGTTCTTGTTTGTTTGTGTAGGTGCGTGGGACTTCTGAGGAGCCTCCTACTGGATTGATACCTTGGTTCTCAAAAACTAAGGGAAATACTTACGCTACTTTACCGCATCACCATTTCCTCTTCAAGGGAAACCAACGCAAGCTCAAGACGTAGCAAGAAGGATTTCTGGCGCCATTGCCGGGGAGGTCTTCGCTCAAGTCAAGGCAAACCAAGTACCCTTCACAAACTCATCTCCCTCACATTACATTATTTTCCATTTGCCTCTTGTTTTTGTTTGAAATATGCCCTAGAGGCAATAATAAAATGGTTATTATTGTATTTCCTTGTTCATGATAATTTTCTATTATTCATGCTATAATTGTATTGACCGGAAACCACAATACATGTGTGAATACATAGACCACAACATGTCCCTAGTGAGCCTCTAGTTGACTAGCTCGTTGATCAACAGATGGTCATGGTTTCCTGACCATGGACATTGGATGTTATTGATAACGGGATCACATCATTAGGAGAATGATGTGATGGACAAGACCCAATCCTAAGCATAGCACAAGATCGTATAGTTCATTTGCTAAGAGCTTTTCTAATGTCAAGTATCATTTCCTTAGACCATGAGATTGTGCAACTCCCGGATACCGTAGGAATGCTTTGGGTGTACCAAACATCACAACGTAACTAGGTGGCTATAAAGGTGCACTACAGGTATCTCCGAAAGTGTTTGTTGGGTTGGCACGAATCAAGACTGCGATTTGTCACTCCGTATGACGGAGAGGTATCTTTGGGCCCACTCGGTAATGCATCATCATAATGAGCTCAATGTGAATAAGTAGTTAGTCACGGGATCATGCATTACAGAATGAGTAAAGTGACTTGCCGGTAACGAGATTGAACGAGGTATTGGGATACCGACGATCAAATCTCGGGCAAGTAACATACCGATTGACAAAGGGAATTGCATACGGGATTGCTTGAATCCTTGACATCGTAGTTCATCCGATGAGATCATCATGGAACATGTGGGAGCCAACATGGGTATCCAGATCCCGCTGTTGGTTATTGGCCGAAGAACGTCTCGGTCATGTCTGCATGGTTCCCGAACCCGTAGGGTCTACACACTTAAGGTTCGGTGACGCTAGAGTTGTTATGGGAAATAGTATGTGGTTACCGAAGGTTTTTCGGAGACCTAGATGAGATCCTGGACATGACGAGGAGCTCCGGAATGGTCCGGAGGTGAAGATCGGTATATTGGACGAAGGGTATTGGAGTCCCGAATTGTTTCGGGGGTACCAGGTGATGACCAGCGTGTCCGAAAGGGGTTTCGGAGGCCCCGGCAAGCATTGGGGGCCTTATGGGCCAAGGGGAGAGGGCACATCAGCCCACTAAGGGGCTGAGCGCCCCTCCCACCCCATCTCACGTAACCAGGAGAGGTGGGGGCGCCACCCCAGGGCAGCCGCCCCTCCCGGCTTGGGGGGCAAGTTTCCTAGGGGGTGGGGGTGCCCAAACCCATCTAGGGTTTCCCCTGTGGCCGCCGCCCCTCCCCTAGGGAACCCTAGGGTGCCTCCCCCTTCTCCCCTCCCCCTATATATAGTGAGGGAGAGAGAGGGCAGCCGCACCCTTCCCCTGGCGCAGCCCTCTCCCTCCTTCAACACCTCCTCCTCCTCCTCCTCCGTAGTGCTTGGCGAAGCCCTGCCGGAGAACCACGAGCTCCATCACCACCATGTCGTCGTGCTGTCGGAGTTCTCCCTCAACTTCTCCTCTTCCCTTACTGGATCAAGAAGGAGGAGACGTCCCCGGGCTGTACGTGTGTTGAACGCGGAGGCACCATTGTTCGGTGCTTAGATCGGATTCGGCCGCGATCTGAATCGCTTCGTGAACGACTCCACCGACCGCGTTCTTGTAACGCTTCTGCTTGCTATCTTCAAGGGTATGAAGATGCACTCCCTCTCTCTCTCGTTGCTAGTCTCTCCATAGATTGATCTTGGTGATGCGTAGAAAATTTTGAATTTCTGCTACGTTCTCCAAAAGTGGCATCATGAGCTAGGTCTATTGCGTAGATTCTATGCACGAGTAGAATATAAGTTTTTGTGGGCGTTGATTTTGTTCAGTATGCTTACCGTTACTAGTCCTATCTTGTTTCGATGGTATTGTGGGATGAAGCGGCCTGGACCGACCTTACACGTACACTTACGTGAGACAGGTTCCACCAACTTACATGCACTTGTTGCATAAGGTGGCTAGCGGGTGCCAGTCTCTCCCATTTTAGTCGGATCGGATTCGATGAAAAGGGTCCTTATGAAGGGTAAATAGCAATTGGCATATCACGTTGTGGTTTTGGCGTAGGTAAGAAACGTTCTTGCTAGAAACCTATAGCAGCCACGTAAAAACTTGCAACAACAATTAGAGGATGTCTAACTTGTTTTTGCAGCATATGCCGTGTGATGTGATATGGCCAAGAAGGATGTGATGAATGAAATATATGTGATGTATGAGATTGATCATATTCTTGTAATAGGAATCACGACTTGCATGTCGATGAGTATGACAACCGGCAGGAGCCATAGGAGTTGTCTTTATTTATTGTATGAACCGCGTGTCACTGAATAACGCCATGTAATTGCTTTACTTCATTGCTAAACCGTTAGCCATAGTAGTAGAAGTAATAGCTAGCGAGACAACTTCACGGAGACATGATGATGGGGATCATGATGATGAAGATCATGATGATGGAGATCATGGTGTCATGCCGGTGACGACGATGATCATGGCGCCCCGAAGATGGAGATTAAAAGGAGCAAAATGATATTGGCCATATCATGTCACTATTTGATTGCATGTGATGTTTATCATGTTTTTACATCTTATTTGCTTAGAACGACGGTAGCATAAATAAGATGATCCCTCACTAAAATTTCAAGAAAGTGTTCCCCCTAACTGTGCACCATTGCGAAAGTTCGTTGTTTCGAAGCACCACGTGATGATTGAGCGTGATAGATTCTAATGTTCACATACAACGGGTGTAAGCCAGATTTACACACGCGAAACACTTAGGTTAACTTGATGAGCCTAGCATGTACAGACATGGCCTCGGAACACAAGAGACCGAAAGGTCGAACATGAGTCGTATAGTAGATGTGATCAACATGAAGATGTTCACCGATGATGACTAGTCCGTCTCACGTGATGATCGGACACGACCTAGTTGACTCGGATCATGTATCACATAGATGACTAGAGGGATGTCTATCTGAGTGGGAGTTCATTAATAATTTGATTAGATGAACTTAATTATCATGAACATAGTCAAAGGTCTTTACAAATTATGTCGTAGCTCGCACTCTAGTTCTACTGTTTTAGATATGTTCCTAGAGAAAATTTAGTTGAAAGTTGATAGTAGCAATTATGCGGACTGGGTCAATAAACTGAGGATTGTCCTCATTACTGCACAGAAGGCTTATGTCCTTAATGCACCGCTCGGTGTGCTGAACCTCAAACGTTGTCTGTGGATGTTGCGAACATCTGACATACACGTTTTGATGACTACGTGATAGTTCAGTAATGTTAAACGGTTTAGAATTGTGGCGCCGAAGACAATTTTGAAACATCGCGGAACATAAGAGATGTTCAAAGGGCTGAAATTGGGATTTCAGGCTCGTGCCCACGTCAAGAGGTATGAGACCTCCGACGAGTTTCTTAGCCTACAAACTAAGGGAGAAAAGCTCAATCGTTGAGCATGTGCTCAGATTGTCTGGGTAATACAATCACTTGAATCGAGTGGGAGTTAATCTTCCAGATGAGATAGTGATGGTTCTCCATAGTCACTGCCACCAAGCTATTAGAGCTTCGTGATGAACTATAACATATCAGGGATATATATGATGATCCTTGAAATATTAGCGGTGTTTGACGCCGCGAAAGTAGAAATCAAGAAGGAGCATCAATTGTTGATGGTTAGTGAAACCACTAGTTTCAAGAAGGGCAAGGGCAAGGTTCAAACCAAGCCCGAGACTAAGTGCTTCTGTAATGAGGGGAACGGTCACTGAAGTAGGACTACCCTAGATACTTGGTAGATGAGAAGGCTGGCAAGGTCCATAGAAGTATATTGGATATACATTATATTAATGTGTACTTTACTAGTACTCCTAGTAGCACCAGGGTATTAGATACCGGTTCGGTTGCTAAGTGTTGGTAACTCGAAATAAAAGCTGCCGAATAAACGGAGACTAGCTAAAGGTGAGATGATGATATGTGTTGGAAGTGTTTCCAAGTTTGATGTGATCAAGCATCGCATACTCCCTCTACCATCGAGATTGGTGTTAAACCTAAATAATTGTTATTTAGTGTTTGCATTGAGCATAGACATGATTGGATTATGTCTATCGCAATACGGTTATTCATTTAAGGAGAATAATGGTTACTCTGTTTATTTGAATAAAACCTTCAATGGTCTTGCACCTAAAATGAATGGTTTATTTAATCTCGATCGTAGTGATACACATGCCAAAAGATATAAGATAGTAATGATAGTACCAGCTGCTTGTGGCATTGCCATTTGAGTCATATTGGTATAAAACGCATGAAGAAGCTCCATGTTGATGGATCTTTGGACTCACTCGTTTTTGAAAAGTTTGAGACATGCGAACCATGTCTATTGGTATGTACGCATGAAGAAACTCCATACAGATGGATCATTTGGACTCACTTGATTTTGAATCACTTGAGACATGCAAATCATACCACATGGGCAAGATGACTAAAAGCCTCGTTTTTCAGTAAGATGGAACAAGAAAGCAACTTGTTGGAACTAATACATTTTGATGTGTGCTGTCCAATGAGTGCTGAGGCACGCAATGGATATCATTATGTTCTTACTTCACAGATGATTTGAGTAGATGCTAAGTATATTTACTTGATGAAACACGAGTCTGGATTATTGAAAGGTTCAAGTAATTTCAGAGTGAAGGTGAAGATCGTCGTGACAAGAAGATAAAATGTCTATGATATGATCATAGAGATGAATATCTGAGTTGTGAGTTTGGTGCACAATTAAGACATTGTGGAAATAGTTTCACAACTAATACCGCCTGGAACACCATAGTGTGATGGTGTGTCCGAACATCATAGATGCATCCTATTGGATATGGGCCATACCATGATGTCTCTTATCGAATTACCACTACCGTTTATGGGTTAGGCATTAGAGACAACCACATTCACTTTAAATAGGGCACCATGTAATTCCGTTGAGATGACACAGCGTGAACTATGGTTTAGAGAAACCTAAGCTGTCATTTCTTAAAAGTTTGGGGCTCCGATGCTTATGTGAAAAAGTTTCATGCTGATAAGCTCGATCCCCAAGCGGATAAATGCATCTTCATAGGACACCCAAAACAGTTGGGTATACATCCTGTCTTAGTTCCGGAAGCAAAAGGGATTGTTTCCAGAATCAGGTCCTTTCTCGAGGAAAAGTTTCTCTCGAAAGAATTGAGTGGGAGGATGGCGGAGACTTGATGAGGTTATTGAACCGTCACTTCAACTAGTGTGTAGCAGGGCACATGAAGTTGTTCCTGTGGCGCCTACACCAATTGAAGTAGAAGCTTATGATAGTGATCATGAAGCTTCGGATCAAGTCACTACCGAACCTCGTAGGGTGACAAGGATGCATACTACTTCAGAGTGGCACAGTAATCATGTCTTGAAGGTCATGTTGCTAGACAACAATGAACCTACAAGCTATGGAGAAGCGATGGTGGGCCCGGATTCCGATGAATGGCTCGAGGCCATAAAATTCGAGAGAGGATCCATGTATCAAAACAAAGTGTAGACTTTGGCAGAACTACTCGATGGTCGTAAGGCTGTTGAGTATAGATGGATTTTAAAAAGAAGACGGACAATGATGGCAAGTGTCACCATTAAGAAAGCTCGACTTGTCGTTAAGATGTTTTCCGACAAGTTCAAGGAGTTGTCTGCGATGAGACTTTCTCACTTGTAGCGATGCTAAAGAGTCTGTTGGAATTATATTAGCAGTTACTGCATGATTTATGAAATCTTGCAGATAGGATGTCAAAAAACATTGTTTCCTCGATGATATTCTTGAGGAAAGGTTGTATGTGATACAACCAAAAGGTTTTGTCAATCCTAAAAGATGCTAATAAGTATGCAAAGCTCCAGCAATCCTTCTAAGGACTGGAGTAAGCATCTCGGAGTTGGAATATACGCTTTGATGAGATAATCAAAGATTTTGGGTTTATACAAAGTTTACGAGAAACTTGTATTTCCAAATAAGTGAGTGGGAGCACTATAGAATTTCTGATGAGTATATGTTATTAACATATTGTTGATCAGAAACGATGTAGAATTTCTGGACAGCATATAGGGTTATTTGAAAAGTGTTTTTCAATGGAAAACCTGGATTAAGCTACTTGAACATTGAGCATCAAGATCTATAAGGATAGATCAAAAACGCTTAATAGTACTTTCAAATAAATACATACCGTGACAAGATTTTGAAGGAGTTCAAAATAGATCGGCAAAGAAGGAGTTCTTGGATGTGTTATAAGGTGTGAATAGTGAGTAAGACTCAAGACATGACCAGGACAGAAGAGAGAGAAAGGACGAAGGTTTAGACGTAGAATCTAGTATGCTATGCTGTGTACCGCACCTGAAGCGTGCCTTGCCATGAGTCAGTCAAGGGGTACACGAGTGATCCAGGAATTGATCATAGGACAATGGTCAAACTTATCCTTAGTAACTAGTGGACTAAGGAATTTTCTCGGTTATGGAGGTGGTAAAAGGGTTCGTCGTAAAGGGTTACGCCGATACAAACTTTGACACTAATCTGGATTATTCTGAGTAGTAAACCGGATTCGTATAGTATAATAGTTATTTGGAATAGCTCCAAATAGAGCGTGGTAGCTGCATCTAGGAGATGACATAGAGATTTGGAAAGGACACACGGTTCTGAAAGGTTTAGATCCGTTGACTAATAACCTCTCTCACAAGCGAGATATGATCAAACCCCATGGGTGTCGATTCATTACAATCACATAGTGATGTGAACTAGATTATTGACTCTAGTGCAAGTGGGAGACTGTTGGAAATATGCCCTAGAGGCAATAATAAAATGGTTATTATTGTATTTCCTTGTTCATGATAATTGTCTATTATTCATGCTATAATTGTATTGACCAGAAACCGCAATACATGTGTGAGTACATAGACCACAACATGTCCCTAGTGAGCCTCTAGTTGACTAGCTCGTTGATCAACAGATGGTCATGGTTTCCTGACCATGGACATTGGATGTTATTGATAACGGGATCACATCATTAGGAGAATGATGTGATGGACAAGACCCAGTCCTAATCATAGCACAAGATCGTATAGTTCGTTTGCTAAGAGCTTTTCTAATGTCAAGTATCATTTCCTTAGACCATGAGATTGTGCAACTCCCGGATACCGTAGGAATGCTTTGGGTGTACCAAACGTCACAACGTAACTAGGTGGCTATAAAGGTGCACTACAGGTATCTCCGAAAGTGTTTGTTGGGTTGGCACGAATCAAGACTGCAATTTGTCACTCCGTATGACGGAGAGGTATCTCTGGGCCCACTCGGTAATGCATCATCATAATGAGCTCAATGTGACTAAGTAGTTAGTCACGGGATCATGCATTACAGAACGAGTAAAGTGACTTGCCGGTAACAAGATTGAACGAGGTATTGGGATACCGACGATCGAATCTCGGGCAAGTAACATACCGATTGACAAAGGGAATTGCATACGGGATTGCTTGAATCCTTGACATCATGGTTCATCCGATGAGATCATCATGGAACATGTGGGAGCCAACATGGGTATCCAGATCCCGCTGTTGGTTATTGGCCGGAGAACGTCTCGGTCATGTCTGCATGGTTCCCGAACCCGTAGGGTCTACACACTTAAGGTTTGGTGATGCTAGAGTTGTTATGGGAAATAGTATGTGGTTACCGAAGGTTGTTCGGAGTCCTGGATGAGATCCCGGACATGACGAGGAGCTCTGGAATGGTCCGGAGGTGAAGATCGGTATATTGGACGAAGGGTATTGGAGTCCCGAATTGTTCCGGGGGTACCAGGTGATGACCAGCGTGTCTGAAAGGGGTTTCGGAGGCCCCGGCGAGCGTTGGGGGGCCTTATGGGCCAAGGGGAGAGGGCACATCAGCCCACTAAGGGGCTGAGCGCCCCTCCCACCCCATCTCACGTAACCGCGAGAGGTGGGGGCGCCACCCCTAGGGCAGCCGCCCCTCCCGGCTTGGGGGGCAAGTTTCCTAGGGGGTGGGGGCGCCCAAACCCATCTAGGGTTTCCCCTGTGGCCGCCGCCCCTCCCCTAGGGAACCCTAGGGCGCCTCCCCCTCGTCCCTTCCCCCTATATATAGTGAGGGAGAGAGAGGGCAGCCGCACCCTTCCCCTGGCGCAGCCCTCTCCCTCCTCCAACACCTCCTCCTCCTCCGTAGTGCTTGGCGAAGCCCCGCCGGAGAACCACGAGCTCCATCACCACCATGCCGTTGTGCTATCGGAGTTCTCCCTCAACTTCTCCTCTCCCCTTGATGGATCAAGAAGGAGGAGATGTCCCTGGGCTGTACGTGTGTTGAGCGCGGAGGTACCGTTGTTCGGTGCTTAGATCGGATTCCGCCGCGATCTGAATCGCTTCGTGAACGACTCCACCGACCGCGTTCTTGTAACGCTTCCGCTTAGCGATCTTCAAGGGTATGAAGATGCACTCCCTCTCTCTCTCTCTTGTTGCTAGTCTCTCCATAGATTGATCTTGGTGACGCGTAGAAAATTTTGAATTTCTGCTACGTTCTCCAACAGTTTTCCTCTCGCCCACTTCACCTTTGCCTTTTCTTCGCCCTCCTTCCGTTCGATCTTGTGTTACCATGTACCTTCTTTTTGCTTGCATCTTTGCTTGCTAAAAGTTTATGGATCCTCATCCACTTGCTAATCTCTTTAAGAGATCCAATTATGATGAACCTATTGCTAGTGAGTTGAGTGCACTAGATTATCTTTATGAGGTTTTGCTTGAAATTCGTGAATCTGAAAATTGTGATGAAGTACTTTGTGAAGCGATTCACGATAGATCTTTGAAAAAAAAGCATGATTGCAATGATTTTATTATAAATTCTATTGATGTCAATTGTGCTAATAATATGAAAAACCCTAAGCTTGGGGATGCTAATTTTGCTATGTTTACTACTTGTTGCAATGATCATGATTGGGGTGATTCTTCTTATGATCTTGAAAATTTATTTAAGCCCCATGATGAATATGAGATTGATAATAGTGTTTGCAATATTATTGAAAGTGGGTTTGGAAGGGTGTCAACTTTAGATCCCACATATTTGGAGAATGTTCAATCTGATGAAATTTTTGATAAAAGTGGGTTTGGAGAGGTCATGACTTTAGTTAATGTTAATCCCACTATTTTGGAAGAGTGTCAACTTTGCATGCATGTGGATCGTGTTGAAAATATTTTATGTGATAGCTATTTTGTTAAATTTTCTTATGATCCCACATGTAATTATTATGAGAGAGGAAAATATGATTGTAGAAATTTTTATGTTACTAAATTACCTCTCGTTATGTTGAAATTGCTATTGTTTCTTTCCGCTTCCTTGCATATGCTAGTTTTTGCTTGCTATGATAATTTGTTTTCCTATAAGATGCCTATGCATAGGAAGTATGTTAGACTCAGATGTTTTTGTCACGTGTTTCATGATGCTCTCTTTGTGCTTCAATTCTTCTCTTTCATGTGAGCATCATTGAAATTATCAATGCCTAGCTAGGGGCGTTAAACGATAGCGCTTGTTGGGAGGCAAACCAATTTTATTTTTGTTCCTTAATTTTTGCTTATGTTTAGTAATAAATAATTCATCTAGACTCTTTTTAGATGTGGGTTTATGTTTTAATTAGTGTTTTTGCCAAGTAGAACCTATAGGATAACCTACGGTGATTGTTAATTTGATTCTGCTGAAAAAAAGAAACATTTGCACGCACGGAAGTAATTTTAGTAATTCACAGAAACGTGCTTTTGCATTGATTCTTTTTTCTGTAGATTAATAGACAAATTTTCCAGGACTTCCTATTTTGGTAGGATGTTTAGAGCTCCAGAAGTATTCGAGAGTTACAGATTGCTACAGACTGTTCTGTTTTTGACAGATTCTTATTTTCGTGTGTTGTTTGCTTATTTTGATGCATATATGGATAGTATCAAGGGGTATGAACCATAGAGAAGTTGTAATACAGTAGGTTTAACACCAATATAAATAAAGAATGAGTTCATTACAGTACCTTATGTGGTGGTTTTTCTTTCTTGCACTAACGGAGCTTATGAGATTTCCTGTTGAGTTTTGTGTTGTGAAGTTTTCAAGTTTTGGGTAAAGATTTGATGGACTATGGAATAAGGAGTGGCAAGATCCTAAGATTGGGGATTCCCATGGCACCCCAAGATATTCAAGGATAACCAAAATCCTAAGCTTGGGGATGCCCCGGAAGGCATCCCCTCTTTCGTCTTCGTCTATCGGTAACTTTACTTGGAGCTATATTTTTATTCGCCACATGATATGTGTTTTGCTTGGAGCGTCTTGTATGATAGTAGTCTTTGCTTTTTAGTTTAACACAATCATCCTTGCTATACACATCTTTTGGGAGAAACCCACTTGATTAGAATTTATTAGAATACTTTATGTGCTTCACTTATATCTTTTGAGCCAGATAGTTTTGCTCTAGTGCTTCACTTAAATCTTTTAGAGCACGACGGTGGCTTAATTTTGTAGAAATTGTTAATCAGTCATGCTTCACTTATATTATTTTGAGAGTCTCTTATAACAGCATGGTATTTTCTACGGTTATAAAATTGGTCCTAGAATAATGGGCATCCAAGTTGGGTATAATGAAAACTATTATAGGAAGTGAATTGGATGCTATGATCAATTTGATACTTGATAATTGTTTTGAGATATGGAGGTAGTGATATTAGAGTCATGCTAGTTGGGTAATTGTGAATTTAAAGAATGCTTGTGTTGAATTTAGCAAGTCCGTAGCATGCACGTAGGTAACCATTGTGTAGCAAATTTGAAACATGAGGTGTTCTTAGATTGTCATCCTTATGAGTGGCGGCGGGGACAAGCGATGGTCTTTTCCTACCAATCTATCCCCCTAGGAGCATGCGCTTAATGCTTGGTTTTTGATGACTTGTAGTTTTTTGCAATAAGTATATGAGTTGTTTATGACTAATGTTGAGTCCATGTATTATACGCACTCTTAAACTTCCATCATTGCTAGCCTCTTCGGTACCGTGCAATGCCCTTTCTCACCTTGAGAGTTGGTGCAAACTTCACCGGTGCATCCAAACCCCGTGATAAGATATGCTCTATCACACATAAACCTCCTTATATCTTCCTCAAAACAGCTACCATACCTACCTATTATGGCATTTCCATAGCCATTCCGAGATATATTGCCATGCAACTTTCCACCATTCCGTTCATCATCATGACACGCATCATCATTGTCATATTGCCTTACATGATCATGTAGTTGACATCGTATTTGTGGTAAAGCCACCATGCATAATTTTTCATACATGTCACTCTTGATTCATTGCCTATCCCGGTACACCGCCGGCGGCATTCATATAGAGTCATATCTTGTTCTAGTTTTGAGTTGTAATTCATGAGTTGTAAATAAATAGAAGTGTGATGATCATCATTATTAGAGCATTGCCCCCCCCCCCAAAGAAGAAAGGCCCAAAAAAAGAAAGGCCAAAGAAAAAACGAAAAAGAAAAAAAGAAAGGCCAAAAAGAAAAATTAAAGGCCCAAAAAAGAAAAAAAGAAAATAAAATTAAAAGGGGGCAATGTTACTATCCTTTTCCACACTTGTGCTTCAAAGTAGCACCATGTTCTTCATATAGAAAGTCTTTTATGTTGTCACTTTCATATACTAGTGGGAATTTTTCATTATAGAACTTGGCTTGTATATTCCTATGATGGGCTTCCTCAAATGCCCTAGGTCTTCGTGAGCAAGCAAGTTGGATGCACACCCACTTAGTTTCTTTTGTTGAGCTTTCATACATTTATAGATCTAGTGCATCCGTTGCATGGCAATCCCTACTCCTCATGTTGACATCAATTGATGGGCATCTCCATAGCCCGTTGATTAGCCTCGTTAACATGAGAGTTTCTCCTTTTTGTCTTCTCCACACAACCTCCATCATCATATTTGAAGGAAATATGCCCTAGAGGCAATAATAAAGTTATTATTTATTTCCTTATATCATGATAAATGTTTATTATTCATGCTAGAATTGTATTAACCGGAAACATAATACATGTGTGAATACATAGACAAATAGAGTGTCACTAGTATGCCTCTACTTGACTAGCTCGTTAATCGAAGATGGTTATGTTTCCTAACCATAGACATGAGTTGTCATTTGATTAACGGGATCACATCATTAGGAGAATGATGTGATTGACATGACCCATTCCGTTAGCTTAGCACTCGATTGTTTAGTATGTTGCTATTGCTTTCTTCATGACTTATACATGTTCCTATGACTATGAGATTATGCAACTCCCGTTTACCGGAGGAACACTTTGTGTGCTACCAAACGTCACAACGTAACTGGGTGATTATAAAGGTGCTCTACAGGTGTCTCCGAAGGTACTTGTTGGGTTGGCGTATTTCGAGATTAGGATTTGTCACTCCGATTGTCGGAGAGGTATCTCTGGGCCCACTCAGTAATGCACATCACTTAAAGCCTTGCAAGCATTGCAACTAATGAGTTAGTTGCGGGATGATGTATTATGGAACGAGTAAAGAGACTTGCCGGTAACGAGATTGAACTAGGTATTGAGATACCGACGATCGAATCTCGGGCAAGTAACATACCGATGACAAAGGGAACAACGTATGTTGTTATGTGATTTGACCGATAAAGATCTTCGTAGAATATGTGGGAGCCAATATGGGCATCCAGGTCCCGCTATTGGTTATTGACCGGAAACGTGTCTCGGTCATGTCTACATAGTTCTCGAACCCGTAGGATCTGCACGCTTAACGTTTCATTGACAATATAGTATTATATGAGTTATGTATGTTGGTAACCGAATGTTGTTCAGAGTCCCGGATGAGATCATGGACATGACGAGGAACTCCGGAATGGTCCGAAGATAAAGTTTGATATATGGGATAATAGTGTTTGATCTCCGGAAGGGTTCTGGAATTCACCGGAAGAGGTTCCGGATGTTTCCCGAAATGTTTGGGGTACGAGAACACGTTATTTGGGCCAAAGGGGAAAGCCTACAAGGTTTTCGGAAAGCGCAAAAGGAAGTTTTGCGGAGTCTAGGGGCCAGACGCCAGGGTCCCTGGCGTCTGGGTCCAGACGGCGGGAACCCTGGCGTCTGGCCCTGGAGTCCGAGAAGGACTCTTGCCTTTCGGGTGAAACCGACTTTGTGGAGGCTTTTACTCCAAGTTTCGACCCCAAGGCTCAAGATATAAATAGAGGGGCAGGGCTAGCACCAAAGAGACATCAAGAAACACCAAGCCGTGTGCCGGCAACCCCGTCCCCTCTAGTTTATCCTCCGTCATAGTTTCCGTAGTGCTTAAGCGAAGCCGTGCGGAGATTGTTCTTCACCAACACCGTCACCACGCCGTCGTGCTGCCGAAACTCATCTACTACTTCGCCCGTCTTGCTGGATCGAGAGGGCGAGGACGTCATCGAGTTGAACGTGTGTAGAACTCGGAGGTGCCGTGCGTTCGGTACTTGGATCGGTCGGATCGTGAAGACGTACGACTACATCAACCGCGTTGATAAACGCTTCCGCTTAGTGATCTTCAAGGGTATGAAGATACACTCCCCCTCTCGTTGCTATACATCACCATTATCTTGCGTGTGCGTAGGAATTTTTTTTGAAATTACTACGTTCCCCAACAGTGGCATCAGAGCCAGGTTTTATGCGTAGATGTTATATGCACGAGTAGAACACAAATGAGTTGTGGGCGATACAAGTCAGACTGCTTACTAGCATGTCATACTTTGGTTCGGCGGTATTGTTGGATGAAGCGGCCCGGACCGACATTACGCGTACGCTTACGCGAGACTGGTTCTACCGACGTGCTTTGCACACAGGTGGCTGGCGGGTGTCTGTTTCTCCAACCTTAGTTGAACCGAGTGTGTCTACGCCCGGTCCTTGCGAAGGTTAAAACAGCACTAACTTGACGAACTATCGTTGTGGTTTTGATGCGTAGGTAAGAACAGTTCTTGCTCAGCCCGTAGCAGCCACGTAAAATTTGCAACAACAAAGTAGTGGACGTCTAACTTGTTTTTGCAGGGCATGTTGTGATGTGATATGGTCAAGACGTGATGCTATATTTTATTGTATGAGATGATCATGTTTTGTAACCGAGTTATCGGCAACTGGCAGGAGCCATATGGTTGTCGCTTTATTGTATGCAATGCAATCGCCCTGTAATTGCTTTACTTTATCACTAAGCGGTAGCGATTGTCGTAGAAGCAATAGTTGGCGAGACGACAACGATGCTACGATGGAGATCAAGGTGTCGCGCCGGTGACGATGGTGATCATGATGGTGCTTCGGAGATGGAGATCACAAGCACAAGATGATGATGGCCATATCATATCACTTATATTGATTGCATGTGATGTTTATCTTTTATGCATCTTATCTTTCTTTGATTGACGGTAGCATTTTAAGATGATCTCTCACTAATTATCAAGAAGTGTTCTCCCTGAGTATGCACCGTTGCCAAAGTTCGTCGTGCCCAGACACCACGTGATGATCGGGTGTGATAAGCTCTACGTCCATCTACAACGGGTGCAAGCCAGTTTTGCACACGCGGAATACTCAGGTTAAACTTGACGAGCCTAGCATATGCAGATATGGCCTTGGAACACGGAGACCGAAAGGTCGAGCGTGAATCATATAGTAGATATGATCAACATAATGATGTTCACCATTGAAAGCTACTCCATTTCACGTGATGATCGGTTATGGTTTAGTTGATTTGTATCACGTGATCACTTAGAGGATTAGAGGGATGTCTTTCTAAGTGGGAGTTCTTAAGAAATATGATTAATTGAACTTAAATTTATCATGAACTTAGTCCTGGTAGTATTTTGCAAATTATGTTGTAAATCAATAGCTTGCGTTGTTGCTTTCATATGTTTATTTTGATATGTTCCTAGAGAAAATTGGGTTGAAAGATGTTAGTAGAAATGATGCGGATTGGATCCGTGATCTGAGGTTTATCCTCATTGCTGCACAGAAGAATTATGTCCTTGATGCACCGCTAGGTGACAGACATATTGTAGGAGCAGATGCAGACGTTATGAACGTTTGGCTAGCTCAATATGATGACTACTTGATAGTTTTGTGCACCATGCTTTATATATGGCTTAGAATCGGGACTTCAAAGACGTTTTCAACGTCATGGACCATATGAGATGTTCTAGGAGTTGAAGTTAATATTTCAAGCAAATACCCGAGTTGAGAGATATGAAGTCTTCAACAAGTTCTATAGCTAAAAGATGGAGGAGAATCGCTCAAATAGTGAGCATGTGCTCAGATTGTCTGGGTACTACAATCGCTTGAATCAAGTGGGAGTTAATCTTCCAGATAAGATAGTGATTGACATAATTCTCTAGTCACCACCACCAAGTTAGTAGAACTTCGTGATGAACTATAATATGCAAGGGATGATGAAAACAATTCCCAAGCTCTTCGTGATGCAAAAATCGGCGAAGGTAGAAATCAAAGAAAAACATCAAAGTATTGATGGTGGACAAGATCACTAGTTTCAAGAAAAAGGGCAAAGGGAAGAAGGGGAACCTCAAGAAGAACAGCAAGCAAGTTGCTGCTCAAGTGAAGAAGCCCAAGTCTGGACCTAAGCCTAAGACTAAGTGATTCTACTGTAAAGGGACTGGTCACTGGAAGTGGAACTACCCCAAGTATTTGGCGGATAAGAAGGATGGCAAAGTGAACATAGGTATATTTGATATACATGTTATTGATGTGTACTTTATTAGTGTTTATAGCAACCCCTTGGTATTTGATACTGGTTCAGTTGCTAAGAGTAGTAACTCGAAACGGGAGTTGCATAATAAACATAAACTAGTTGAGGGTGAGGTGACAATGTGTGTTGGAAGTAGTTCCAAGATTGATATGATAATCATCGCACACTCCCTATACTTTCGGGATTAGTGTAGAACCTAAATAAGTGTTATTTGGCATTTGCGTTGAGCATGAATATGATTTGATCATGTTTATTGCAATACGGTTATTCATTTAAAATCAGAGAATAATTGTTGTTCTGTTTAAATGAATAAAACCTTCAATGGTCATACACCCAATGAAAATAGTTTGTTGGATCTCGATCGTAGTGATACACATATTCATAATATTGATGCCAAAAGATGCAAAGTTAATAATGATAGTGCAGCTTATTTGTGGCACTGCACTTTGGATCATATCGGTGTAAAGCGCATGAAGAAACTCCATAAAGATGGATTTTCGGAATCACTTGGTTATGAATCATTTGATGCTTGCGAACCATGCCTTTTGGGCAAGATGACTAAAAACTCCGTTCTCCAAAACAATGGAACGAGCTACTGACTTGTTGGAAATAATACATACCGATGTATGCGATCCAATGAGTATTGATGCTCGTGGCAAGTATCGTTATTTTCCGACCTTCACAGATGATTTGAGCAGATATGCGCATATCTACTTGATGAAACATAAGTCTGAAATAGTTGAAAAGTTCAAAGAATTTCAGAGTGAAGTGGAGAATCATCGTAACAAGAAAATAAAGTTTCTACAATCTGATCGTGGAGGAAAATATTTGAGTTACGAGTTTCGCCTTCATATAAAACAATGTGGAATAGTTTCACAGCTCACGCCACCTGGAACACCACAACGTTATGGTGTGTCCGAACGTCGTAACCACACTTTATTGGATACGGTGTGATCTATGATGTATCTTACCGATTTGCCACTATTGTTTTGGGGTCATGCATTAGAGACAACTGCATTCACGTTTAATAGGGCACCATCTAAATCCGTTGAGATGACACCGTATGAACTATGGTTTAGCAGTAAACCTAAGCTGTCGTTTCTTCAAGTTTGGAGTTACAATGCTTATATGAAAAGGTTTCAACCTGATAAGCTCGAACCCAAATCGGAGAAGTGCGTCTTCATAGAATACCCAAAGGAAACTGTTGGGTACACCTTCTATCACAGATCCGAAGGCAAAACATTCATTGCTAAGAATGGATCCTTTCTAGAGAAGGAGTTTCTCTCGAAAGAAGTGAGTGGGAGGAAAGTAGAACTTGATGAGGTAATTGTACCTTCTCCCTTATTGGAAAGTAGTTCATCACAGAAATCAGTTCCAGTGATTCCTACACCAATTAGTGAGGAAGTTAATGATGATGATCATGAAACTTCAGATCAAGTTGCTACCAAACCTCGTAGGTCTTCCAGAGTAAGATCCGCACCAGAGTGGTACGGTAATCGTGTTCTGGAAGTCATGTTACTAGACCATGATGAACCTACGAACTATGAGGAAGCGATGATGAGCCCAGATTCCGCGAAATGGCTTGAGGCCATAAAATCTGAGATATGATCCATGTATGAGAACAAAGTATGGACTTTGGTGGACTTGCCGGATGATCGGCAAGCCATAGAAAATAAATGGATCTTCAAGAGGAAGACATATGCTGATAGTAGTGTTACTATCTACAAAGCTCGACTTGTCGCAAAAAGGTTTTCGATAAGTTCAAGGTGTTGAATACAATGAGATTTTCTCACTCGTATCGATGCTTAAGTCTGTCCGAATCATGTTAGCAATTGCCACAGTTTATGAAAATCTGGCAAAAGGATGTCAAAACTACATTCCTGAATGGATTTATTAAAGAAGAGTTGTATATGATACAACCATAAGGTTTTGTCAATCCTAAAGGTGCTAACAAAATGTGCAAGCTCCAGCGATCCATCAATGGACTGGTGCAAGAATCTCGGAGTTGGAATATACGCTTTGATGGGTTGATCAAAGCATATGGTTTTATACAGACTTTTGGAGAAGCCTGTATTTACAAGAAAGTGAGTGGGAGCTCTGTAGCATTTCTAATATTATATGTGGATGACATATTGTTGATTGGAAATGATATAGAATTTCTGGATAGCATAAAGGGGTACTTGAATAAGAGTTTTTCGATGAAGGACCTCGGTGAAGCTGCTTATATATTGAGCATCAAGATATATAGAGATAGATCAAGACGCTTGATAAGTTTTTCAATGAATACATACCTTGACAATATTTTGAAGTAGTTCAAAATGGAATAGTTAAAGAAAGAGTTCTTGCCTGTGTTACAAGGTGTGAGATTGAGTAAGACTCAAAACTCGACCACGGCAGAAGATAGGAAGAGAATGAAAGTCATTCCCAATGCATCAGCCATAGGTTCTATAAAGTATGCCATGCTGTGTACCAGATCTATTGCATACCCTACCACTAAGCTTGGCAAGGGAGTGCAATAGTGATCTAGGAGTAGATCAATGGACATCGGTCAAAATTATCCTTAGTGGAATAAGGATATGTTTCTCGATTATGGAAGTGATAAAAGGTTCGTCATAAAGGGTTACGTCGATGCAAGTTTTGACACTAATCTAGATGACTCTAAGTCTCGGTCTAGATACATATTGAAAGTGGGAGCAATTAGCTAGAGTAGCTCCGTGCAGAGCATTGTAGACATAGAAATTTGCAAAATACTTACGGATCTAAATGTGACAGACCCGTTGACTAAAATTATCTCACAAGCAAAACATGATCACACCTTAGTACTGTTTGGGTGTTATTCACATAGCGATGTGAACTAGATTACTGACTCTAGTAAACTCTTTGGGTGTTGGTCACATGTCGATGTGAACTATGGGTGTTAACCACATAAAGATGTGAACTATAGATGTTAAATCACATGGCGATGTGAACTAAATTATTGACTCTAGTGCAAGTGGGAGACTGAAGGAAATATGCCCTAGAGGCAATAATAAAGTCAATATTTATTTCCTTATATCATGATAAATGTTTATTATTCATGCTAGAATTGTATTAACCGGAAACATAATACATGTGTGAATACATAGACAAACAGAGTGTCACTAGTATGCCTCTACTTGACTAGCTCGTTAATCGAAGATGGTTATGTTTCCTAACCACAGACATGAGTTGTCATTTGATTAACGGGATCACATCATTAGGAGAATGATGTGATTGACATGACCCATTCCGTTAGCTTAGCACTCGATCGTTTAGTATGTTGCTATTGCTTTCTTCATGACTTATACATGTTCCTATGACTATGAGATTATGCAACTCCCGTTTACCGGAGGAACACTTTGTGTGCTACCAAACATCACAACGTAACTGGGTGATTATAAAGGTGCTCTACAGGTGTCTCCGAAGGTACTTGTTGGGTTGGCATATTTCGAGATTAGGATTTGTCACTCTGATTGTCGGAGAGGTATCTCTGGGCCCACTCGGTAATGCACATCACTTAAAGCCTTTCAAGCATTGCAACTAATGAGTTAGTTGCGGGATGATGTATTATGGAACGAGTAAAGAGACTTGCCGGTAACGAGATTGAACAAGGTATTGAGATACCGACGATCGAATCTCGGGCAAGTAACATACCGATGACAAAGGGAACAACGTATGTTGTTATGCGGTTTGACTGATAAAGATCTTCGTAGAATATGTGGGAGCCAATATGGGCATCCAGGTCCCGCTATTGGTTATTGACCGGAAACGTGTCTCGGTCATGTCTACATAGTTCTCGAACCCATAGGATCCGCACGCTTAACGTTTCGTTGACGATATAGTATTATATGAGTTATGTATGTTGGTAACCGAATGTTGTTTGGAGTCCCGGATGAGATCATGGACATGACGAGGAACTCCGGAATGGTTCGAAGTTAAAGTTTGATATATGGGATAATAGTGTTTGATCTCCGGAAGGGTTCTGGAATTCACTGGAAGAGGTTCTGGATGTTTCCCGAAATGTTTGGGTACGAGAACACGTTATTTGGGCCAAAGGGGAAAGTCCACAAGGTTTTTGGAAAGCGCAAAAGGAAGTTTTGCGGAGTCCAGGGGCCAGACGCCAGGGTCCCTGGCGTCTGGGTCCAGACGGCGGGAACCCTGGCGTCTTGCCCTGGAGTCCGAGAAGGACTCTTGCCTTTCGGGTGAAACCGACTTTGTGGAGGCTTTTACTCCAAGTTTCGACCCCAAGGCTCAACATATAAATAGAGGGGTAGGGCTAGCACCAAAGAGACATCAAGAAACACCAAGCCGTGTGCCGGCAAACCCGTCCCCTCTAGTTTATCCTCCGTCATAGTTTCCGTAGTGCTTAAGCGAAGCCCTGCGGAGATTGTTCTTCACCAACACCGTCACCACGCCGTCGTGCTGCCGGAACTCATCTACTACTTCGCCCGTCTTGCTGGATCGAGAAGGCGAGGACGTCATTGAGCTGAACGTGTGCAGAACTCGGAGGTGCCGTGCGTTCGGTACTTGGATCGGTCGGATCGTGAAGACGTACGACTACAACAACCGCGTTGATAAACGCTTCCGCTTAGAGATCTTCAAGGGTATGAAGATACACTCCCCCTCTCGTTGCTATACATCACCATTATCTTGCGTGTGCGTAGGAAATTTTTTGAAATTACTACGTTCCCCAACAATATTCTATTCCACCCATAGTGCTATATCCATGTCTAACGCTCATGTATTGCGTGAAAGTTGAATTTTTTTTGAGATTACTAAAGTATGAAACAATTGCTTGGCTTGTCATCGGGGGTGTGCAAGATGGGAGCATTTTTGTGTGACGAAAATGAAGCATGACCAAACTATATGATTTTGTAGGGATGATCTTTCTTTAGCCATGTTATTTTGAGAAGACATAATTGCTCTGTTAGTATGCTTGAAGTATTACTATTTCTTATGTCAATATGAACTTATTTTGAATCATTTGGATCTGAACATTCATGCCACAATAAAGGAAATTACATTGAGAATTATGCTAGGTAGCATTCCACATCAAAAATTCTGTTTTTATCATTTACCTACTCGAGGACGAGCAGGAATTAAGCTTGGGGATGCTTGATACGTCTCCAACGTATCTATAATATTTGATTGTTCCATGCTATTATATTACCCGTTTTGGATGTTTATGGGCTTTACTTTACACTTTTATATCATTTTTGGGACTAACCTACTAACCGGAGGCCCAACCCGAATTGCTTTTTTTTGCCTATTGCAGTGTTTTGAAGAAAAGGAATATCAAACGCAGTCCAAACGGAATGAAACCTTCGGGAGTGATCTTTTTGGAACAAACGTGATCCAGGGGACTTGGAGTGGACGTCAAGCAACAGAGGAGGCGGCCACGAGGGTGCCCGAAGCGCCCCCTACAGGTGGGCGCGCCCCCACCCTCGTGGGCCCCTTGAGCATGCAACAACCTACTTCTTCCTCCTATATATACCCACGTACCCTAAAACCTTTGAGGAGCACCACGAAAAACTATTTCCACCGCCGTAACCTTCTGTATCCATGAGATCCCATGTTGGAGCCTTCATCGGCGCTCCGCCGGAGGGGGAATCGACCACGGAGGGCCTCTACATCATCTCCAAAGCCCTTCTGATGAGTTGTGAGTAGTTTAGCACAGAGCTTCGGCTCCATAGTTATTAGCTAGATGGCTTCTTCTCTCTCTTTGAATCTCAGTACAAAGTTCTCCTCGATCTTCTTGGAGATTTATTCGATGTAACTCTTTCTGCGGTGTGTTTGTCGAGATCCGATGAATTGTGGGTTTATGATCAAGTTTATCTATGAGAAATATTCGAATCTCCTCTGAATTCTTTTATGTGTGATTAAGTTATCTTTGCAAGCCTCTTGTAATTATCAATTTGGTTTGGCCTACTAGATTGATCTTTCTTGCAATGGGAGAAGTGCCTAGCTTTGGGTTCAATCTTGCGGTGTCCTTTCCCAGTGACAGCAGGGGCAGCAAGACACGTATTGTATTGTTGCCATTGAGGATAAAAAGATGGGGTTTATATCATATTGCATGAGTTTATCCCTCTACACCATGTCATCTTTATTAATGTGTTACTCTGTTCTTTATGAACTTAATACTCTAGATGCATGCTGGATAGCGGTCGATGTGTGGAGTATTAGTAGTAGATGCAGGCAGGAGTCGGTCTACTTGTCACGGACGTGATGCCTATATACATGATCATGCCTAGATAATCTCATAATTATTCGCTTTTCTATCAATTGCTCGACAGTAATTCGTTCACCGATCGTAATACTTATGCTATCTTGAGAGAAGCCACTAGTGAAACCTATGGCCCCCGGGTCTATCTTTTATCATATAAGCTTTCAATCTACTTTTATTTGCATCTTTACTCTTCCAATCTATATCATAAAAATACGAAAAATATTATCTTATCATATTATCTCTATCAGATCTCACTTTCGCAAGTGGCCATGAAGGGATTGACAACCCCTTTATTGCGTTGGTTGCGAGGTTCTTGTTTGTTTGTGTAGGTGCGTGGGACTTCTGAGGAGCCTCCTATTGGATTGATACCTTGGTTCTCAAAAACTGAGGGAAATACTTACGCTACTTTGCCGCATCACCCTTTCCTCTTCGAGGAAAACCAACACAAGCTCAAGACGTAGCATGCGTCGCCACACAGGTTCCCGCCTGGCTGGCTGGGCTGGCAGCTGCATGGGAACGGCGGTGGAGTCTTTACGCGCGTGGGCCTGACCGCTTCCCCGTTGATGTCTTCGGCAGGGGTCTTGCCGGGGGACCCGGCAAGGGTCTTGCCATGGCACCGCGGTCGTCCCGGCAAGGATGTCGCCGGGGGTCTTATCCTCTGGTCCTCATCTGATATTGTGTATTGATGATCTTCACAAAGATCTGCATGCCATCATGGAGGCACCTCCCGAGCTTTGGTTCCAATGTGGTTGTTGGTATTGGAAGCCTTGGGCTTGAGGGTGGTGCGCTCCGTCGGGGTTGGGCAAGCTGCTCCGGCAAGGTCCTTGCCGGGCCGTGGAGGCCGCCCCGGCAAGGGTCTTGCCGGGGGAACCCACCTCGCCCTCTTGCTCTCCGTGTCCCTGTCTTGGTGCTGCTTTGACCGTCTTGTGCCCTCGGCCTCCTTCCCTTGTCTTAACAAGTGTGGCCTTGGGCGTCGCTCTGACTGCCCGTGCACAAGTAGAGGGGTACAAAGTAGAACCCCTAGTTCTGTACACCGAAAGGAGCCCCCGGGCCTGGGCTACACATAAGCGCGGCGCTTTGTTGGGCTAGGCCCAGAACGGTGCGCGGGCAGGCAGGGCCAGTTTCGACCGCGGTAATCCTTCGTCTGCTGCGCTTCCCCAAGATCACATTGAATGCGTGACATAGGGATCACGCGTGGGGTGACCGAAGCGTGCTTGCGTCATCCTGTGGTGAATAGTAAAGAGGCGGCTTGCGTGTCCCTTTAAGACCGCGGGGCCGCTGCTCATTTACACTTTCTGCCCTGGAACCATCGTTCCACGCGTCCCACTACGCCCTCCCCTTGTGCCACGTACGCCGCATGCACGGCCCAGGGCGGGTGACAGGCGCGCAGAATATGGGAAGACATGCTTGTGTGGGTTGATACCCATGCGCCTTCAATTGGGCGGGGAGGGCGGTCGACAACCTCGCTTGCTGTCACCTTAATGAGTTGGGCTGGCTGAGAGGGGCGGCCGAGCCCTGACCCCGGCCCTTTATAAGGAGGGGAGCGGGAGGGATGGGACCCTTCAGTCTTTTGCCATCCGCCTCCTCCCATCTTTGCTTCTTCCTCCCCTCTGCCATGGCGAGAGGGCGTGCTGATGCTTCGACAGTGGCGACGAGCGTCTCTGCTCGACAACGCGCCGCTCTTCCCCAAGAGCTCGTGTCGGCGGAGCCGGCCGTGAGGGGAAGGGGGAGGGGGTGAGGCCGAGGCCACCGTGGAGCTCGGGGAAGAGGAGGACGGGGCGGCGCATCGGCCTCGCCTCCACCAGCGGTCCTTTCCCCAATGGAGGGCCACGTCGGGGACCAGCCCCACGAGTTCTTCATCAGGCTGCGTCGGCCGGCTCGTCATTGTCTTTGTCTCCCTACTCCATTTGCTCGGGAGATGGAGCTCGACCCGCCGCAGGCGCTGAGATTGCATATGAGGGGCTGCGGGAATAGCGACACATGGGCCGATGTTGATTTCCCAGCCCTCCGTGTCATGTATCTCCGTCGCGGATGGAAAACCTTCACTCACATCCACAGCCTGACGGCGGGTCTCACTCTCTACTTCAAGCTATTGTAGAGCGGCCTCCTCTCCGTCAAGGTCTTCGACGACTTTGGAACTCGCCTGAAGTGCTGTGTGGAGAGCTCCTCGGATGACGAAGACTCGTCCTCGAGCAGGAGTGATGAGGAGGACAGCGGCAGTGACGACGAGGGTGGCAGACAAGAGGATGACGGGTCTGACTAGGTGTCGGACCCGCCACCCCAGGACGATGCTGGCAGCAGCAGCATCTGCACCGGGCCCTGAAGGAAATATGCCCTAGAGGCAATAATAAAGTTATTATTTATTTCCTTATTTCATGATAAATGTTTATTATTCATGCTAGAATTGTATTAACCGGAAACTTAGTACATGTGTGAATACATAGACGAACATAATGTCACTAGTATGCCTCTACTTGACTAGCTCGTCAAATCAAAGATGGTTAAGTTTCCTAGCCATAGACATGAGTTGTCATTTGATTAACGTGATCACATCATTAGAGAATGATGTGATTGACTTGACCCATTTTGTTAGCTTAGCACTTGATCGTTCAGTATGTTGCCATTGCTTTCTTCATGACTTATACATGTTCCTATGACTATGAGATTATGCAACTCCCATTTACCGGAGGAACACTTTTTGTGCTACCAAACGTCACAACATAACTGGGTGATTATAAAGGTGCTCTACAGGTGTCTCCAAAGGTACTTGTTGAGTTGGCGTATTTCGAGATTAGGATTTGTCACTCCGATTGTCGGAGAGGTATCTCTGGGCCCTCTCGGTAATGCACATCACTATAAGCCTTGCAAGCAATGTGACTAATGAGTTAGTTGCAGGATGATGCATTACATAACGAGTAAAGAGACTTGCCGGTAACGAGATTGAACTAGGTATTGAGATACCGACGATCGAATCTCGGGCAAGTAACATACCGATAACAAAGGGAACAAAGTATGTTGTTATGCGGTTTGACCGATAAAGATCTTTGTAGAATATGTAGGAGCCAATATGAGCATCCAGGTTCCGCTATTGGTTATTGAACGGAGATGTGTCTCGGTCATGTCTACATAGTTCTCGAACCCGTAGGGTCCACACACTTAACGATCGGTGATGATTTATATTATGAGTTATGTGTTTTGATGTACCGAAGGTAGTTCGGAGTCTCGGATGAGATCGGCGACATGACGAGAAGTCTCGAAATGGTTGAGACATAAAGGTCGATATTTGGACGACTATATTCGGACATCGGAAAGGTTCTGAGTTATTTGGGTATTATCGGAGTACCGGAGAGTTACGGGAATTCGCCGGGGAGTTTATGGGCCTTATTGGGCTTTAAGGGAAAGAGAGAGAGGCAAGACGCGTGCCCCCCAAGGCCTAGTCCAAATTGGACTAGGGGGAGGGGCTGTGCCCCGTCCTTCCTTCTCTTCTCTTTTCCCTTTCCTTGACTCCTATTCCTACTACATGGAAGGGGGAGAATCCTACTCCCGGTGGGAGTAGGACTCCCCAGGGCGCGCCATAGAGAGGGTCGGCCCCTCCCCTCCTCTCCTCCTTTATATACGGGGGCAAGGGGGCACCTCTAGACACACAAATTGATCTGTTGATCTCTCCCAGCCGTGTGTGGTGCCCCCTTCCACCATATTCCACCTCGGTTATATTGTAGCGGTGCTTAGGTGAAGCCTTGCGTCGGTAGCATCATCGACACCGTCATCACGCCGTCGTGCTGACGGAACTCTCCCACAAAGCTCTAGTGGATCGGAGTTCATGGGACGTCATCAAGCTGAACGTGTGCTGAACTCGGAGCTGCCGTACGTTCGGTACTTGGATCGGTCGGGTCATGAAGACGTACGACTACATCAACCGCGTTGTGCTAACGCTTCTGCTTTTGGTCTACGAGGGTACGTGGACAACACTATCCCCTCTCGTTGCTATGCATCACCATGATCTTGCGTGTGCATAGGATTCTTTTTGATATTACTATGTTCCCCAACAGTGGTATCAGAGCCAGGTTTATGCGTGGATGTTATATGCATGAGTAGAACACAAGTGAGTTGTGGGCGATACAAGTCATACTGCTTACCAGCATGTCACACTTTGGTTCGGAGGTATTGTTGGATGAAGCGGTTGTCGGTGTCAAAACCGGCGGATCTCGGGTAGGGGGTCCCGAACTGTGCGTCTAGGCGGATGGTAACAGGAGACAAGGGACACGATGTTTTTACCCAGGTTTGGGCCCTCTCGATGGAGGTAAAACCCTACTCCTGCTTGATTAATATTGATGATATGGGTAGTACAAGAGTAGATCTACCACGAGATCAAAGAGGCTAAACCCTAGAAGCTAGCCTATGGTATGATTGTTGTTCGTCCTACGGACTAAAACCCTCCGGTTTATATAGACACCGGAGAAGGTTAGGGTTACACAAAGTCGGTTACAATGGTAGGAGATCTACATATCCGTATCGCCAAGCTTGCCTTCCACGCCAAGGAAAGTCCCATCCGGACACGGGACGAAGTCTTCAATCTTGTATCTTCATAGTCCAGGAGTCCGGCCAACGGTGATAGTTCGGCTATCCGGAGACCCCCTAATCCAGGACTCCCTCAGTAGCCCCTGAACCAGGCATCAATGACGACGAGTCCAGTGCGCATATTGTCTTCGGCATTGTAAGGCGGGTTCCTCCTCTGAATACTTCATAGAAGATTTTGAACACAAGGATAGTATCCGGCTCTGCAAAATAAGTTCCACATACCACCGTAGAGAGAATAATCTTTACACAAATTCAATCTGCTGACGTATTCTGCGGCGTGACGTCACACCACGGCGAATCCTTTATTGGAATCGTTTTTACTGTCCCACCTCAGCGTGTTTAGGGAGGCGGTTTCCTTGGCACGTCTTATCAAAGCGGAGATCATGCCCCCTTATTCCGGGATTCTCATCAATACGGGCGTGGGTAATCCAACTGCGCCATTGATTACGACGCTTGGGAGATAAGCGAGTTTTACCAGGCTGGTGGGGGACACATAGCTTAGTCCGTCCATATAAGGGGATAAGGACCCACCTTTTCACCTACGCCTTCTTCCTCCTTTGCTCATCCATTTCCGCGCACTCGAGCTCCAGCGCCCAAGTCCGCACATCTCGCCTCAACCTTCCCCAGCCATGTCCGGATCGGGAGGCAAGTGGATGGCCTCCTTCGTCACGGAGGGGCACATCAAGAGGCTGCGGAAGGTCGGATACTTGTCCAGCGACATCGCGCATCGGTTCCCCGACAAGGGGCAGCTCATCCCCACCCCCGGGCCCCATGAGAGGGTGGTGTTCCTCACCCATTTCTTTCGCGGACTAGGTTTTCCACTTCACCCATTTGTCTGGGGGCTCATGTTCTACTACGGCCTAGATTTCCACGATCTGGCCCCGAATTTCATCCTCAACATCCCGGCATTCATCGTCGTGTGCGAGGCCTTCCTCCGCATCAAGCCCCACTTCGGCTTATGGCTGAAGACCTTCAATGTCAAGCCGAAGGTAGTGGGGGGCCAGCAGGCGGAGTGTGGAGGCGCCATGGTGGGCAAGATGCCCAACGTTACATGGCTCGAGGGCTCCTTCGTGGAAACCATCAAAGGGTGGCAATCAGGGTGGTTCTATATCACCGAGCCACGTGACCCCGAATGGGCAGCGACCCCCGAGTTCCGATCTGGGATCCCCACACGGCTCACCTCCTGGAAAGAGAAGGGCCTGACATGGGGTAATTTGGTGGAGCTGACCGGACTCCAAACCTGCGTTCAAAACCTTGTGAACAAGAAGATCAAGCTTGTCAACATAGTCCAGGTCATGC
Organism: Triticum dicoccoides; assembly: GCF_002162155.2. Taxonomy (NCBI): domain Eukaryota; kingdom Viridiplantae; phylum Streptophyta; class Magnoliopsida; order Poales; family Poaceae; genus Triticum; species Triticum dicoccoides. The sequence goes on from NC_041391.1 coordinate 563,406,306, forward strand.
TCATCCGCCGGATCCTCCCGTGCCAACAACGGGCCTCCAGCTTGTGGGAGTTTGATCCGACACAGCACCAAACCTTGAGCAGGCTCTTCGACACTACGTACGAAGATGCCTAGAAGGTGCTGTTTAAGGGTGCCGAGGCTCCCGCATCTGCTACCGAAGATCGCGGATTCAGCTCGCAGCGTCAAGCCGGCGAGGTAAGCTATTTTACCCTTTACGGGACACTTATTTTCCATAGTTTGACTCTATGCGGGATCTAAACTCCCCTACCTTTGACAGGCCTGGCAAAAGAAGTCCGGGCAGGTTAACTGTCCGGCTCCCTTGCTAGAATACCGAGCAGAAGCCCGATTGACGGGGCTGCTGGTTCCGGCACCTTACGTGGTGCCGGAGAAGAAGGCCAAGAAGAAGGCCACGGGGACTCGAAAGATTTCCCGGCACCAGGTGTTGTCGGACTCATCGTCCGATGACTCTGAGGCGGACTCCTCCCGTGAAGGCGAGGAGGAGGGAAAAGAGGCCTCTCCCCCAGCGGGGGGAGAGAAGAAAAGTAAGGCCGCCCTAATAGGGGAGGCCGAAGGGTCCAAGAAGGGAAGGACCCTCCCCCCGGACTACTCCACCAACGCAGACGATGATGAAGAGGAGTGTCCACCAAGGACTAAGCCCCTGGCGACATCGTAAGTGTCTGGATACCAGAATAACTCATGGTGTTTCATTTGTCGCATAGAATCTCTTAACGCCGAATATAACCCTGCAGCCCGCCCAAGGACGGGCTCGATACTTCAACGAGCGGCTCCCTGGCGTCATCGGACGTGAATAGCACTTCACTTCCGGCCGTCTCCTCTCCTCGCACTGCGGATGACGCCGAGGTGGGGTCCCAAAAGGGCCCAGTCAGGAGGAGGAGGTCCCAGAGGTGCCGCAAGGCAACCTCCCGGACTTTGGGCGCAAGGGGGATCAAACCCCAACGGGCTCTAAGTCCGGCCCTGGGCCGGACTCCGCATCGGAACTTTTAGTGGTTCCGGAGTTCGACGGGCGGTCCCTTCGTAAGAAGGGCGAGACTGCGACATCGATGACCTCCGTCCAACCGGAGGCGCCGGATAATTTGCTGGAGGCGCTTAACGGCGCCTCCATCGACGAGGAGCGCCGCACTGTTATGAGTGTGGTGATCCAGAAAGTTCAGTCCGCCAAGAGCGGGCTGACTGAAGCCTGCGCCAGCCTTCTAACAGGATTTGAGGTAAGTTTTTAAGATATGTAAGAATATTACTGCATAGACAGTAGCCCCTGATGCTCAGTTTGGTGTTCGGAAAGAAAAGCCGAACTGAGGATCTAAAAAGATATACGCAGGAGTCTAACATAAGTATGTCAATATGGGAATGCAGGCTGCGATGCTGACCTCTGCCGCACTGACTGCGGAGGTCAATGCATTGAAACAGAGCCTCGAGCGGTCCGAGAATGAGCTCGGCCTTGCCAAGAAGTAGCTCGAGGACAAGGAAGGTAAGTAATACATTATGGAAGTATATAAAAATGTGGTTGCAAAAAATAACAGGGATAACGCGAAAATTGCAGGGGCCACGAACGAGGTGGCAACCCTGAAGGAAGCAGTGTCCAAGGCCGAAAACAGTGCGGCCGCGGAGCGCACCAAGCGAGAGAAGTAGGAGGCGTGGGTGGCGGAGGTGCGGTAAGAGCTCCAGGTTCTAGTGAAAATACACGAGGGTTTGGAGCGTGACTCGAAGACTCGAGAGTCCGAGCTTGCCTTGGCTCTTGAGAGTGCCAAAGCCGCTAAGGCCGAAGCCCAGAAGGCCCTCCAGGAGATTGAGGCGATAAAAAATATAGCGGTGGGTAAGGCATTCTATATGCAAAGCAAGCATGTAAAAGTGAATTATCTGTTACTTACCCGAATCCGGAGCTCTCCAGGAGCGTTCGCAGATCTGCCCGGTAGTGTGTCCGATGCTGCCGCGTTCTACCGAGCCGAGGGGGGGAGCTCGACGGAAAAGGTGTTCTGGTCTCAATATGCTGAGGCCGGACATCCGGTGCCCCTGAGCGACCAGCTGAAGCAGCTGGTCGAGCTCCACAAGGTGGCCGAACAGGCCATGAAGGGCCTCATAGTTCGGCTGTGGCCTAAAGAAGCCATGCCTAGGAGCTACTTTGGTCTGGTGCGGCGGCTGGTGGACGCCTGTCCATGGATTGAAGTCATCAAGCGCTCCGTCTGCATTGAAGGTGCCCGTCGGGCCCTTTCCTGTGCTAAAGTGCACTGGGGCAAGATGGACGCCGAGAAGCTTGTGACGGACGCGCCACTGCCGGGCAAGGAGTATCGCAAGCCCGAGATGTACTATGAGGACGTCCTAAAGGGTGCCCGCCTTATAGCGGGTGAATGCTCCAAAGATATAATTTTTGAGTAGACTCGCATTTGTTATCCTGTGCGCTGAAAACTTTGTTCATATGCGCTAAGCAACGCTTGTTAATCTAAAATATTACCTTCTGTGCGGCCATTTATCAAATTTGACAGATGGCGAGTCGTTGGCTTCAGCCCCCATGCCACGAGTGCTGGGGTGTTCGGGATAAACTTGAGCGCTCTTGTTCCCATTCTTGGGTCCTTCGAGGGAGGCATTCAACACGATGAACGAGGCAACCGGACTATAATGCTTGAACACTCTCACTTAGCCATAGAATTCTATAATTTTAAATTTCGGTGAAGCCCCTGGTATTCGGAAGACCAAGTTCGGGGCGCTATCCACGCCTTGGCCGGACAATGCCGACTCCTTGCTCTAAGCGGCATGAGTCTTTAGGGACCCAAAAAACCTCTCGAACAGCGACCGGCTCTCTCCCTATCATGACGGTCAGTTTTAGCTTTCTCCACTGAGGTGCTCAACCCAGCTCAACCGGGGCACAATCGCAGTGGTTCTCCCAGCGCTACCTTAGCCGATATAACGGAACGTAAGGTACCAAAACATGGGAGCCGGGCAAACCCAACTATTGACCCAAGACATGATTCGAAGCCGATGCATATAATGCTATAAGTTCGGGGTGCCGCACTTGTGAATGTGTTCGGACTTATCACACCATGTTTTGGGGTACTTAAGCCCCTGGTGTATTGACCATACCAAGTTGTACGGGTGCAACATGTCATATATGAACATTTTATGGAAAAAAGGAATGCACTAATAAGCAGAAGCTATGTATTGTTTATACAAAAGATACTGCAATGAAGCAGAACGATACAAATAGTGCGATAAGCAAGGGATGGGACTATTTAACATGTCCCCCTCCAGGGGTAGGCTGCGGGATGGTATGTAAAACAGGTATACTGCTCGTAAATAGAGACCACCCGGACACTCGACGTAGCTTTTCTGCTTCCCTGGCTGTTGCATCGTGAGTTCGGAGATTCTACTGCCGGACAGGGCTTCTGGAAAACAGAGTCCTGAGAATAAGAAAAAAAAGAATGACACAATTGGGAGCCCCCGGTGCGGTTGAGCCGCACTCTGGGCATGCCGTGGTCGTGCCCCTCCCCCTATGCCCATGGTATCTCCAGAGCGTAGTTATGTACGCGTGGTACTGGTCTCACGATTTCGTGAGGGCTGCGGTTGGGGCCGCATTGCTACGCGTGCTCGGAACATGCCAGGCAGTCTTGTTGTAGGTTACTCTGGGCGCGCTTGACGGTGTCCGGACGTTTAGTAGTGAGACTCGAGAATTGCCTTAAGAGGCTGCTTTGTACTTCCGTTGCGAGGGCCGCCGTATGCTCCTCCGTTCGAAGAGAGCGTTCGGTGTTTCCATTGACCGTGATTACTCCTCGAGGGCCTGCCATCTTGAGCTTGAGGTATGCGTAGTGCGGCACCGCATTGAACTTTGCAAATGCGGTTCGTCCGAGCAGTGCGTGATAGCCGCTGCGGAACGGGACTATGCCGAAGATTAATTCCTTGCTTCGGAAGTTATCCGGGGATCCGAAGACCACTTCGAGTGTAACTGAGCCTGTACAGTTGGCCTCTACACCTGGTATGACGCCTTTAAAGGTCGTTTTTGTGGGTTTAATCCTTGAGGGGTCTATGCCCAAATTGTGCACTATATCCTAGTAAAGCAGGTTCAGGCTGCTGCCGCCGTCCATCAGGACTCTAGTGAGGTGAAATCCGTCAATGATTGGATCAAGAACCAATGCGGTGAATCCGCCGTGGCGGATGCTAGTGGGGTGGTCCCTTCTATCAAAAGTGATCGGGCAAGAGGACCACGGGTTGAACTTTGGGGCAACTGGCTCCATCGCATATACGTCCCTTAGTGCATGCTTCCGCTCCCTTTTGGGTATGTGGGTTGCGTATATCATGTTCACCGTCCGCACTTGTGGGGTAAAGCCCTTCTATCCTCTACTGTTCGGCGGCCGGGGCTCCTCCTCGTCATCGCTATGCAGCCCCTTGTCGTTGTTTTCGGCATTTAACTTGCCTGCCTGCTTGAACACCCAACAATCCCTGTAGGTGTGGTTGGCTGGTTTTTCGGGGGTGCCATGTATCTGGCACGAGCGATCGAGTATTCGGTCCAAATTGGACGGGCCCTGAGTACGGCTTTTTCCGCTGACCGGGTTTAGAGCCTCTGAATCCGGCATTGACTGCCGTATCTTCAGCATTATCGCCGTTAATGCGGCACTTGTGCTTGTTGCGACGCAACCTGCCATTGCTGTCCTTGATATCCGAACTACCAGGGTTTTTGGTCAGGTTGTTAATGCGAGCTAGCCAGCTGTCCTCTCCCACGCAGAAGTGGGTCATGAGTGATGTGAGGGCTGCCATGGATTTCGGCTTTTCCTGTCCTAGGTGCCGGGCAAGCCATTCGTCGCGGATGTTATGTTTGAAGGCTGCAAGGGCCTCTGCATCCGGACAGTCAACGATTTGATTTTTCTTGGTTAAGAATCGTGTCCAGAATTGGCTGGCCGATTCATCTGGCTGTTGAATTATGTGGCTTAGGTCATCGGTGTCTGGTGGTCGCACATATGTGCCCTGGAAGTTATCAAGGAATGCGACTTCCAGGTCTTCCCAACAACCAATTGATTCTGTTGGCAAGCTGTTGAGCCAATGTCGAGCTGGTCCTTTAAGCTTGAGTGGGAGGTATTTGATGGCGTGTAGATCATCACCGCGGGCCATGTGGATGTGAAGGAGATAGTCCTCGATCCAAACCGCAGGATCTGTTGTGCTGTCGTGTGATTCAATGTTTACGAGTTTGAAACCCTCGGGGATTTGATGGTCCATTACTTCGTCTGTGAAGCATAGTGGGTGTGCGGCGCCTCTGTATTGGGCTATATCACGACGCAGCTCAAATGAGCTTTGTCTACTATGTTCGGCCCGGCCGGAATTGCTGTATCCGGCATGACGGTTGTCATCACGTGTCATGGAGCGCCCACACGATCCATAGATCAATCTTATTTGCCTTGCCTTGTCCTCCAATATGTCTCGCAAGTCTGACGCATTCCCCCATGGCTTTGTACTTTTCAAGCGACGTCGGGGTGCAGCTTTAGTGGAGGGCCTAGAGGCCTCTCTGTCGCGGCCACGAGGTGGCCGGTCGGCCGCGTCATGTGCTAGTGATGTAGGTTTGGGTGCTTCCTCCTCTAATTGGGGTAGTAGCCTGCGTTTTGGGTAGCTCTTGGAGGGGCGATCGAGTTTGTACTCTTCGGCTGCAAGGACTTTGGTCCATCTGTCAGCTAGCAAGTCTTGGTTAGCTCTAAGCTGCTGCTGCTTTTTCTTGAGGCTGCTTGCCGTGGCCATAAGCCTGCGCTTGAAACGCTCTTGTTCGACGGGATCCTCGGGCACGACAAATTCATCATCGTCGAGGCTTGCTTCATCTACGGAGGGAGGCATATAATTATCGTCCTCTACCTCTCTTTCTGCCGCTCTATCATGAGGGCTGGCTTCTCCCTCCTCCTGTGCTGAATCCTGCTGGAGGGGGTTGTCTTCGGCACTGTCCGGGGTGTTATTATCTCCCGTGCTGGAATCACCGTTTTTGCTGTGGCGGGATTTAGAGCGGTGCCGCTGACGCCGACGCTTGGGCTGTTTCTTGGAGGGGTCATCCTCCGCTGTTCCATTGCCATTCCCATCTTTTGGGGTGTCCACCATGTATATGTCGTATGACGAGGTGGCCTTCCAGTGCCCTGTAGGCGCTGGTTCTTGGTTGTCTCCTGCATCGTCGTCCATACCGTCGATGTCTTCGGAGTCGAAGTCGAGCATGTCGGTTAAATCATCGACAGTGGCTACAAAGTGGGTGGTGGGTGGGCGTTGAATTTCTTCGTCGTCCGCATACCAACCTTCCTGACCATAGTCCGGCCAGGGCTCTCCTGATAAAGAGAGAGACTTTAGTGAAATTCAGGATGTCGCCAAAGGGCGAGTGCTGAAAGATGTCCGCGACAGTGAACTCCATAACCGGCGCCCAATCGGATTTGATTGGCAGGGGCGCGGGAGGTTCGGAGTCCGGAGAGGAGTCCGGCACCTCGGAGTCACGGGCTTTGCAAAGGACAGGGATGGTGTTCGGCTCAATCGCCGTAGAGATCGTAGCCCCCGAGGTGGTGTCCAGCCACTCGTCCTCGATCGGCGAAGTCGGCTCCGAGCTAAGGGTCGGAGTGGACGCTGGTGCGACCTCTAGGGCACTGTTCGGCGGCAGAGCTAGATCATACCCATCGAGACAGTGCGGCGCGCTTGGCTGTGGCTCGAATCCATCGAAGATCAAGTCTCCGCGGATGTCAGCCGTGTAGTTCAAACTCCCAAATCTGACCTGATGACCAGGGCGTAGCTTTCGATCTGCTCCAGATGGCCAAGTGAATTGGCCCGCAGTACAAAGCCGCCGAATACGAAGATCTGTCCGGGGAGAAAAGTCTCACCCTGGACCGCGTCGTTGTTGATGATCGAAGGAGCCATCAGGCCTAAAGGTGAAGACACAGAGGAACTCTCTATGAAAGCACCAATGTCAGTGTCAAAACCGGCGGATCTCAGGTAGGGGGTCCCGAACTGTGCGTCTAGGCGGATTGTAACAGGAGACAAGGGACACGATGTTTTTACCCAGGTTCGGGCCCTCCCGCTGGAGGTAAAACCCTACTCCTACTTGATTAATATTGATGATATGGGTAGTACAAGAGTAGATCTACCATGAGATCAAAGAGGCTAAACCCTAGAAGCTAGCCTATGGTATGATTGTTGTTCGTCCTACGGACTAAAACCCTCCGGTTTATATAGACACCGGAGAGGGTTAGGGTTACACAAAGTCGGTTACAATGGTCGGAGATCTACATATCCGTATCGCCAAGCTTGCCTTCCACGCCAAGGAAAGTCCCATCCGGACACGGGACGAAGTCTTCAATCTTGTATCTTCATAGTCCAGGAGTCCGGCCAACGGTGATAGTTCGGCTATCCGGACACCCCCTAATCCAGGACTCCCTCAGCAGCCCTGACCGACATTACACGTACGCTTATGCGAGACTGGTTCTATCGACGTGCTTTGCACACAGGTGGCTGGCGGGTGTTAGTTTCTCCAACTTTAGTTGAGCCGAGTGTGACTACGCCCGGTCCTTGAGAAGGTTAAAACAACACTAACTTGACGAACTATCGTTGTGGTTCTGATGCATAGGTAAGAACGGTTATTGCTCAGCCCGTAGCAGCCACGTAAAACTTGCAAAAACAAAGTTGAGGATGTCTAACTTGTTTTTGCAAGGCATGTTGTGATGTGATATGGTCAAGACATGATGCTAAATTTTATTGTATGAGATGATCATGTTTTGTAACAGAGTTATCGGCAACTGGCAGGAGCCATATGGTTGTCGCTTTATTGTATGCAATGCAATCGCCCTGTAATTGCTTTACTTTATCACTAAATGGCAGCGATAGTCGTAGAAGCAATAGTTGGCGAGACGACAATGATGCTACGATGGAGATCAAGGTGTCGCGCCGGTGATGATGGTGATCATGACGGTGCTTCGAAGATGGAGATCACAAGCACGAGATGATGATGGCCATATCATATCACTTATATTGATTGCATGTGATGTTTATCCTTTATGCATCTTATTTTGCTTTGATTGACGGTAGCATTATAAGATGATGTCTCACTAAATTTCAAGGTAAAAGTGTTCTCCCTGAGTATGCACCGTTGCCAAAGTTCGTCGTGCTGAGACACCACATGATGATCGGGTGTGATAAGCTCTACGTTCATCTACAACGGGTGCAAGCCAGTTTTGCACACGCAGAATACTCGGGTTAAACTTGATGAGCCTAGCATATGAAGATATGGCCTAGGAACACTGGAGACCGAAAGGTCGAGCGTGAATCATATAGTAGATATGATCAACATAGTGATTTTCACCATTGAAAACTACTCCGTCTCACGTGATGATCGGACCTGGTTTAGTTGATTTGGATCACGTGATCACTTAGATGGTTAGAGGGATGTCTATCTAAGTGGGAGTACTTAAGTAATATGATTATTTGAACTTTAATTTATCATCAACTTAGTCCTGATAGTATTTTGCAAATAATCATGTAGATCAATAGCTCGCGTTGTTGCTTCCCTATGTTTTATATGTGTTCCTAGAGAAAACTAAGTTGAAAGATGATAGTAGCAATGATACGGACTGGGTCCGTGATCTGAGGTTTATCCTCATTGCTGCACAGAAGAATTATTTCCTTTATTCACCGCTAGGTGATAGACCTATTGCAAGAGCAGATGCAGACGTTATGAATGTTTGGCTAGCTCAATATGATGACTACTTGATAGTTCAGTGTGCCATGCTTTATAGCTTAGAACCGGGACTTCAACGACGTTTTGAACGTCATGGAACATATGAGATGTTCCAGGAGTTGAAGTTAATATTTCAAGCAAATGCCCTGATTGAGAGATATGAAGTCTCCAAAAAGTTCTACAGCTGCAAGATGGAGGAGAATAGTACTGTCAGTGAACATATACTCAAAATGTTTGGGCATTGCAATCACTTGATTCAACTTGGAGTTAATCTTACAGATGATAGTGTCATTGACAAAATTCTTCAATCACTGCCACCAAGCTACAAGAGCTTCGTATGAACTATAATATGCAAGGGATGAACAAGGCAATTCCCGAGCTCTTAGCAATGCTAAAGGCTGTGGAGGTAGAAATCAAGAAGGAGCATCAAGTGTTGATGGTCAATAAGACCACCAGTTTCAAGAAAAAGGGTAAAGGGAAGAAAAAGGGGAACTTCAAGAAGAACGGCAAACAAGTTGCTGCTCAAGAGAAGAAACCCAAGTCTGGACCTAAGCCTGAGACTAAGTGCTTCTACTGCAAGCAGACTGGTCACTCGAAGCAGAACTGCCCCAAGAATTTGGCGGATAAGAAGGATGGCAAGGTGAACAAAGGTATATGTGATATACATGTTATTGATGTGTACCTTACCAGAGCTCGCAGTAGCACCTGGGTATTTGGTACTGGTTCTGTTGCTCATATTTGCAACTCGAAACAGGGACTACGGATTAAGCGAAGACTGGCTAAGGACGAGGTGACGATGCGCGTGGGAAATGGTTCCAAAGTCGATGTGATCACCGTCGGCACACTACCTCTACATCTTCCTTCGGGATTAGTTTTAGACCTAAATAATTGTTATTTGGTGCCAGCGTTAAGCATGAACATTATATCTGGATCTTGTTTGATGCGAGATGGTTATTCATTTAAATCTGAGAATAATAGTTGTTCTATTTATATGAGTAATATCTTTTATGATCATGCACCCATGAAGAGTGGTCTATTTTTGTTAAATCTCGATAGTAGTGATACACATATTCATAATGTTGAAGCTAAAAGATGCAGAGTTGATAATTATAGTGCAACTTATTTGTGGCACTGCCGTTTGGGTCACATTGGTGTAAATCGCATGAGGAAATTCCATACTGATGGACTTTTGGAATCACTTGATTATGAATCACTTGGTACTTGCGAACCGTGCCTCATGGGCAAGATGACTAAAACGCCGTTCTTCGGAACTATGGAGTGAGCAACAGATTTATTGGAAATCATACATACTGATGTATGTGGTCCAATGAATATTGAGGCTCGCGGCGGGTATCGTTATTTTATCACCTTGACAGATGATTTAAGCAGAGATGGGTATATCTACTTAATGAAACATAAGTCTGAAACATTTGAAATGTTCAAAGAATTTCAGAGTGAAGTGGAAAATCATCGTAACAAGAAAATAAAGTTTCGATGATCTGATCATGGAGGAGAATATTTGAGTTACGAGTTTTGTCTACATTTGAAATAATGTGGAATAGTTTCACAACTCACGCCAACCAGAACACCACAGCGTAATGGTGTGTCCGAACATTGTAACCGCACTTTATTGGATACAGTGTGATCTATGATATATCTTACCGATTTGACACTATCGTTTTGGGGTTATGCATTAGAGACAGCTGCATTCACTTTAAATAGGGCACCATCAAAATCCGTTGAGACGAGCCTTATGAACTGTGGTTTGGCAAGAAACCAAAGTTGTCGTTTCTTAAAGTTTGGTGCTGCGATGCTTATGTGAAAAAGTTTCAACCTGATAAGCTCAAACCCAAATCGGAGAAGTGCATCTTCATAGAATACCCAAAGGAAACTGTTGGGTACACCTTCTATCACAGATCCAAAGGCAAGATATTCGTTGCTAAGATGGATCCTTTATAGAGAAGGAGTTTCTCTCGAAAGAAGTGAGTGGGAGGAAAGTAGAGCTTGATAAGGTAATTGTACCTTCTCCCGAATTGGAAAGTAGTTTATCATAGAAATCTGTTCCAGTGATTCCTACACCAATTAGTGAGGAAGCTAATGATGATGATCATGAAACTTCAGATTAAGTTACTACAGAACCTCGCAGGTCTTCCAAAGTACAGTCCACACCAGAGTGGTATGGTAATCCTGTTCTGGAAGTCATTTTACTACACCATGATGAACCTACGAACTATGAGGAAGCGATGATGAGCCCAGATTCCTCGAAATGGCTTGGGGCCATGAAATCTGAGATGGGATCCATGTATGAGAACAAAGTGTGGACTTTGATGGAGTTGCCCGATGATAGGCAAGCCATATTGTATAAATGGATATTCAAGAGGGAGACAAATGCTGATAGTAGTGTTACTATCTACAAAGCACGACTTGTCGCAAAAAAAGGTTTTTCGACAAGTTCAAGGTGTTGAATACGATGAGATTTTCTCACTCGTACCGATGCTTAAGTCTGTCTGAATCATGTTAGCAATTGCCACATTTTATGAAACTTGGCAAATGGATGTCAAAACTGCATTCCTTAATGGATTTATTGAAGAAGAGTTGTATATGATGCAACCAGAAGGTTTTGTCAATCCTAAAGGTGCTAACAAAGTGTGCAAGCTCCAGTGATCCATCCATGGACTGGTGCAAGCATCTCGGAGTTGGAATATACGCTTTGATGACATGATCAAAGCATATAGTTTTATATAGACTTGCGGTGAAGCCTGTATTTACAAGAAAGTGAGTGGGAGTACTACAGCCTTTCTGATAAGTATATGTGAATGACATATTGTTGATCAGAAATAATGTAGAATTTTCTGCAAAGCATAAAGGAGTTTTTCAAAGAAATACCTTGGTGAAGCTGCTTACATATTGAGCATCAAGATCTATAGATCAAGATGCTTGATAAGATTTTTCAATGAGTACATACCTTGATAAGTTTTTGAAGTATTTCAAAATGGAACAGTCAAAGAAGGAGTTTTTGCCTGTGTTGCAAGGTGTGAAGTTGAATAAGACTCAAAAACCGACCATGGCAGAAAATAGAAAGAGAATGAAAAGTCATTCCCTATGCCTCAGTCATAGGTTCTATAAAGTATGCTATGCTGTGTACCAGACCTATTGTATACCTTGCTCTGAGTTTGGCAAGGGAGTACAATTTCTTTCTAGGAGTAGATCAATGGACAGCGGTAAAGAATATCCTTAGTAAGGACTAAGGAAATGTTTCTCGATTATGGAGGTGTTAAAAGAGTTCGTCGTAAAGAGTTACATCGGCGCAAGCTTTTACACCAATCTAGATGACTCTAAGTCTCAATCTGGATACATATTGAAAGTGGGAGCAATTAGCTAGAGTAGCTCCGTGCAGAGCATTGTAGACATAGAATATTTGCAAAATACATACGGCTCTGAACGTGACAGACCCGTTGACTAAACTTCTCTCACGAGCAAAACATGATCATACCTTAGTAAACCCTTGGGGTGTTGGTCGCATGATGATGTGAACTATGGGTGTTAATCACATACAGATGGGAATATTGGTGTTAAATCACATGGTGATGTGAACTAGATTATTGACTCTAGTGCAAGTGGGAGACAGAAGGAAATATGCCCTAGAGGCAATAATAAAGTTATTATTTATTTCCTTATTTCATGACAAATGTTTATTCATGCTAGAATTGTATTAACTGGAAACTTAGTACATGTGTGAATGCATAGACAAACATAATGTCACTAGTATGCCTCTACTTGACTAGCTCGTTGAATCAAAGATGGTTAAGTTTCCTAGCCATAGACATGAGTTGTCATTTGATTAACAGGATCACATCATTAGAGAATGATGTGATTGACTTGACCCATTTCCTTAGCTTAGCACTTGATCGTTTAGTATGTTGCTATTGCTTTCTTCATGACTTATACATGTTCCTATGACTATGAGATTATGCAACTCCCGTTTACCGGAGGAACACTTTGTGTGCTACCAAACATCACAACATAACGGGGTGATTATAAAGGTTCTCTACAGGTGTCTCCGAAGATACTTGCTGAGTTGGTGTATTTCGAGATTAGGATTTGTCACTCCGATTGTCGGAGAGGTATCTCTGGGCCCTCTCGGTAATGCACATCAACATAAGCCTTGCAAGCAATGTGACTAATGAGTTAGTTGTGGGGTGATGCATTACACAACGAGTAAAGAGACTTGCCGGTAACGAGATTGAACTAGGTATTGAGATACCGACAATCGAATCTCGGGCAAGTAACATACTGATGACAAAGGGAACAAAGTATGTTGTTATGTGGTTTGACTAATAAAGATCTTCATAGAATATGTAGGAGCCAATATGAGCATCCAGGTTCCACTATTGGTTATTGACCGGAGATGTGTCTCGGTCATGTTTACATAGTTCTCAAACCCGTAGGGTCCGCATGCTTAACGTTCGGTGACGATTTATATTATGAGTTATGTGTTTTGATGTACCGAAGGTAGCTCGGAGTCCCGGATGAGACCAGGGACATGACGAGGAGTCTCGAAATGGTCGAGACGTAAAGATCGATATATTGGACGACTATATTCGGACAACGGAAAGGTTCCGAGTGATTCAGGTATTTTTCAAAGTATCGGAGAGTTACAGGAATTCGCCGGGGAGTATATGGGCCTTATTGGGCTTTAAGGGAAAGAGAGAGAGGCAGGCCGCGTGCCCCCAATGCCTAGTCCGAATTGGACTAGGGGGAGGGGCTGCACCCCCTCCTTCCTTCTCTTCTCTTTTCCCTTTCCTTGACTGTTACTCCTACTACATGGAAGGGGGGGGGGGAATCCTACTCCCGGTGGGAGTTGGACTCCCCAGGGCGCGCCATAGAGAGGGTCGGCCCCTCCCCTCCTCTCCTCCTTTATATTCAGGGGCAGGGGGCACCTCTAGACACACAAGTTGATCTGTTGATCTTTCGCAGCCGTGTGCGGTGCCCCCTTCCACCATATTCCACCTCGGTAATATCGTAGCGGTGCTTAGGACAAAGCCCTGCGTTGGTAGCATCATCGACACCATCATCACGCCGTCGTGCTGACGGAACTCTCCCTCAAAGATCTGCTAGATCGGAGTTCATGGGACGTCATCGAGCTGAACATGTGCTGAACTCGGAGGTGCCGTACGTTCGGTACTTGGATCGGTCGGATCATGAAGACGTACGACTACATCAACCGCGTTGTGCTAACGCTTCCGCTTTTGGTCTACGAGGGTACATGGATAACACTCTCCCCTCTCGTTGCTATGCATCACCATGATCTTGTGTGTGCGTAGGATTTTTTTTGAAATTACTACATTCCCCAATAGTGGTATCAGAGCTAGATTTATGCGTAGATGTTATATGCATGAGTAGAACACAAGTGAGTTGTGGGCGATATAAGTCATACTGCTTACCAGCATGTCATACTTTGGTTCGGCGGTATTGTTGGATGAAACAGCCCAGATCGACATTACGCGTACGCTTACGCGAGACTGGTTCTATGGACGTGCTTTGCACACAGGTGGCTGGCGGGTGTCAGTTTCTCCAATTTTAGTTGAACCGAGTGTGACTATGCTCGGTCCTTGAGAAGGTTAAAACAACACTAACTTGACAAACTATCATTGTGGTTTTGATGCGTAGGTAAGAACGGTTCTTGCTCAGCCCGTAGCAGCCATGTAAAACTTGCAACAACAAAGTAGAGGACGTCTAACTTGTTTTTGCAGGGCATGTTGTGATGTGATATGGTCAAGACATGATGCTAAATTTTATTGTATGAGATGATCATGTTTTCTAACAGAGTTATCGGCAACTGGCAGGAGCCATATGGTTGTCGCTTTATTGTATGCAATGCAATCGCCCTGTAATTGCTTTACTTTCTCACTAAACGGTAGCAATAGTCGTAGAAGCAATAGTTGGTGAGACGACAACGATGCTATGATGGAGATCAAGGTGTCGCACCGATGATGATGGTGATCATGACGGTGCTTCGGAGATGGAGATCACAAGCACAAGATGATGATGGCCATATCATATCACTTATATTGATTGCATGTGATGTTTATCCTTTATGCATCCTATTTTGCTTTGATTGACGGTAGCATTATAAGATGATCTCTCACTAAATTTCAAGGTAAAAGTGTTCTCCCTGAGTATGCACCATTGCCAAAGTTCGTCGTGCCGAGACACCACGTGATGATCGGGTGTGATAAGCTCTACGTTCATCTACAACGGGTGCAAGCCAGTTTTGCACATGCAGAATACTCAGGTTAAACTTGACGAGCCTAGCATAAGCAGATATGGCCTCGGAACACTGGAGACCGAAAGGTCGAGCGTGAATCATATAGTAGATATGATCAACATAGTGATGTTCACCATTGAAAACTACTCCATATCACGTGATGATCGGACATGGTTGTAACGCCCCGGATACAATTTTCCATATTCGTAACTCCAACTCTTGCCTTTTCCGGAGATGTGTTTTGATTTTTCCTTCGTGGTTGGGTTTTTGTCTTTTGTTTTGCATTTTGTTCATGTCTTGCATTTCATCATCGCATCATTCGCATTGCATCGGCACTCCGTTGCCTTCATGTTTTAAAACTTTCATTTGCTCATCGTTGCCGTTTCTCCCTTTGCCTTCATCACCTTCCCTCGGACCGCCTTGCTCGCGCTGACCATTCCAGACTAATCGGGTCTTGCTTCCCTCTTGACCGTGACGACCAAACCCCCCTTGCATGCGTGTCCGAAACTTCCCCGAACCCGGCCCGAGCTGTCATGACCAATGGGTCCGGATCATCTCCAAACATCTACAAAACATCTATGTTTTGTTAATTGGGTTCCCTAACTATTTTATTCGCGACCGTCCAATTACGATCCTAGGGATAAGATAGCCCCTAGCCTAACCCACCCGCTATATATACTAGTGTAAACCAAGACCAAATCCCTAATTTCTAGGGATCCTCCTAGCCGCCGCCACTCTCTCCCGCATCTTCATCGGGATCCTCCCAGATCCATCCCCACCACCACCAGCCTCCGACCCTCTCCCTCGATTTCCCCAGCGAGCCAACCACCGCAGCGCCCCTCCTTCTCCTGCATGAGCCCTGCCTCATCCCTGAGCCTCGCTCGATCCAGCGCCTCCCTGTCCTCTCCATCATCTCATCCCCGCGTCTAGCCGCTGTGCCCATCCAGATGCCGCCGCTGCTCCTGTCCGTGAGCCACTTGGGCACCGCCCCGCTTCTGCCTCCTCGTTCGAGCGCCGCTGGAGTCGCTCCATCCGTCGTGCCTCGCGTGCATGGTGAGAACCCTGGTTGGCTGCGCATGCCCGTTCCCCTTTTCTCTTCTCTCTCTCCCGAGTTCTCTCTCTCACACGTCTCTCTTTCTCTCTGTACCACTGCAACAGGGAGCCGCCATGGCCATGGATGCCGTCCGCCGCCTCCAGCTGGAAGCTCCGGTGCACCCAAGCCACGGAGGCAACCGGGTCCGGCCCGGATCGACCTTCCCAAGCCCCCAACACCGGTCTCCCCTGCTTCTGCGTACGGGGGCAACGCCGACCAGTGCCAACTCTCCTGCTCACCCTCTGCTCCCTGTGTTGGACGACCCCAGTGCCAAGCCCCTCTTTGCCGCTAGCTGGTCCTCGCTCGATCTGGTCGAGCATCGACCCGAACGCAACCGCGCAGGCCTAGCTCCCTTCGCTCGTGACCTCAGCCTCCTAAAGCCCAGCGCCGTTGCATCCTCTGCTTCCCTGCTCGCTGCGACCTCAGTCACGCGCCTGCATCGATGCGGGTCACCACTCCCGAGCGCGTTGACCGCGCCTCCTCGTTCGATCCCGCCAGCGTGGACGAGCGCCAGGGCTCAGCCGCGCCTTGCCCTGCCGCGTGGGCCACCGCATCCCCAGATCTGGGCCAAGGCCCATGGGAGAGCAGCCCCCTCCAGATCCCCCCTCCTGTACACTATTGGGCTAATCAGATTCGACCCATGCATGTTTTTCCCCGTCTGTGATTTTAGCATTATCCACAAGAAACCCGTTTTGCAGAAAACCCCCTAGAGTTCATGCATTTAATAACTCACAAAATATGCATCATATGTAAATAATTTATATATGTAAAATGCCTAGAATTTCATCTAGTTTCATAATATGCTGCTTTCATCCATGTTTAAAATGTTTAAAATGTTGTTTGCATTTAATTTGCTAAATGCCATGTTAAAATGATTTATTTCATAACTAAATAACCGTAGCTCGGTTTTAAATAAACTTTATATATAAATGGGGTGGAAAAATGCCTAGTTTAACATGGTGCACTTTATTTCCCTGTTTAAAAACAATAAAATATGATTTAGGGCAGAACAGTACCAAATTCATTTTATGCACATGGGGATTTTCCGGAATTGTTGTTTGTTCTTCCGGCCTCATTTAAACTTGCCTAGTTAGGTAGCTACATTATGCTTCACCCCTTTCCATGTTTAACAACATTTAATATTGATCAGTAGCAATACCGAGAGAGAACTAACTAATTGTTGTGGTGTTTCGTCAATATGCAACTTGTTACATATTGAGCTCCACTTAACTTGTAGTGTTGTTTGTGCACTTTGCCATGCCATGCCTCATTAAACTGGACATGCATCATACTTGATTGTGCATCATGCCATGATTATGCTTGTGTGTTTACCATGTTGTTTGCTTCTTTCCGGTTTGCTTCTCTCGTTAGCTTCGATTTCATTCCGGAGTTGTGAGGATTCGTTCGACTACATTCGTTTGACTTCTTCATGGACTCGTTCTTCTTCCTTGCGGGATTTCAGGCAAGATGACCGCTACCCTGGATCTCACTACTATCATTGCTATGCTAGTTGCTTCGTTCTATCGCTTTGCTGCGTTACCTATTAGTTGCTCCTCAAGCCTCCCAAATTGTCATGTCAGCCTCTAACCTTTTCGCCCTTCCTAGCAAACTGTTGATTGGCTATGTTACCGCTTTGCTCAGCCCCTCTTATAGCATTGTTAGTTGCAGGTGAAGTTGAAGATTGACCCATGATGGGCAGGATTATGTTGGGATATCACAATATCTCTTATTTAATTAATGCATCTATATACTTGGTAAAGGGTGGAAGACTCGGCCTTATGCCTGGTGTTTTGTTCCACTCTTGCCGCCCTAGTTCCTGTCATACCGGTGTTATGTTCCTAGATTTTGCGTTCCTTACGCGGTTGGGTGATTTATGGGACCCCCTTGATAGTTCGCTTTGAATAAAACTCCTCCAGCAAGGCCCAACCTTGGTTTTACCATTTGCCTCACCTAGCCCTTTTTCCCTTGGGTTTCCGGAGCTCGAGGGTCATCTTTATTTTACCCCCCCGGGCCAGTGCTCCTTCGAGTGTTGGTCCAACCTGAGCGATGTCCGGCGCCCCCTGGGCAACCAGGGTCTATGCCAACCCGACGTCTGGCTCATCTGGTGTGCCCTGAGAACGAGATATGTGCAGCTCCTATCGGGATTTGTCGGCACATCGGGTGGCTTTGCTGGTCTTGTTTTACCATTGTCGAAATGTCTTGTAAACCGGGATTCCCAGACTGATCGGGTCTTCCTGGGAGAAGGTATATCCTTTGTTGATCAAGAGAGCTTATCATGGGCTAAGTTGGGACACCCCTGCAGGGTATAAACTTTCGAAAGCCGTGCCTGCGGTTATAGGCAGATGGGAATTTGTTAATGTCCGGTTGTAGATAACTTGACACCAGATCCGAACTATAACGCATCAACCGTGTGTGTAGCCGTGATGGTCTCTTTTCGTCGGAGTCCAGGAAGTGAACACGATTTTGGGTTATGCTTGACGTAAGTAGGAGTTAAGGATCACTTCTTGATCATTGCTAGCTTCACGACCATTCCATTTGCTCTCTTCTCGCTCTTATTTGCGTATGTTAGCCACCATATATGCTTAGTCGCTGCTGCAACCTCACCACTTTACCCCTTCCTTTCCTTTTAAGCTTTGCTAGTCTTGATACCCATGGTAATGGGATTGCTGAGTCCTTGTGGCTCATAGATTACTACAACAACAGTTGCAGGTACAGGTTATGCGATGATCATGACGCGAGAGCGATGTTTGCTTGTTTGGAGTTCTTCTTCTGCTTCTTCTTCGATCAGGGGATAGGTTCCAGGTCGGCATCCTGGGCTAGCAGGGTGGATGTCGTTTGAGTTTCCGTTTGTGTTTCATCCGTAGTCGGATGGTGCTCTTATGTAAGATGATGTTGTATTCGTGTGGCATTGTATGCCTTTTGTATGTATCCCCATCTATTATGTAATGTTGATGTAATGATATCCACCTTGCAAAAGCATTTCAATATGCGGTTCTATCCTTGGTGGGACCTTCGAGTCTCTTTAGGATAGTATCGCATATTGGGCGTGACAAGTTGGTAATCAGAGCCTCGACCGACCATAGGAGCTCCCTTGATTGTTGGCCGTTGTTGAGTCTAGAAGAAAACTATTTTGATTCTTAGGATTATATATCGGAGAGTAGGATTCTTTTTACTCCTCAGCCCCCTTCATCGCTCTGGTGAGGTCTCCTGACGTAGATGTTTTGACTTTCCTCTCCTCAAATTTCACTAATTTTTTTAGGATCACGCGGGTATCTTGGAATCATTCCGATGGTTTTGTGACGAGAACATTGTTCTTGGTGCCTCCTGACATTTAGGGGTTGTGGCAGTGTCCCGGGGAGTTGAGCTCTGAGGTATTGTCGTCACAATTTTATCGTTGCAGTTCTGGAATACCTGAGTTTTGCCGACATCGAAAATCTCTTTTATGCAGTTGTTGGTGAGATAACCTCGACGCCACCCAGTACTGGGGTGGGAGTTCAGGAGTATTGCCATAACTCGTATAACGGATGCTTTTCGAAGGTTGAGGTACACGATTTCTGGAGTTTTCTTGGTTATGTGTTGATGGATGGATACAGCTGGATGTAGGTATTCTTAGTTTGGGTCAGATATATTGCTTCCCCTGTATCCCCAACACCAGATTGCATAACCAAAAAGTTTCGGGAGTTTTATAGGTGGGAATCCAAGTAGCTCCTAGAATATCTTTCCGACAGATGCCTGATATGGGATTGGGTAAATCTCTATCATATGTATTTGTTCCGGCTTATTTTTGCAAGACAATCCTTTGTTTTGTTTTGAGTTGTGGTATTTGAGTTGCTTCAGTGTCAAGTGTTGATTCCATACCTTTCAAGCGGTGTTCTCATATTTCTATGGGAGTACTAATCCTTTTGATCATCGAGATTGTCATGTCAATTCTTTCCAACCGGTGTGCTTCTCTTCAAGTGGATCCGATCATTTCAACATTTGTGAGATCAATTCTAAGTTTTCTCAATGGTGTTTGTTTCGTTCATCCCAAGTTGTCTTTGTTTTTCCCCACCCTCCCACCCTTTTCTTCAAGGACTCATTTATTTTAATCAAGTATCCATTTATTCATGTGAAGTCACTTCACTCTTTTCATTCAATGTTCTTATCCAGTGATTTCCCATGAAGATGCTCAACAGTTTCAAGTTCATCATCCTTCATTGTTGTTTCTTCTCCGGTGGATCCAATTCAAGCTTTGTCGATCATATCTTTTCCTCGTTTCAAATGCTTTCTCATGCCGGTGCACCTCTCAATCACTCACCTCTTGCTATTCATTTGTTCTGGAGTGTTGAAGATATCTCAGAAGATTTGTGTTTCCATTTTTAATCCGTTCAAGCTATTTGGAGATTGTTATCTCTTTCAAGTCATTTAATTCTACCGGTGCAATCTCTATTTCAAGCAATCCTTCAACGATGGTTCTTTTGAGTGGGCCCTAACCCACAGGTCTTTTCCCGGGATATTACCTGACTCTTCTAATTCCCCCGGAGTTGTTCTCAATTCTTTTCAAGTGTGACGTAAAAATGAATTCCATCAGTCACATGCCTTTTTCCAAGATCGATTTCAAATTAATTTTCATTGTTGGCTCAACCTCTTTGTTTTTCATTCTCCCGGAGTATCTCAGTAATTTTGGTGGTGTTTCTCGTCGTCAGTTGAAGATTGAAGAAGAGTTTTTCTACTAAATCTTGGTCCATTCTTTGGAAGATTCATGGTTCTAGCTTCATGCCATCCTCATAATTGTTTTCGATTGTGAGAATTCTTTTCACCCATCCGGAGCAATTCAAGAGTCTTTTCAGATTGATTCTCCATAGCCCATCATCTCAGAATTATTCATTCTCAGCTTTCAACTCTCATTCTCGAATTCTTCCGATGCATCATTCAAATACCCTTTAATCAGTTCATGATCTCTTTGTTCTCATCCCCTCAAGTATCTTCGTTCATTTTCAAATTCTTCCCAATGTTTCGCTATCTTTTCTTTGTTTGTTTTTTTAATTCTTACGGCGGTTTGCTCAAGACTCCTATTCCTATGTTCTCATATCGATTTATTCGTTGTTTCAATCCTACCGGTGGATCGTTGAAGACCTTCCCAAGTTTGCACTATATCTATCTTAACCCTTTCTACGAGAATAAGTAGTATGCCAAGTCCGTTGCTTGTCATCAATTCAAATTGATGAAGGATACGCATAATGTAATTCTTATTCTTGTTTCATCCAAGTGAAAATCCCTTCCTTCGGAGTTTGTTCATGATGAAGTAATTCTTGGTTCTAGTGTTTCATCTTTTCTTTTTCGGAGTTCCAAGTTTTCCGCATTATCTCATCGCGAAGCTCCATCTAAATCATCGCAAGGCTTCACCTTGTGTTGTCAACTTCTCTTTCTTTTTATCATCCTTTTATTACCGGATTTCTTCATGGAGGTTCTACATGGTGGTTCATCAAGGATTCCTTTCATTCTTCAATTGTTCTTCAAGATTTCTCTCGAAGTTATGATCCACCAAGCTATACTCTAAAATAAACATGGTGCTCAACACATGTTTTGTTTTGGGGAGTTCTAGCATTCTTCATCTTGCATCCGGAGTGCAATTCTTTCTACCTTAGCTTTTGAGGTGGTGTTATGTCATTCTTGATAATTTTCCTTCTTGTTTCATGATTCACAAGTTGTCGGGAATGAGATATTGTGAACCATCATTTTCTCTTCGATCATGAATTGTTTCAACCCATATTAATCTCTTCGTTGGAGTTATCTTGTGTCATATTTTACCTAAAGCCTTCCCTAAGGAATGTTGCTATTGTGGTGCTTATCAATGATCCAAGTTTTCTCCTATCCTCTCGGCGAAAGCAGTTTTCATCTCTTCGTTAATCTCAAACAAGCAATTGTTTTCGTTAGTGGCAAAATTTCACCTCAAGTTTTGAGATGTCTACATAAGCCCACGAGGATCATATCCTTTCGTTGTTGGTTTTCCAACAATTCTGTTCAATTCTTCTTTGCAAGGATGCTTTCCAAGCTCACTTGTGGCACAAATTGGCATTTTCTTCTCCATTCTGTTATTCCAATGATCTATCTTCTATTCTTTCTCCCGGAGGCACTGTGATGTTGTGCTCTTCACCCATCACCTCGTTCTGTGAGGACCGTGTTCTTTTCATTGCTTATCCACTTAACCGGAGTGTTGTGTCTATCATTCCTCTTTTAACCAGAGTCTCATCCAAGTGCTTTCATTTTGCCAAGTTCATGTTCTATTCCTTCCATGTTCAACAAGAGTGCTGCCCGAATTCTTCCTCTCTCATCTCGTTTCAACCGGAGTGCTTGCATGTACTTCTTGTCCATTGTAACCCTTTTCTTATGTCTTTGGTGGAGTTGCCCGATGATAGGCAAGCCATATTGTATAAATGGATCTTCAAGAGGGAGACAAATGCTGATAGTAGTGTTACTATCTACAAAGCACGACTTGTCGCAAAAAAAGTTTTTCGACAAGTTCAAGGTGTTGAATACGATGAGAGTTTCTCACTCGTACCAATGCTTAAGTCTGTCCGAATCATGTTAGCAATTGCCACATTTTATGAAACTTGGCAAATGGATGTCAAAACTGCATTCCTTAATGGATTTATTGAAGAAGAGTTGTATATGATGCAACCAGAAGGTTTTGTCAATCCTAAAGGTGCTAACAAAGTGTGCAAGCTCCAGTGATCCATCCATGGACTGGTGCAAGCATCTCGGAGTTGGAATATACGCTTTGATGACATGATCAGAGCATATAGTTTTATATAGACTTGCGGTGAAGCCTGTATTTACAAGAAAGTGAGTGGGAGTACTACAGCCTTTCTGATAAGTATATGTGAATGACATATTGTTGATCAGAAATAATGTAGAATTTTCTGCAAAGCATAAAGGAGTTTTTCAAAGAAATACCTTGGTGAAGCTGCTTACATATTGAGCATCAAGATCTATAGATCAAGATGCTTGATAAGATTTTTCAATGAGTACATACCTTGATAAGTTTTTGAAGTATTTCAAAATGGAACAGTCAAAGAAGGAGTTTTTGCCTGTGTTGCAAGGTGTGAAGTTGAGTAAGACTCAAAAACCGACCATGGCAGAAAATAGAAAGAGAATGAAAAGTCATTCCCTATGCCTCAGTCATAGGTTCTATAAAGTATGCTATGCTGTGTACCAGACCTATTGTATACCTTGCTCTGAGTTTGGCAAGGGAGTACAATTTTTTTCTAGGAGTAGATCACTTGACAACGGTAAAGAATATCCTTAGTAAGGACTAAGGAAATGTTTCTCGATTATGGAGGTGATAAAAGAGTTCGTCGTAAAGAGTTACATCAGCGCAAGCTTTTACACCAATCCAGATGACTCTAAGTCTCAATCTGGATACATATTGAAAGTGGGAGCAATTAACTAGAGTAGCTCCGTGCAGAGCATTGTAGACATAGAATATTTGCAAAATACATACAGCTCTGAACGTGACAGACCCGTTGACTAAACTTCTCTCACGAGCAAAACATGATCATACCTTAGTAAACCCTTGGGGTGTTGGTCACATGATGATGTGAACTATGGGTGTTAATCACATACAGATGTGAATATTGGTGTTAAATCACATGGTGATGTGAACTAGATTATTGACTCTAGTGCAAGTGGGAGACAGAAGGAAATATGCCCTAGAGGCAATAATAAAGTTATTATTTATTTCCTTATTTCATGACAAATGTTTATTCATGCTAGAATTGTATTAACCGGAAACTTAGTACATGTGTGAATGCATAGACAAACATAATGTCACTAGTATGCCTCTACTTGACTAGCTCGTTGAATCAAAGATGGTTAAGTTTCCTAGCCATAGACATGAGTTGTCATTTGATTAACGGGATCACATCATTAGAGAATGATGTGATTGACTTGACCCATTTCCTTAGCTTAGCACTTGATCGTTTAGTATGTTGCTATTGCTTTCTTCATGACTTATACATGTTCCTATGACTATGAGATTATGCAACTCCCGTTTACCGGAGGAACACTTTGTGTGCTACCAAACATCACAACATAACTGGGTGATTATAAAGGTTCTCTACAGGTGTCTCCGAAGGTACTTGCTGAGTTGGCGTATTTCGAGATTAGGATTTGTCACTCTGATTGTCGGAGAGGTATCTCTGGGCCCTCTCGGTAATGCACATCAATATAAGCCTTGCAAGCAATGTGACTAATGAGTTAGTTGTGGGATGATGCATTACATAACGAGACTTGCTGGTAACGAGATTGAACTAGGTATTGAGATACCGACAATCGAATCTCGGGCAAGTAACATACCGATGACAAAGGGAACAAAGTATGTTGTTATGCGGTTTGACTGATAAAGATCTTCGTAGAATATGTAGGAGCCAATATGAGCATCCAGGTTCCGCTATTGGTTATTGACCGGAGATGTGTCTCGGTCATGTTTACATAGTTCTCGAACCCGTAGGGTCCGCATGCTTAATGTTCGGTGACAATTTATATTATGAGTTATGTGTTTTGATGTACCGAAGGTAGCTCGGAGTCCCGAATGAGATCATGGACATGACGAGGAGTCTTGAAATGGTCGAGACGTAAAGATCGATATATTGGACGACTATATTCGGACATCGGAAAGGTTCCGAGTGATTCAGGTATTTTTCGAAGTATCGGAGAGTTACAGGAATTCGCTGGGGAGTATATGGGCCTTATTGGGCTTTAAGGGAAAGAGAGAGAGGCAGGCCGCGTGCCCCCCAAGGCCTAGTCCGAATTGGACTAGGGGGAGGGGCTGCACCCCCTCCTTCCTTCTCTTCTCTTTTCCCTTTCCTTGACTCCTATTCCTACTACATGGAAGGGGGGGGGGGGAATCCTACTCCCGGTGGGAGTAGGACTCCCCAGGGCGCGCCATAGAGAGGGTCGGCCCCTCCCCTCCTCTCCTCCTTTATATTCAGGGGCAGGGGGCACCTCTAGACACACAAGTTGATCTGTTGATCTTTCGCAGCCGTGTGCGGTGCCCCCTTCAACCATATTCCACCTCGGTAATATCGTAGCGGTGCTTAGGCAAAGCCCTGCGTTGGTAGCATCATCGACACCATCATCACGCCGTCGTGCTAACGGAACTCTCCCTCAAAGCTCTTCTAGATCGGAGTTCATGGGACGTCATCGAGCTGAACATCTGCTGAACTCGAAGGTGCCGTACGTTCGGTACTTGGATCGGTCGGATCATGAAGACGTACGACTACATCAACCGCGTTGTGCTAACGCTTCCGCTTTCGGTCTACGAGGGTACATGGATAACACTCTCCCCTCTCGTTGCTATGCATCACCATGATCTTGTGTGTGCGTAGGATTTTTTTGAAATTACTACGTTCTCCAATAGTGGTATCAGAGCTAGATTTATGCGTAGATGTTATATGCACGAGTAGAACACAAGTGAGTTGTGGGCAATATAAGTCATACTGCTTACCAGCATGTCATACTTTGGTTCGGCGGTATTGTTGGATGAAACAGCCCAGATCGACATTATGCTTACGCTTACGCGAGACTGGTTCTACCGACATGCTTTGCACACAGGTGGCTGGGGGTTGTCAGTTTCTCCAACTTTAGTTGAACCGAGTGTGACTATGCCCGGTCCTTGAGAAGGTTAAAACAACACTAACTTGATGAACTATCGTTGTGGTTTTGATGCGTAGGTAAGAACGGTTCTTGCTCAGCCCATAGCAGCCATGTAAAACTTGCAACAGCAAAGTAGAGGACGTCTATCTTGTTTTTGCAGGGCATGTTGTGATGTGATATGGTCAAGACATGATGCTAAATTTTATTGTATGAGATGATCATGTTTTCTAACAGAGTTATCGGCAACTGGCAGGAGCCATATGGTTGTCGCTTTATTGTATGCAATGCAATCGCCCTGTAATTGCTTTACTTTCTCACAAAATGGTAGCAATAGTCGTAGAAGCAATAGTTGGCGAGACAACAACGATGCTATGATGGAGATCAAGGTGTCGCGCCGATGATGATGGTGATCATGACGGTGCTTCGGAGATGGAGATCACAAGCACAAGATGATGATGGCCATATCATATCACTTATATTGATTGCATGTGATGTTTATCCTTTATGCATCTTATTTTGCTTTGATTGACGGTAGCATTATAAGATGATCTCTCACTAAATTTCAAGGTAAAAGTGTTCTCTCTGAGTATGCACCGTTGCCAAAGTTCGTCGTGTCGAGACACCACGTGATGATCGGGTGTGATAAGCTCTACGTTCATCTACAACGGGTGCAAGCCAGTTTTGAACATGCAGAATACTCAGGTTAAACTTGACCAGCCTAGCATATGCAGATATGGCCTCAGAACACTGGAGACCGAAAGGTCGAGCATGAATCATATAGTAGATATGATCAACATAGTGATGTTCACCATTGGAAACTACTCCATATCACGTGATGATCGAACATGGTTGTAACGCCCCGGATAAAATTTTCCATATTCGTAACTCCAACTCTTGCCTTTTCCGGAGATGTGTTTTGATTTTTCCTTCGTGGTTGGGTTTTTCTCTTTTGTTTTGCATTTTGTTCATGTCTTGCATTTCATCATCGCATCATTCACATTGCATCGGCACTCCGTTGCCGTCATGTTTTAAAACTTGCATTCATTCGTCATTGCCGTTTCTCCCTTTGCCTTCATCACCTTCCCTCGGATCGCCTTGCTCGCGCTGACCATTCCAGACCAATCGGGTCTTGCTTCCCTCTTGACCGTGACGACCAAACCCCCCTTGCGTGCGTGTCCGAAACTTCCCCGAACCCGGCCCGAGCTGTCATGACCAATGGGTCCGGATCATCTCCAAACATCTACAAAACATCTACGTTTTGTTAATTGGGTTCCCTAACTATTTTATTCGCGATCGTACGATTACGATCGTAGGGATGAGATAGCCCCTAGCCTAACCCACCCGCTATATATACTAGTCTAAACCGAGACCAAATCCCTAATTTCTAGGGATCCTCCTAGACGCCGCCGCCACTCTCTCCCGCATCTTCATCGGGATCCTCCCAGATCCATGCCCACCACCACCAGCCTCCGACCCTCTCCCTCGATTTCCCCAGTGAGCCAACCACCGCAGCGCCCCTCCTTCTCCTGCACGACCCTTGCCTCATCCCCGAGCCTCGCTCGATCCAGCGCCTCCCTGTCCTCTCCATTGTCTCATCCCCGCGTCTAGCCGCTGTGCCCATCCAGATGCCGCCGCTGCTCCTGTCCGTGAGCCACTGGGGCACCGCCACGCTTCTGCCTCCTCGTTCGAGCGCCGCTGGAGTCGCTCCATCCGTCGTGCCTCGCGTGCATGGTGAGAACCCCGGTGATCTGCGCTTGCCCGTTCCCCTTTTCTCTTCTCTCTCTCCCGACTTCTCTCTCTCACGCGTCTCTCTTTCTCTCTGTACCGCTGCAACAGGGAGCCGCCATGGCCATGGATGTCGTCCGCGGCCTCCAGCTGGAAGCTCCGGTGCGCCCAAGCCTTGTAGGCAACCGGGTCCGGCCCGAATTGACCTTCCCAAGCCCCCAACACCAGTCTCCCCTCCTTCTGCATACGGGGCGACGCCGACCAGTGCCAACTCTCCTGCTCACCCTCTGCTCCCTGCGTTGGATGACCCCAGCGCCAAGTCCCTCTTCGCCGCTAGCTGGTCCTCTCTCGATCTGGTCGAGCATCGACCCGGACGCAACCGTGCAGGCCTAGCTCCCTTCGCTCGTGACCTCGGCCTCCTCAAGCCCAGCGCCGTTGCATCCTCTGCTTCCCTGCTCGCTACGACCTCAGTCACGCGCCTGCATCGATGTGGGTCACCACTCCCGAGCGCGTTGATCGCGCCTCCTCGTTCGATCCCGCCAGCGTGGACGAGCGTCAGGGCCCAGCCGCGCCTTGCCCTGCCGCGTGGGCCACCGCATCCCCAGATCTGGGCCAAGGCCCATGGGTGAGCAGCCCCCTCCGGATCCCCCCTCCTGTACACTATTGGGCTAATCAGATTCGGCCCATGCATGTTTTTTCCCCGTCTGCGATTTTAGCATTATCCACAGGAAACCCGTTTTTGCAGAAAACCCCCTAGAGTTCATGCATTTAATAACTCACAAAATATGCATCATATGTAAATAATTTATATATGTAAAATGCTTAGAATTTCATCTAGTTTCATAAGATGCTGCTTTCATCCATGTTTAAAATGTTTAAAATGTTGTTTGCATTTAATTTGCTAAATGCCATGTTAAAATGATTTATTTCAGAACTAAATAACCGTAGCTCGGTTTTAAATAAACTTTATATGTAAATGGGGTGAAAAAATGCCTAGTTTAACATGGTGCACTTTATTTCCCTATTTTAAAAGAATAAAATATGATTTAGGGAAGAACAGTACCAAATTCATTTTATGCACATAGGGATTTTCCGGAATTGTTGTTTGTTCTTCCGGTCTCATTTAAACTTGCCTAGTTAGGTAGTTTCATTATGCTTCACCCCTTGCCATGTTTAACAACATTTAATATTGATCAGTAGCAATACCGAGAGAGAACTAACTAATTGTTGTGGTGTTTCGTCAATATGCAACTTGTTACATATTGAGCTCCACTTAACTTTAGTGTTGTTTGTGCACTTTGCCATGCCATGCCTCATTACACTGGACATGCATCATACTTGATTGTGCATCATGACATGATTATGCTTGTGTGTTTACCATGTTGTTTGCTTCTTTCCGGTTTGCTTCTCTCGTTAGCTTCGGTTTCATTCCGGATTTGTGAGGATTCGTTTGACTACGTTCGTTTGACCTCTTCATGGACTCGTTCTTATTCCTTGTGGGATTTCAGGCAAGATGACCGCTACCCTGGATCTCACTACTATCATTGCTATGCTAGTTGCTTCGTTCTATCGCTTTGTTGCGTTACCTATCAGTTGCTCCTCAAGCCTCCCAAATTGCCATGTCAGCCTCTAACCTTTTCACCCTTCCTAGTAAACCGTTGATTGGCTATGTTACCGCTTTGCTCAGCCCCTCTTATAGCATTGTTAGTTGCAGGTGAAGTTGAAGATTGCCCCATGATGGGCAGGATTATGTTGGGATATCACAATATCTCTTATTTAATTAATGCATCTATATACTTGGTAAAGGGTGGAAGACTCGGCCTTATGCCTGGTGTTTTGTTCCACTCTTGCCGCCCTAGTTTCTGTCATACCGGTGTTATGTTTCTGGATTTTGCGTTCCTTACGCGGTTGGGTGATTTATGGGACCCCCATGACAGTTCGCTTTGAATAAAACTCCTCCAGCAAGGCCCAACCTTGGTTTTACCATTTGCCTCACCTAGCCCTTTTTCCCTTGGGTTTCCGAAGCCCGAGGGTCATCTTTATTTTACCCCCCGGGCCAGTGCTCCTTCGAGTGTTGGTCCAACCTGAGAGATGTCCGGCGCCCCCTGGGCAACCAGGGTCTATGCCAACCCGACGGTTGGCTCATCTGGTGTGCCCTGAGAATGAGATATGTGCAGCTCCTATCGGGATATGTCGGCACATCGGGCGACTTTGCTGGTCTTGTTTTACCATTGTCTAAATGTCTTGTAAACTGGGATTCCAAGACTGATCGGGTCTTCCTGGGACAAGGTATATCCTTCATTGATCGCGAGAGCTTATCATGGGCTAAGTTGGGACACCCCTGCAGGGTATAAACTTTTGAAAGCCGTGCCTGCAGTTACAGGCAGATGGGAATTTGTTAATGTCCGGTTGTAGATAACTTGACACCAGATCCGAACTAAAATGCATCAACCGTGTGTGTAGCCGTGATGGTCTCTTTTCGGCGGAGTCCGGGAAGTGAACACGATTTTGGGTTATGCTTGACGTAAGTAGGAGTTCAGGATCACTTATTGATCATTGCTAGCTTCACGACCGTTCCATTTGCTCTCTTCTCGCTCTTATTTGCGTATGTTAGCCACCATATATGCTTAGTTGCTGCTGCAACCTCACCACTTTACCCCTTCCTTTCCTTTTAAGCTTTGCTAGTCTTGATACCCATGGTAATGGGATTGCTGAGTCCTCGTGGCTCACAGATTACTACAACAACAGTTGCAGGTACAGGTTATGCGATGATCATGACGCGAGAGCGATGTTTGCTTGTTTGGAGTTCTTCTTCTGCTTCTTCTTCGATCAGGGGATAGGTTCCACGTCGGCAGCCTGGGCTAGCAGGGTGGATGTCGTTTGAGTTTCTGTTTGTCTTTCATCCGTAGTCGGATGGTGCTCTTATGTAAGATGATGTTGTATTCGTGTGGCATTGTATGCCTTTTGTATGTATCCCCATCTATTATGTAATGTTGATGTAATGATATCCACCTTGCAAAAGCGTTTCAATATGCGGTTCTATCCTTGGTGGGACCTTCGAGTCTCTTTAGGATAGTATCGCATATTGGGCGTGACAGTTTAGTTGATTTGGATCACGTGATCACTTAGATTATTAGAGGGATGTCTATCTAAGTGGGAGTTCTTAAGTAATATGATTAATTGAACTTTAATTTATCATGAACTTAGTCCTGATAGTATTTTGCAAATAATGTTGTAGATCAATAGCTCGCGTTGTTGCTTCCCTGTGTTTTATATGTGTTCCTAGAGAAAACTAAGTTGAAAGATGATAGTGGCAATGATACGAACTGGACCCATGATCTGAGGTTTATCCTCATTGCTGCATAGAAGAATTATGTCCTTGATGCACCGCTAGGTGACAGACCTATTGCAAGAGCAGATACAGACGTTATGAACGTTTGGCTAGCTCAATATGATGACTACCTGATAGTTCAATGTGCCATGCTTTACAACTTAGAACCGGGACTTCAACGATGTTTTGAACATCATGGAGCAGAGATGTTCCAAGAGTTGAAGTTAATATTTCAAGCAAATGCCCAAATTGAGAGATATGAAGTCTTCAATAAGTTCTATAGCTGCAAGATGGAGGAGATTAGTTTTGTCAGTGAACATATACTCAAAATGTCTGGGTACTGCAATCACTTAATTCAACTGGGAGTTAATCTTCCGGATGATAGTGTCATTGACAGAATTCTTCCAGCTCTTCTCCTAGCACCATCATCACCAGCCCTCTCGCAGGCGGCCGCTGACATGTTCTCTTGGCGTCTTCTGCTGCGCGTACCTCTCCTAGGAGCTCCTTTTGTCCTCTTGCCATCTTTTTCAGTTTCCTGAGGAGAGGGACAAGAAAGGGATTATGGGCACCTTATCTCTTTTTAGCTTGCAAGCCTACGAGCCTTAGTTAGATTTAGAACTTGTAATCCCCTTTCTCATGTTTACATTCTGTACGAACTGTACCTGTATGGGGTGTATTAATGAAAAAGGATGCTTGCCGGGTTCTTTGTGTGTGAGCGAAGCCCATACCAGGGGACGAACCCTTGTTATTTTCAACATAAACATTGGCACCCGGCAACAAATCTTGTCGCTTCCTCACTTCATTCGACCAAACTCACGCTCTCGGCGGAGGCGGAGGTGAAGTAGGATTAGGCCCTACGCTTGCTTCCTTGCCGCCGCGGCTACAACCAGATTCCGAACCAAGAAAAAGTTCTCGGGTGACGGGAAAAAGGGAGCACGGCGACCTTGGGATAAAATGAGGTTCCATACGTCCCAATTCCATACGGAATTGCATAACAGGGGTAAGAGACTTATCTAAAATCGCAGCCCCCGGCGACCTTGGCTTGCCGCGTGTGGACCCTTGTGTCTTCATCCCCCGGCAGCCTTGGCCTGCCGGGGCCGGATCGTTGGCTCATTCTCTTTCTTCAACTTAGCTTGGCGAAAATATTCATGTACCCTGCGAACTAAAGAGGACGGACAGGAACTGGGAGATGCAGACTTGACCTCTATGCTAGGGGTTAGTCGCTGCTCAAGCACTATCAACCCTAACAGAGGGAGAGACTCAACCTAGCATGCATGCAATGACTTAGGGCGCCAGCGCTTCGTTTATTTATGCTCAGGGTCTGCGCTTGGCTTTGTACAGAGGGTTACATGCCTTGCCGGCAAGGCTCATACAAAAGGTGGCTTGCCGGGGGACCCGGCAGCCGCGCCTTATGGGTAAAACTTACGAAGATGTTCGATGTTCCAGGATTTGCTCACTGGAATGGCATCCTCGGTCTCCAGGCGGACTGCACCGGGCCTGGTGACTCGTATTACCCGATAAGGGCCTTCCCACTTCGGCGCAAACTTGTTGGAATTCTTGGCCGACTGAACATGCCGAAGAACAAGGTCGCCTTCCTCAAAACATTGGGCATGAACCTTGCAGCTATGGTAGCGGCACAAGGCTTGCCGGTAGCGTGTTGCTCTCACAACCGCCCAAAGACGATATTCCTTGAGGAGTGTCGCGTCATCTTGCCGCAATTGCTCTTGCTCAAGTTCATCATAAGCGAGCACTCGGGGTGACCCGTATATGAGTTCCGTGGGGAGAACTGCTTCTGCCCCGTATACCATGGCAAAGGGCATCTGGCAGGTGGCTCGATTTGGCGTCGTTCTAATCGACCAAAGAACCGTCGGCAACTCATCAATCCAGCGCCTTCCGCTTTTGTGTAGTCTGTCAAAAGTCTTCGTCCTCAGGCCACACAACACTTCAGCATTTGCCCTCTCTGCTTGGCCGTTGCTCCGTGGGTGTTCCACGGAAGCGAAACAGACCTTTGATACGTCCATTTTGCATCATGCTTTTATATCCATATTTATTGCATTATGGGTTGTTGTTACATGTTATGTCACAATACTTATGGCTATTCTCTCTTATTTTACATGGTTTAACATGAAGAGGGAGAATGTCGGCAGCTGGGATTCTGGGTTGGAAAAGGAGCAAATATTAGCGACCTATTATGCACAGCTCCAAAAGTCATGAAACTCCATGAAAGTCATTTTTGGAATTAATGATAATTATTGAGCGGAAGAAGTACCAGAGGGGGCCCACACGATGGCCACGAGGGTGGGGGCGCGCCCACCCTTACAGGGTGCCCCCCTGCCTTGTGGGCCCCCTGGCAGCCCTCCGATGTCCATCTTTTGCTATATGAAGTCTTTTACCCTGGAAAAGTCATAAGTAAGCTTACGGGACGAAACTCCGCTGCCACGAGGCGGAACCTTGGGCTCCGGTAGAGCTTTTCTGCTGGGGAAACTTCCCTCCGGGAGGGGGAAATCATCACCATCGTCATCACCAACGATCCTCTTATCGGGAGGGGGTCAATCTCCATCAACATCTTCACCAGCACCATCTCCTCTCAAACCCTAGTTCATCTCTTGTATCCACTCTTTGTACCAAAACCTCATATTAGTACCTGGGTTGCTAGTAGTGTTGATTACTTCTTGTAGTTGATGCTAGTTGGTTTATTTGGTGGAAGATAATTTGTTCAGATCCTTAATGCATATTAATACCCCTCTAATTATGAACATGAATATGCTTTTTGAGTAGTTGCGTTTGTTCCTGAGGACATGGGTGAAGTCTTGCTATTAGTAGTCATGTGAATTTGGTATTCGTTTGATATTTTGATGAGATGTATGTTGTCTCTCCTCTAGTGGTGTTATGTGAACGTAAACTACATGACACTTCACCATTATTTCGGCCTAGTGGAAGGCATTGGGAAGTAATAAGTAGATGATGGGTTGCTGGAGTGACAGAAGCTTAAACCCTAGTTTTTAAGTTGCTTCGTAAGGGGCTGATTTGGATCCATATGTTTCATGCTATGGTTAGGTTTACCTTAATACTTCTTTTGTAGTTGCGGATGCTTGCAATAGGGGTTAATCATAAGTGGGATGCTTGTCCAAGAAAGGACAGTACACAAGCACCGGTCCACCCACATATCAAATTATCAAAGTAACAAACGCGAATCATATGAACATGATGAAAACTAGCTTGACGATAATTCCCATGTGTCCTTGGGAGCGCTTTTCTCATTAAAAGAATTTTTCCAGGCTTGTGCTTTGCTACAAAAAGGATTGGGCCACCTTGCTGCACTTTATTTACTTTCATTGCTTGTTAACCATTACAAATTATCCTATCACAAAACTATCTGTTACCTACAATTTTAGTGCTTGCAGAGAATATACCTTACTGAAAACCGCTTGTCATTTCCTTCTGCTCCTCGTTGGGTTCAACACTCTTACTTATCGAAAGGACTATGATAGATCCCCTACACTTGTGGGTCATCAATACTCTTTTCTGGCGCCATTGATGGGGAGTGAAGCGCCTTTGGTGAGTGGAACTTGGTAAGGAAATATTTATATAGTGTGCTGAAATTTATTGTCACTTGTTACTATGGAAACTAATCCTTTGAGGGGCTTGTTCGGGATATCTTCACCCCGACCAGTAGATCAAAGAGTTGCTCCTCAACCTACTGAACCTACTGAATTTTTTTACCTTGAAATGCCTTCAGGTATGGTAGAGAAACTGCTAGCTAATCCCTTTGCAGGAGATGGGACATTGCATCCCAATTTACACCTTATCTATGTGGACGAAGTTTGTGGATCATTTGATCTTGCAGGTATGCCCGATGATGTTGTTAAGAAGAAGGTCTTCCCTTTATCTTTGAAGGGAGACACATTGACATGGTATAGGCTATGTGATGATACGGGATCCTGGGACTATAAATGATTGAAATTGGAATTTCACCAGAAGTTTTATCCTATACATCTTGTTCATCGTGATCATAATTATATATATAATTTTTGGCCTCATGAAGGAGAAAGTATCGCTCAAGCTTGGGGGAGGCTTAAATCAATGTTATATTCATGCCCCAATCATGAGCTCTCAAGAGAAATGATTATTCAAAAAATTTATGCTCGACTTTCTCTCAATGATCGCACCATGCTTGATACTTCTTATGCTGGTTCTTATATGATGAAGACTATTGAATTCAAGTGGGACTTATTGGAAAGAATTAAACGCAACTCTAAAGATTGGGATTCCGACGATGGTAAGGAGTCAGGTATGACACCTAAGTTTGATTGTGTTAAATCTTTTATGGATTCAAATGCTTTTCGTGGATTTAGCACTAAATATGGACTTGACTCTGAGATAGTAGCTTCTTTTTGTGAATCATTTGCTACTCATGTTGATCTCCCTAAGGAGAAGTGGTTTAAATATAATCCTCCTACTAAAGTAAAAGTAGTTGCACCTATTACAGTTGAAGATAAGGTTATCACTTATGATGATCCTATTGTTCCTACTACTTATGTTGAGAAACCACCTTTCCCTGTTAGGATAAAGGATCATGCTAAAGATTCAACTATGGTTCGTAAGAGTAATACTAGAACATATACACCTCCTGAGAAAATTAAAGTTGAACCTAGTATTGCTATGGTTAAAGATCTCTTGGCCGATAATATTGATGGGCATGTTATTTATTTCTGTGATGAAGCTGCTAATATTGCTAGACCCGATGCTAAGAAACATAGACATGTTGTAGGCATGCCTATTATTTCTGTTAAAATAGGAGATCATTGTTATCATGGCTTATGTGATATGGGTGCTAGTGCTAGTGCAATACCTTTTTCTTTATATGAAGAAATTATGCATGATATTGCACCTGCTGAGGTAGAAGAAATTGATGTCACAATTAAGCTTGCAAATAGAGATACTATTTCACCAATTGGGATTGCTAGAGATGTCGAAGTCTTGTGTGGGAAAGTTAAATATCCTACTGATTTTCTTGTTCTTGGTTCCCCACAAGATAGCTTTTGTCCTATTATATTTGGTAGACCCTTCTTGAACATTTTTAATGCTAGGATAGATTGCGAAAATGATGTTGTTACGATTGTCTTAGGAGATATGTCTCATGCGTTTAATTTTTCTAAATTTTGTAGACAACCCCATGATAAAGAATTGCCTAGTAAGGATGAAATTATTGGTCTTGCTTCTCTTGCCATGCCCCCTACTGATCCGTTAGAACAATATTTGCTAGACCATGAAAATGATATGTTTATGAATGAAAGAAGGGAAATATATGAAGTATTCTTTAAACAGGGTCCTATTTTCAAACAGAACTTACATGTTGAAATCCTAGGGGATCCCCCTCCACCCAAGGGTGATCCCGTGTTTGAGCTTAAACCATTACCCGATACTCTTAAATATGCTTATCTTGATGAAAAGAAGATATATCATGTTATTATTAGTGCAAACCTTTCCGAGCAGGAGGAGGAAAGATTATTGAAAACTCTGAAGAAGCACCGTGCTGCTATTGGATATACTCTTGATGATCTTAAGGGCATTAGTCCCACTCTATGCCAACACAAAATAAAATTGGAAGAAGATGCCAAACCAGTTAGAGATCATCAACGACAGTTAAATCCTAAGATGAAAGAAGTGGTAAGAAAGGAAATACTAAAGCTCCTTGAGGCAGGTATAATTTATCCTGTTGCTGATAGTCAGTGGGTAAGCCCTGTCCATTGTGTCCCTAAGAAGGGAGGTATTACTGTTGTTCCTAGTGATAAAGATGAATTGACCCCGCAAAGAATTATTACAGGTTATAGGATGGTAATTGACTTTCGTAAATTAAATAAAGCTACTAAGAAAGATCATTACCCTTTACCTTTTATTGATAAAACGCTAGAAAGACTATCCAAACATACACATTTCTGCTTTCTAGATGGTTATTCTAGTTTCTCTCAAATACCTGTGTCATCGGACAATCAAGCAAAGACTACTTTTACTTGCCCTTTTGGTACTTTTGCTTATAGATGTATGCCTTTTGGTTTATGTAATGCACCTGCTACCTTTCAAAGATGCATGATGGCTATATTCTCTAACTTTTCTGAAAATATTTGTGAGGTATTCATGGATGATTTCTCCGTTATTGATCCTCCTTTGATGATTTCTTGCGCAAACTTGAACGAGTTTTGCAGAGATGCGAAGATACTAGTCTTGTTTTGAATTGGGAGAAGTGCCACCTTATGGTTAATGAAGGCATTGTCTTGGGGCATAAAATTTCTGAAAGAGGTATTGAAGTTGATAAAGCTAAAGTTGATGCTATTGAAAAGATGTCGTGTCCCAAGGACATTAAAGGTATAAGGAGTTTCCTTGGTCATGCCAGTGTTTATAGGAGGTTCATTAAGGACTTCTCTAAAATCTCTAGGCCTCTGACTAATTTATTACAAAATGATATTCCTTTTATCTTCGATGATGATTGTGTAGAAGCATTTGAAATACTTAAGAAAGCTTTGATTTCTGCACCTATTGTTCAGCCACCTGATTGGAATTTACCCTTTGAAATTATGTGTGATGCTAGCGATTATGCTGTAGGTGCTGTTCTAGGACAAAGAGTTGATAAGAAGATAAATGTTATTCAATATTCTAGTAAAACTCTAGACACTACCCAGAGAAATTACGCTACTACTGAAAAAGAATTCTTAGTAATTGTATTTGCTTGTGACAAGTTCAGACCTTATATTGTTGATTCTAAAGTAACTATTCATAATGATCATGCTGCTATTAAATATCTTATGGAAAAGAAAGATGATAAATCCAGACTTATTAGATGGGTTCTCTTGCTCCAAGAATTTGATTTGCATATTATTGATAGAAAGGGAGCTGAGAACCCCGTTGCAAACAACTTGTCTAGGTTAGAGAATGTTCTTGATGACCCACTACCTATTGATGATAGCTTTCCTGATGAACAATTAGCTGTCATAAATGCTTCTCGTACTGCTCCATGGTATGCTGATTATGCTAATTACATTGTTGCTAAATTTATGCCACCTAGTTTCACATACCAGCAAAAGATTTTTTTTTATGATTTAAGACATTACTTCTGGGATGACCCACACCTTTATAAAGGATTAGATGGTGTTATTAGACGTTGTGTACCTAAGCATGAACAGGAACAGATCCTACGCAAGTGTCACTCCGAGGCATATGGAGGACACCACGGTGGAGATAGAACTGCACATAAGGTATTGCAATCCGGTTTTTATTGGCCTACTCTCTTCAAAGATGCCTGTAAGTTTGTCTTGTCTTGTGATGAATGTCAAAGAATCGATAATATTAGTAGACGTCAAGAAATGCCTCTGAATTATTCTCTTGTTATTGGACCATTTGATGTTTGGGGCTTTGATTATATGGGACCTTTTCCTGCCTCTAATGGATATACACTTATTTTAGTTGTTGTTGATTACGTTACTAAGTGGGTAGAAGCTATTCCAACTAGTAGTGCTGATCATAACACCTCTATTAAGATGCTTAAAGAAGTTATTTTTCCAAGATTTGGAGTCCCTAGATATCTCATGACTGATGGTGGTTCACATTTTATTCATGGTGCTTTTCGTAAAATGCTTGCTCATTATGATGTTAATCATAGAATTGCATCTCCATATCACCCACGGTCTAGTGGTCAAGTAGGGTTGAGTAATAGAGAGCTCAAATTAATTTTGCAAAAGACTGTTAATAGATCTAGAAAGAATTGGTCCAAGAAACTTGATGATGCATTATGGGCTTATAGAACTGCATATAAGAATCCTATGGGCATGTCTCCATATAAAATGGTTTATGGAAAAGCATGTCACTTACCTCTTGAACTTGAACATAAGGCATATTGGGCTATTAAAGAGCTCAATTATGATTTTAAACTTGCTGGTGAGAAGAGGTTATTTGACATTAGCTCACTTGATGAATGGAGAACCCAAGCCTACGAGAATGC
This sequence comes from Triticum dicoccoides, assembly GCF_002162155.2. Taxonomy (NCBI): domain Eukaryota; kingdom Viridiplantae; phylum Streptophyta; class Magnoliopsida; order Poales; family Poaceae; genus Triticum; species Triticum dicoccoides. The sequence goes on from NC_041391.1 coordinate 563,445,040, forward strand.
CAAGCTCTTTAAAGAAAAAGTTAAAAGATGGCATGACAAGAGGATACAAAAGCGTGAGTTTAACGTTGGTGATTATGTGTTGCTTTTCAACTCTCGTTTAAGATTTTTTGCAGGAAAACTTCTCTCTAAATGGGAAGGCCCTTACGTTATCAAGGAGGTCTCTATCGTTCTGTTGCCATAAAAATCAACAACTTCGAAGGCACAAATCCGAAGGTGGTGAACGGTCAAAGAATCAAACATTATATCTCAGGTAATCCTATAAATGTTGAAACTAATATTATTGAAACCGTGACCCCGGAGGACTACATAAGAGACACTTTCCAAAACATTTCAGACTCCGAAAAGGAATAGTTATGTGGTACGGTAAGTAAACCGACTCCAAAACAGTTCTAATAGCATTTTTCTCCGTTTTGGAATATTTAAGAAAATAGGAAAATAAGAAGTAGTCCGGGAAGGACACAAGGCGTCCACGAGGGTGGAGGGCGTGCCCTACCCTACTTGGCGTGCCCCCTGCCTCGTGGGCACCTCGTGTGCTCTCCGAACACCGTTTTCTTGCACGATACTTATTTTGGTCGGTAAAATTTCATTATATAATCTCCCAGAGGTTTTGACCACCGCATCATGCAAAAAAATCTTCTGCCTTTGTTTCGAGCTATTTTTCTGACAGATCTAGAGCATCATGATGGCACCCTCCCCCAACAATGAAGGCAAGGATGCTTGGCTATTGAAGATAGAGCTGAAGAGAGAAGAACCTGAGGAGATCAACAAGGATGAAGGGATCAAAAAGGCCATGGAGGATCAAGCTCTGACGGCAGAAGAAGAAATCATCCTTCAACCCCTTCCTAACCTCTTTACTCCAATTAAGATTGAAGCTTTCAAGATGATTGAGTTGGCTCGCATACAAAACAAGTATCTCACACAGGAAAATATTTTGTTGAAGGATCATATCGTCGCACTTAAGGGCATTATCTGCAAATTGGAAGAGCTTCTACACTCGATGTGCGACTATCCATCATCATCACCACCTTCTTCACCAGCAAAGGAGACATAATCACATGGATATTGACACTCCCCTTGGCAACCGCCAAGCTTGGGGGAGGTGCCCCGGTATTGTATCACCATCACACTCCTATCTTTACCGTTTTACTTAATTCGATCCTTTTGGTAATATCTTTATCTAGTAGAATAAAGTTTTGGTATGAATTAGTTTTCAGTTTTGCTTTGTGATCTCTCTATGTAATCGAGTCCGTGAGCTATATATAATAAAGATTAGTGTTGAGTCAAGGGCTTTGCTATCTTGCTACGATCTTGAGTGCATAAAAGAATAAAAAGAACGAAAGAGTTCATATTGATCTTATGGATAGTAATGACTTCACATATATAGAGTATGAGGCATAAAAGTTGTTGAGAGTTGGCAAACATAGTTTTGGTCATTGTTGCAATTAATAGGAAGTAATAAACAAAGAGAGGTTCTCACATATAAATATACTATCTTGGACATCTTTCATGATTGTGAGCACTCATTAAAGTATGACATGATAAAGAGTTGATGTTCGACAAGAAAGACAACATAATGGGTTATGTTTTCTCATATCTCAGTTAAAGTATATTGTCATGGATCGTCCAACATGTTGAGCTTGCCTTTCCCCCTCATGCTAGCCAAATTCCTTGCACCAAGTAGAGATACTACTTGTGCTTCCAAATATCCTTAAACCCAGTTTTGCCATGAGAGTCCACCATACCTACCTATGGATTGAGTAAGATCCTTCAAGTAAGTTGTCATGTTGCATGCAATAAAAATTGCTCTCTAAATATGTGTGACTTATTAATGTGGAGAAAATAAGCTTTATATGATCGTGTGATATGGAAGTAATAAAAGCGACGGACTGCGTAATAAAGGTTCATATCACAAGTGGCAATATAAAGTGACGTTCTTTTGCATTAAGATTTCGTGCATCCAACCAAAAAGCACATGACAACCTCTGCTTCCCTCTGCAAAGGGCCTATGCTTTACTTTATGTCTTTTACATTATGCAAGAGTCAAGGTGATCTTCACCTTTCCCTTTTTCATTTTATCCTTTGGCAAGCACCTCGTGTTGGAAAGATCCTGATATATATATCCAATTGGATGTAAGTTAGCATGAACTATTATTGTTGACATGACCCTTGAGGTAAAAGGTTGGGAAGCAATTCAGTAAGCCCCTATCTTTCTCTGTGTCCGATTAAAACTCCATAACCATAAGTATTGCGTGAGTGTTAGCAATTGTGGAAGACTAAATGATAGTTGAGTATGTTGACTTGCTGAAAAGCTCTATTATTCACTCTTTCTAATGTTATGATAAATTGCGATTGCTTCAATGATTGAGATTATAGTTTGTTAGTTCTCAATGAAGTTTCTGAATCATACTTGACATTGTGAATAGATTGTTACTTGAGCATAAAGAATCATATGACAAAATTTATATATGTTGCTATTATAAGAATGATCATGATGCCCTCATGTCCTTATTTTATTTTTATCGACACCTCTATCTCTAAACATGTGGACATATTTTCCAATTTCGGCTTCTGCCTGAGGACAAGTGAGGTCTAAGCTTGGGGGAGTTGATACGTCCATTTTGCATCATGCTTTTATATCGATATTTATTGCATTATGGGCTGTTATTACATGTTATGTCAAAATCTTGTGGCAATTCTCTTTTATTTTACAAGGTTTAACATGAAGAGGGAGAATGCCGACAGCTGGGATTCTGGGCTGGAAAAGGAGCAAATATTGGAGACCTATTCTGCACAGCTCCAAAAGTCCTGAAACTCCATGAAAGTCATTTTTGGAATTAATGATAATTATTGAGCGGAAGAAGTACCAGAGGGGGCCCACACCCTGGCCACGAGGGTGGGGGTGCCCCCACCCTTACAGGGCGTGCCCCCTGCCTCGTGGGCCCCCTAGCAGCCCTCTGGTGTCCATCTTCTGCTATATGAAGTCTTTTACCCTGGAAAAAATAATAAGCCAGCTTACGGGACGAAATTCCGCTACCACGAGGCGGAACCTTGGCGGAACCAATCTAGGGCTCCGGCGGAGCTGTTCTGCCGGGGAAACTTCCCTCCGGGAGGGGGAAATCATCACCATCGTCATCACCAACGATCCTCTCATCGGGAGGGGGTCAATCTCCATCAACATCTTCACCAGCACCATCTCCTCTCAAACCCTAGTTCATCTCTTGTATCCAATCTTTGTACCAAAACCTCAGATTGGTACCTATGGGTTGCTAGTAGTGTTGATTACTCCTTGTAGTTGATGGTAGTTGGTTACTCTGGTGGAAGCTCATTTGTTCAGATCCTTAATGCATATTAATACCCCTCTGATTATGAACATGAATATGCTTTGTGATTAGTTACGTTTGTTCCCGAGGACATGGGTGAAGTCTTGCTATTAGTAGTCATGTGAATTTGGTGTCCGTTCGATATTTTGATGAGATGTGTGTTGTTTCTCCTCTAGTGATGTTATGTGAACGTCCACTACATGACACTTCACCATTATTTGGGCCTAGAGGAAGGCATTGGGAAGTAATAAGTAGATGATGGGTTGCTAGAGTGATAGAAGCTTAAACCCTAGTTTATAAGTTGCTTCGTAAGGGACTGATTTGGATCCATATGTTTCATGCTATGGTTAGGTTTACCTTAATACTTCTTTTGTAGTTGCGGATTCTTGCAATAGGGGTTAATCATAAGTGGGATGCTTTTCCAAGAAAGGACTGTAACCCAAGCACCAGTCCACCCACATATCAAATTATCAAAGTAACGAACGCGAATCATATGAACGTGATAAAAACTAGCTTGAGGACAATTCCCATGTATCCTCGGGAGCGCTTTTCTCATTATAAGAATTTTTTCAGGCTTGTCCTTTGCTACAAAAAGGATTGGGCCACCTTGCTGCACTTTGTTTACTTTCATTGCTTGTTACCCGTTACAAGTTATCCTATCACAAAACTATCTGTTACCTACAATTTCAGTGCTTGCAGAGAATACCTTACTAAAAACCGCTTGTCATTTCCTTCTGCTCCTCATTGGGTGCGACACTCTTACTTGTCGAAAGGACTAGATAGATCCCCTACACTTGTGGGTCATCAACCTTGCTGCCGAGGTCTTCAATGTATTGCATGAAGGTGTTGCTTGTGAACTGTGTGCCGTTGTCAGTGATGACTCTGCTTGGCACACCAAAGCGGCAAACTAGCCCCTTCAAGAATTTGACGGCTGACTGTGCGGTCACCTTCCTCACTGCTTCCACCTCTGGCCACTTTGTGAACTTGTCGATTACAATGTACAAGTACTCAAAGCCCCCGACGGCGCGGGGAAAGGGGCCCAGTATGTCAAGCCCGTAGACCGAGAATGGCCAAGAGAGAGGGATTGTCTGTAGGGCTTGAGCTGGTTGATGAAGCTTCTTTGAATGGAACTGGCACGCTTTACACTTGGTTACTAGTGCCGTCGCATTCTAGAGGGCAGTGGGATAGAAGAAACCTTGCCGGAAAGCCTTGCCGGCAAGGGCCCTTGAATCTATGTGGGAGCCACATATGCCTCCATGTATCTCCGCCAACAGCTCCAGTCCTTCCTTCCGGGGGATGCACTTCAGTTTCACTCCATTTGGTCTTTTTCTGTACAAAACATTGTCAACGAACTGGTATAGGGCAGACCGGTAGGCTACTTTCTCTGCTTCTTCCTGCTCCTCGGGAAGCTCCCCTATTTGGAGGAATCAGACGGTATGCTGCGCCCATTCTAGAGTGTGTGGGTCAATGGCAAGGACCAAGGGCATTTCCTCTGCCGCGGGAATGGTTGCCTCCATGGCAAGGGCTTGGCGCCCCGCCGGAGTCGGTTGTCCCACGGTAGGCTCACGTCCACGGCAACATCTTCGCCAGCGGCCCCAGGGAGCTCGGTGGGGAAGTACTTGCCGAGGCCTGACTTCCTCCGCTTGTTCTGCTCTGTTGATGGTTCGACGGATGGTTTTGTTAACCGAAGCACAAAAGTACTTGGTTCCATAGGTAGCTTGAGGGCAGCGCGCTTCGATAGGTAGTCGGCAATGTCGTTCTCCCCTCGGGGGACATGCTCTCCCTGTAGACCATCAAAGCACTCCTCCAGTTTCCTCACTTCATCCACGTAGGCTTCCATCAACGGGTTTTGATAATCCTTGTTGATCTATCTAACGACAAGCTGTGAATCGCCCCTGACAATGAGCTTTTTGACCCCAACTTGTGCTGCGATCCTGAGGCCGCCAAGCAATCCCTCGTATTCAGTAGTGTTGTTCGTTGACATCTCCCTCGGAAAGTGCAACTGGATCACGTAATTGAGGTGCTCCCTAGTGGGTGCGACGAGCAGCACACTAGCACTGGTGCCATGTAGCGAAAAAGCCCCATCAAAGTACATAATCCAGTTGCGACTCGTTTCCTTGCCGGGGAGAGTGGTCTCCTGGATCTCTTCGTCGGGCGTCGAGGTCCATTCGGCAGTGAACTCCGCCAAGACCCTGCTCTGAATCGTCGAGGTGCTTTCGAACTTCAAACCAAAACTCGACAGCTCCAAGGCCCATTCCACAATCCTCCCCATTGCATCTAGGTTATGCAGTATCCATTGCAGCGGGAGGCGGGTGATGACGGTGATCTCGTGTGCTTGGAAGTAATGACGCAGCTTCCTCGAGGCCATAAGGAGGCCGAAGAGCAATTTCTGCACACCGGAGTACCTTGACCTAGCCCCCTGCAAGAGGGAGCTGAAGAAGTAAACTGGGTGCTGCACCATCTTCATCTTCTGCACCACTTCACCTGGTTGCGTGGGTCCTCCCGTGCCGGTGCCAGACTGTTGGAAATATGCCCTAGAGGCAATAATAAATTAGTTATTATTATATTTCCTTGTTCATGATAATCGTTTATTATCCATGCTATAATTGTATTGATAGGAAACTCAGATACATGTGTGGGCACATAGACAACACCATGTCCCTAGTAAGCCTCTAGTTGACTAGCTCGTTGATAAACTGATGGTTACGGTTTCCTGACCATGGACATTGGATGTCGTTGATAACGGGATCACATCATTAGAAGAATGATGTGATGGACAAGACCCATTCCTAAGCCTAGCACAAAGATCGTAGTTCGTATGCTAAAGCTTTTCTAATGTCAAGTATCATTTCCTTAGACCATGAGATTGTGCAACTCCCGGATACCGTAGGAATGCTTTGGGTGTACCAAACGTCACAACGTAACTGGGTGGCTATAAAGGTGCACTACAGGTATCTCCGAAAGTGTCTGTTGGGTTGGCACGAATCGTGGCTGGGATTTGTCAGTCCGTGTAAACGGAGAGGTATCTCTGGGCCCACTCGGTAGGACATCATCATAATGTGCACAATGTGATCAAAGGGTTGATCACGGGATGATGTGTTACGGAACGAGTAAAGAGACTTGCCGGTAACGAGATTGAACAAGGTATCAGTATACCGACGATCGAATCTCGGGCAAGTACAATACCGCTAGACAAAGGGAATTGAATATGGGATTGATTGAGTCCTTGACATCGTGGTTCATCCGATGAGATCATCGTGGAACATGTGGGAGCCAACATGGGTATCCAGATCCTGCTGTTGGTTATTGACCGGAGAACGTCTCGGTCATGTCTGCATGGTTCCCGAACCCGTAGGGTCTACACACTTAAGGTTCGATGACGCTAGGGTTATAAAGGAAGTTTGTATGTGGTTACCGAATGTTGTTAGGAGTCCCGGATGAGATCCCGGACGCCACGAGGAGTTCCGAAATGGTCCGGAGGTAAAGATTTATATATGGGAAGTCCTGTTTTGGTCCCTGGAAAAGTTTTGGGTTTTATCGGTAACGTACCGGGACCGCCGGGAGGGTCCCGGGGGTCCACCAAGTGGGGCCACCGGCCCCGGAGGGCTGCATGGGCCACGTGTGGGAGGGGACCAGCCCCAGGTGGGCTGGTGCACCCCCCACAAGGGCCCAAGGCACCTAGGGTTTGGGGAGGGGGTGCTTCCACCTAACTTGGGGGGCAAGTTTCCCCCCTCTCCCCCCTTGGCCGCCACCCTTAGATGGGATTGGGGCTGCCGCACCCCTTGGGGTGGAAACCCTAGAGGGGTCGCACCCCCCTCCCTCTCCCCTATATATACTTGAGGTTTTTGGGGCTGCCAACACATGAGTTTTGACCTCTCCCTGGCGCAGCCCTACCTCTCTCCCTTCTCCTCTCCCGCGGTGCTTGGCGAAGCCCTGCTGGACTACCACGCTCCTCCATCACCACCACGCCGTTGTGCTGCTGCTGGACGGAGTCTTCCTCAACCTCTCCCTCTCTCCTTGCTGGATCAAGGCGTGGGAGACGTCACCGGGCTGTACGTGTGTTGAACGCGGAGGTGCCGTCCGTTCAGCACTAGGATCTCCGGTGATTTGGATCACGATGAGTACGACTCCTTCAACCCCGTTCTCTTGAACGCTTCCGCTTAGCGATCGACAAAGGTATGTAGATGCACTCTCCTTTCTCTCGTTGCTGGTTTCTCCATAGATAGATCTTGGTGACACGTAGGAAAATTTTGAATTTCTGCTACGTTCCCCAACAGTGGCATCATGAGCTAGGTCTATTGCGTAGATTCTTTGCACGAGTAGATCACAAAGTAGTTGTGGGCGTTGATTTTGTTCAATATGCTTACCATTACTAGTCCAATCTTGTTTCGATGGTATTGTGGGATGAAGCGGCCCGGACCGACCTTACACGTACTCTTACGTGAGACAGGTTCCACCGACTGACATGCACTTGGTGCATAAGGTGGCTAGCGGGTGCCAGTCTCTCCCACTTTAGTCGGAACGGATTCGATGAAAAGGGTCCTTATGAAGGGTAAATAGCAATTGACATATCACGTTGTGGTTTTTGTGTAGGTAAGAAACGTTCTTGCTAGAAACCCATAGCAGCCACGTAAAACATGCAAACAACAATTAGAGGACGTCTAACTTGTTTTTGCAGGCTATGCTATGTGATGTGATATGGCCAAGAAGAATGTGATGAATGATATGTGATGTATGAGATTGATCATGTTCTTGTAATAGGAATCACGATTTGCATGTCAATGAGTATGACAACTGGCAGGAGCCATAGGAGTTGTCTTTATTTATTGTATGACCTGCGTGTCATTGAACAACGCCATGTAATTACTTTACTTTATTGCTAACCGGTAGCCATAGTAGTAGAAGTAATAAGTTGGCGAGACAACTTCATGGAGACACGATGATGGAGATCATGATGATGGAGATCATGGTGTCATGCCAGTGACGATGATGATCATGGAGCCCCGAAGATGGAGATCAAAAGGAGCAAAATGATATTGGCCATATCATGTCACTATTTGATTGCATGTGATGTTTATCATGTTTATGCATCTTATTTGCTTAGAACAACGGTAGTAAATAAGATGATCCCTCATTAAAATTTCAAGAAAGTGTTCCCCCTAACTGTGCACCGTTGCAAAGGTTCGTCGTTTCTAAGCACCACGTGATGATCGGGTGTGATGGATTCTTACATTCACATACAACGGGCGTAAGCCAGATTTACACACGCGAAACACTTAGGTTGACTTGACGAGCCTAGCATGTACAGACATGGCCTCGGAACACAAGAGACCGAAAGGTCGAGCATGAGTCGTATGGAGGATACGATCAACATGAAGATGTTCACCGATGATGACTAGTCCGTCTCACGTGATGATCGGACACGACCTAGTTGACTCAGATCATGTAATCACTTAGATGACTAGAGGGATGTCTATCTGAGTGGGAGTTCATAAGATGAACTTAATTATCCTGAACATAGTCAAAAGATCTTTGCAAATTATGTCGTAAGCTCGCGCTTTAGTTCCACTGTTTAGATATGTTCCTAGAGAAAAATACAGTTGAAAGTTGACAGTAGCGATTATGCGGACAGTAGAAAGCTTATGTCCTTAATGCACCACTCAGTGTGCTGAACCCCAAACATCGTCTGTGGATGTTGCGAACATCAGACATACACGTTTTGATAACTACATGATAGTTCAGTTAAACGGTTTAGAGTTGAGGCACCAAAGACGATTTCGAAACGTCACGAAACATATGAGATGTTTCGAGGGCTGAAATTGGGATTTCAGGCTCGTGCCCACGTCAAGAGGTATAAGACCTCCGATGATTTTCTTAGCATGCAAACTAAGGGAGAAAAGCTCAATCGTTGAGCTTGTGCTCAGATTGTCTGAGTGCGACAATCACTTGAATCGAGTGGGAGTTGATCTTTTAGATGAGATAGTGATGTTTCTCCAAAGTCATTGCCACCAAGCTGCTAAAGCTTCATGATGAACTATAACATATCAGGGATAGATATGATGATCCTTGAGGTATTCACGATATTTGACACCGTGAAAGTAGAAGTCAAGAAGGAGCATCAATTGTTGATGGTTGGTGAAACCACTAGTTTCAAGAAGGGCAAGGGCAAGAAGGGATACTTCGTGAAACGGCAAATCAGCTGCTGCTCCAGTGAAGAAACCCAAGGTTGATCCTTAACCCGAGACTGAGTGCTTCTGTAATAAGCGGAACAACCATTGGAGCAGAATTACCTTAGATACTTGGTAGATAAGAAGGCTGGAAAGGTCGATAGAAGTATATTGGATATACATTATGTTAATGTGTACTTTACTAGTACTCCTAGTAGCACCAGGGTATTAAGATACCGGTTCGGTTGCTAAGTGTTAGTAACTCGAAATAAAAGAGCTACGGAATAAACGGAGACTAGCTAAAGGTGAGATGATGATGTGTGTTGGAAGTCTTTCCAAGGTTGATGTGATCAAACATCGCATGCTCCATCTACCATCAAGATTAGTATTAAACCTGAATAATTTTCATTTGGTGTTTGCGTTGAGCATAGACATGATTGGATTATGTCTATCGCAATAAGGTTATTCATTTAAGGAGAATAATGGTTACTCTATTTATTTGAATAATACCTTTAATGGTCTTGCACCTAAAGGAATGGTTTATTGAATCTCGATCGTAGTGATACACATTTTCATGCCAAAAGATATAAGATAGTAATGATAGTACCACTTACTTGTGGCACTGCCATGTAAGTCATATTGGTATAAAACGCATGAAGAAGCTCCATGTTGATGGATCTTTGGACTCACTCGTTTTTGAAAAGTTTGAGACAAGCGAACCATGTCTGTTGGTGTATATGTTGGAAATATGCCCTAGAGGCAATAATAAAAGTGTTATTATTATATTTCTTTGTTCATGATAATAGTCTTTTATTCATGCTATAACTGTGTTATCCGGAAATCGTAATACATGTGTGAATACATAGACCAAAACATGTCCCTAGTGAGCCTCTAGTTGACTAGCTCGTTATGATCAACAGATAGTCATGGTTTCCTGGCTATGGACATTGGATGTAGTTGATAACGGGATCACATCATTAGGAGAATGATGTGATGGACAAGACCCAATCCTAAGCCTAGCACAAAGATCGTGTAGTTCGTATGCTAAAGCTTTTCTAATGTCAAGTATCTTTTCCTTAGACCATGAGATTGTGCAACTCCCGGATACCATAGGAATGCTTTGGGTGTACCAAACGTCACAACGTAACTGGGTGGCTATAAAGGTGCATTACAGGTATCTCCGAAAGTGTCTGTTGGGTTGGCACGAATCGAGACTGGGATTTGTCACTCCGTGTAAACGGAGAGGTATCTCTGGGCCCACTCGGTAGGACATCATCATAATGTGCACAATGTGATCAAGGAGTTGATCACGGGATGATGTGTTACGGAACGAGTAAAGAGACTTGCCGGTAATGAGATTGAACAAGGTATCGGTATACCGACGATCGAATCTCGGGCAAGTACAATACCGCTAGACAAAGGGAATTGTATACGGGATCGACTGAGTCCTTGACATCGTGGTTCATCCGATGAGATCATCGTGGAACATGTGGGAGCCAACATGGGTATCCAGATCCCGCTGTTGGTTATTGACCGGAGAACATCTCGGTCATGTCAGCATGTCTCCCGAACCCGTAGGGTCTACACACTTAAGGTTCGGTGATGCTATGGTTATAAAGGAAGCTTGTATGTGGTTACCGAATGTTGTTCGGAGTCCCGGATGAGATCCCGGACGTCACGAGGAGTTCCGGAATGGTCCGGAGGTAAAGATTTATATATGGGAAGTCCTGTTTTGGTCACCGGAAAAGTTTCGGGCGATATCGGTAATGTACCGGGACCACCGGGAGGGTCCCGGGGGTCCACCAAGTGGGGCCACCTGCCCCAGAAGGCTGCGTGGGCCAAGTGTGGGAGGGGACCAGCCCCTAGGTGGGCTGGTGCGCCCCCCACAAGGGGCCCAAGGCGCAAGGGAGAGTGGGAGGGGGCAAACCCTAGTCCAGATGGGCCTTAAGGCCCACCTAGTGGGCGCCTCCCTTCTCTCCCCTCTTGGCCGCCCCCCAAAACCCATCTAGGGCTGTCCTCCACCCCTAGGGGGTGGAAACCCTAGAGGGGGCGCAGCCCTCCCCTTCCCCTATATATATTGGAGGTTTTTAGAGCAGCCAAAGACATGAGAACTTCTCCCTCTCGTTGGTGCAGCCCTGCATCTCTCCTTCCTCCTCCTCCTCTCCTGTGGTGCTTGGCGAAGCCCTGCAGGATAGCCATGCTCCTCCACCACCACCACGCCGTTGTGCTGCTGTTGGACGGAGTCTTCCTCAACCTCTCCCTCTCTCCTTGCTGGATCAAGGCGTGGGAGACGTCACCGGGCTGTACGTGTGTTGAACGCAGAGGTGCCGTCCGTTCGGCACTAGGATCTCCGGTGATTTGGATCACGACGAGTACGACTCCTTCAACCCTGTTCTCATGAACGCTTCCGCTTAGCGATCTACAAGGGTATGTAGATGCACTCTCCTTCCCCTCGTTGCTAGTTTCTCCATAGATAGACCTTGGTGACACGTAGGAAAATTTTGAATTTCTGCTACGTTCCCCAACAGTGGCATCATGAGCTAGGTCTATTGCATAGATTCTTTGCACGAGTAGAACACAAAGTGGTTTTGGGCGCTGATTTTGTACAATATGCTTACCGTTACTAGTCCAATCTTGTTTCGACGGTATTGTGGGATGAAGCGGCCCGGACCGACCTTACACGTACTCTTACGTGAGACAGGTTCCACCGACTGACATGCACTTGGTGCATAAGGTGGCTAGCGGGTGCCAGCCTCTCCCACTTTAGTCGGAACGGATTCGATGAAAAGGGTCCTTATGAAGGGTAAATAGCAATTGACATATCACGTTGTGGTTTTTGCGTAGGTAAGAAACGTTCTTGCTAGAAACCCATAGCAGCCACGTAAAACATGCAAACAACAATTAGAGGACGTCTAACTTGTTTTTGCAGGGTATGCTATGTGATGTGATATGGCCAAGAAGAATGTGATGAATGATATGTGATGTATGAGATTGATCATATTCTTGTAATAGGAATCACGACTTGCATGTCGATGAGTATGACAACCGGCAGGAGCCATAGGAGTTGTCTTAATTTATTGTGTGACCTGCGTGTCATTGAACAATGCCATGTAATTACTTTACTTTATTGCTAATCGGTAGCCATAGTAGTAGAAGTAATAGTTGGCGAGACAACTTCATGAAAACACGATGATGGAGATCATGATGATGGAGATCATGGTGTCATGCCGGTGACAACGATGATCATGGAGCCCCGAAGATGGAGATCAATGGAGCTATATGATATTGGCCATATCATGTCACTACTATATTTGATTGCATGTGATGTTTATCATGTTTATGCATCTTGTTTACTTAGAACGACGGTAGTAAATAAGATGATCCCTTACAACAATTTCAAGAAGTGTTCTCCCCTGACTGTGCACCGTTGCTACAGTTCGTCGTTTCGAAGCACCACGTGATGATCGGGTGTGATAGATCCTTACGTTCACATACAACGGGTGTAAGACAGATTTACACATGCAATACACTTAGGGTTAACTTGACTATCCTAGCATGTACAGACATGGCCTCGGAACACGGAGACCGAAAGGTCGAGCATGAGTCGTATAGTAGATACGATCAACATGAAGATGTTCACCGATGATGACTAGTCCGTCTCACGTGATGATCGGACACGACCTAGTTGACTCGGATCATGTAATCACTTAGATGACCAGAGGAATGTCTATCTGAGTGGGAGTTCATAAGATGAACTTAATTATCCTGAACATAGTCAAAAGATCTTTGCAAATTCTGTCGTAATCTCGCGCTTTAGTTCCACTTTTTAGATATGTTCCTAGAGAAAATATAGTTGAAAGTTGATAGTAGCAATTATGCAGACAGTAGAAAGCTTATGTCCTTAATGCACTGCTCAGTGTGCTGAACCCCAAACGTCGTTTGTGGATGTTGCGAACATCGGACATACACGTTTTGATAACTACGTGATAGTTCAGTTAAACGGTTTAGAGTTGAGGCACTAAAGACGTTTTTCAAAACATCGCGGAACATATGAGGTGTTTCAAGGGCTGAAATTGGGATTTCAGGCTGGTGCCCACGTCAAGAGGTATGAGACCTCCGACGATTTTCTTAGCCTACAAACTAAGGGAGAAAAGCTCAATCGTTGAGCTTGTGCTCAGATTGTCTGAGTGCAACAATCACTTGAATCGAGTGGGAGTTGATCTTCCAGATGAGATAGTGATGTTTCCCCAAAGTCATTGCCACCAAGCTGCTAGAGCTTCGTGATGAACTATAACATATCAGGGATAGATATGATGATCCTTGAAATATTCGCGATGTTTGACACCACGAAAGTAGAAATCAAGGAGCATCAATTGTTGATGGTTGGTGAAACCACTAGTTTCAAGAAGGGCAAGGGAACAAGGGGATACTTCATGAAACGGCAATTCAGCTGCTGCTCTAGTGAAGAAACCCAAGGTTGAACCCAAACCCGAGACTAAGTGCTTCTGTAATAAAGGGAACAGCCACTGGAGCAGAATTACCCTAGATACTTGGTCGATGAGAAGGCTGGCAAGGTCGATAGAAGTATATTGGATATACATTGTGTTGATGTGTACTTTACTAGTACTCCTAGTAGCACCAGGGTATTAGATACCGGTTCGGTTGCTAAGTGTTAGTAACTCGAAATAAAAGCTACAGAATAAACGGAGACTAGCTAAAGGTGAGCTGACGATATGTGTTGGAAGTGTTTCCAATGTTGATATGATCAAGCATCGCACGCTCCCTCTACCATCGAGATTGGTGTTAAAACCTGAATAATTGTTATTTGGTGTTTGCGTTGAGCATAGACATGATTGGATTATGACTATCGCAATACGGTTATTCATTTAAAGAGAATAATGGTTACTCTATTTATTTGAATAATACCTTCAATGGTCTTGCACCTAAAATGAATGGTTTATTGAATCTCGATCGTAGTGATACACATTTTCATGCCAAAAGATATAAGATAGTAATGATAGTACCACTTACTTGTGGCACTGCCATGTAAGTCATAATGGTATAAAACGCATGAAGAAGCTCCATGTTGATGGATCTTTGGACTCACTCGTTTTTGAAAACTTTGAGACATGCGAACCATGTCTATTGGTGTATACACATAAAGAAACTCCATGCAGATGGATCGTTTGGACTCACTTGATTTTGAATCACTTGAGATATGCAAATCATACCACATGGGCAAGATGACTGAAAAGCCTCGGTTTCAGTAAGATGGAACAAGATAGCAACTTGTTGGAAGTAACACATTTTGATGTGTGTAGTCCAATGAGTGCTGAGGCATGCAGTGAATATCATTATGTTCTTACTTCACAGATGATTCGAGTAGATGTTGAATATATTTACTTGATGAAACACAAGTCTGAATTATTGAATGGTTCAAGCAATTTCAGAGTGAAGTTAAAGATCATCGTGACAAGAGGATAAAATGTCTATGATAAGATCATAGAGATGAGTATCTGAGTTACGAGCTTTGGCACGCAATTAAGACATTGTGGAAATTGTTTCACAATTAATACCGCCTGGAACACCATAGTTTGATGGTGTGTTCGAACATCATAGTTGCACCCTATTGGATATGGTGCGTACCATGATGTCTCTTATCGAATTACCACTATTGTTCATGGGTTAGGCATTAGAGACAACCACATTCACTTTATATAGGGCACCACGTAATTCCGTTGAAATGACACCGTATGAATTATGGTTTAGAGAAACCTAAGTTGTCGTTTCTTAAAGGTTTGGGGCTGCGACGCTTATGTGAAAAAGTTTCAGGATTGATAAGCTCGAACCCAAAGCGGATAAAATGCATCTTCATAGGACACCCAAAACAGTTGGGTATACCTCCTAATTCAGATCCGAAAGCAGTATGGATTGTTTTTCTTGAATCAGGTCCTTTCTCGAGGAAAGGTTTCTCTCGAAAGAGTTGAGTGGGAGGATGGTGGAGACTTGATATGGTTACTGAACCATCACTTCAACCAGTGTGTATCAGGGCACAGGAAGTTGTTCATGTGGCACCTACACCAATTGAAGTAGAAGCTTATGATAGTGATCATGAAGTTTCAGATCAAGTCACTGCCGTACCTCGTAGGGTGACAAGGATACGTACTACTTCAGAGTGGTACAGTAATCCTGTCTTGAAGGTCATGTTGCTAGACAACAATGAACCTACGAGCTATGGAGAAGCGATGGTGGGCCCAAATTCCGACAAATGGTTAAGAAACCATGAAATCCGAGATAGGATCCATGTATCAGAACAAAGCATGGACTTTGGTGGACTTGCCCAATGATCGGCAAGCCATTAAGATAAATGGATCTTTAAGAAGATGACGGACGTGGACGGTAATGTCACCGTCTATGAAGCTCGACTTGTGGTGAAGAGTTTTTTCACAAGTTCAAGGAGTTGACTACGATGAGATTTTCTCATCCGTAGCGATGCTTAAGTCCGTCGGATTCATGTTAGCATTAGCTGCATTTATGAAATCTGGCAGATGGATGTCAGAACGAGTTTCCTTACCAGTTTTCGTAAGGAAAGGTTGTATGTAATACAATCAGAAAGTTTTTGTCGATCCTAAGGATGTTAAAAGTTATGCTGGCTCTAGCAATCCTTCCATGGACTGGAGTAAGCATCTCGGAGTTGGAATGTGCACTTTGATAAGATGATCAAAGATTTTGGGTTTATACAAAGTTTATGAGAAACTTGTATTTCCAAAGAAGTGAGTGGGAGCACTATAGAATTTCTGATGAGTATATGTTGTTGACATGTTGATGATCAGAAATGATTTTCTAGAAAGCATATAGGGTTATTTGAAAGGTGTTTTTCAATAGAAAACCTGGATTAAGCTACTTGAACATTGAGCATCAAGATCTATAAGGATAGATCAAAATGCTTAATAATACTTTCAAATGAGCACATACCTTGACATGATCTTGAAGGTGTTCAAGATGGATCAGTCAAAGAAGAAGTTCTTGCCTGAGTTGTAAGGTACAAAGTTAAGACTTAAAGCTCGACCTCGGCAGAAAAGAGAGAAAGGACGAAGGTCATCCCCTATGCTTTAGACGTAGGCTCTACAGTATGCTATGCTAAGTACCGCACCTGATGTGTGCCTTGCCACATGTCTAGCAAGAGAGTACAAAGGTGATCAAGGAGTGGATCATCAGATAGCAGTCAAAGTTATCCTTAGAGGAATAAGGATATGTTTCTCGATTATGGAGGTGATAAAGAGTTCGGCGTAAAGGGTTACGTTGATGCAAGCTTTAGCACCTATCCGAATGACTCTGAGTAGCAAACCGGATACGTATAGTGGAGCAACCATTTGGAATAGCTCCAAGTGGAGCGTGGAAGCAGCATTTACAATATGACCTAGAAATTTGTGAAGTACATACGGATCTGAATGTTACAGATCCGTTGACTAAAACCTCTCTCACAAGCAGAACATGATCAAACCCCAGAACTCATTGAGTCTTAATCACATGATGATGTGAACTAGTTTAATGACACTAGTAAACTCTTTGGATGTTGGTCACATGGTAATGTGACCTGTCAGTGTTAATCACATGGTGATGTGAACTAGATTATTGACTCTAGTGCAAGTGGGAGACTGTTGGAAATATGCCCTAGAGGAAATAATAAAAGTGTTATTATTATATTTCTTTGTTCATGATAATAGTCTTTTATTCATGCTATAACTGTATTATCCGGAAATCGTAATACACGTGTGAATACATAGACCACAACATGTCCCTAGTGAGCCTCTAGTTGACTAGCTCGTTGTGATCAACAGATAGTCATGGTTTCCTGGCTATGGACATTGGATGTCGTTGATAACGGGATCACATCATTAGGAGAATGATGTGATGGACAAGACCCAATCCTAAGCCTAGCACAAAGATCATGTAGTTCGTATGCTAAAGCTTTTCTAATGTCAAGTATCTTTTCCTTAGACCATGAGATTGTGCAACTCCCGGATACCGTAGGAATGCTTTGGGTGTACCAAACGTCACAACGTAACTGGATGGCTATAAAGGTACATTACAGGTATCTCTGAAAGTGTCTATTGGGTTGGCACGAATCGAGACTGGGATTTGTCACTCCGTGTAAACAGAGAGGTATCTTTGGGCCCACTCGGTAGGACATCATCATAATGTGCACAATGTGATCAAGGAGTTGATCACGGGATGATGTGTTACGGAACGAGTAAAGAGACTTGCCGGTAACGAGATTGAACAAGGTATCGGTATACCGACGATCGAATCTCGGGCAAGTACAATACCGCTAGACAAAGGGAATTGTATACGGGATCGATTGAGTCCTTGACATCGTGGTTCATCCGATGAGATCATCATGGAACATGTGGGAGCCAACATGGGTATCCAGATCCCGCTGTTGGTTATTGACCGGAGAACGTCTCGGTCATGTCTGCATGTCTCCCGAACCCGTAGGGTCTACACACTTAAGGTTCGGTGACGCTAGTGTTATAAAGGAAGCTTGTATGTGGTTACCGAATGTTGTTCGGAGTCCCGGATGAGATCCCGGACGTCACGAGGAGTTCCGGAATGGTCCGGAGGAAAAGATTTATATATGGGAAGTCCTGTTTTGGTCACCGGAAAAGTTTCGAGCGATATCGGTAATGTACCGGGACCACCGGGAGGGTCCCAGGGGTCCACCAAGTGGGTCCACCTGCCCCAGAAGGCTGCGTGGGCCAAGTGTGGGAGGGGACCAGCCCCTAGGTGGGCTGGTGCGCCCCCCACAAGGGGCCCAAGGCGCAAGGGAGAGTGGGAGGGGGCAAACCCTAGCCCAGATGGGCCTTAAGGCCCACCTAGTGGGCGCCTCCCCTCTCTCCCCTCTTGGCCGCCCCCAAAACCCATCTAGGGCTGGCCGCCACCCCTAGGGGGTGGAAACCCTAGAGGGGGTGCAGCCGTCCCCTTCCCCTATATATATTGGAGGTTTTTAGAGCAGCCCAAGACATGAGAACTTCTCCCTCTCGTTGGTGCAGCACTGCATCTCTCCTTCCTCCTCCTCCTCTCCTGTGGTGCTTGGCGAAGCCCTGCAGGATAGCCACGCTCCTCCACCACCACCACGCCGTTGTGCTGCTGCTGGACGGAGTCTTCCTCAACCTCTCCCTCTCTCCTTGCTGGATCAAGGCGTGGGAGACATCACCGGGCTGTACGTGTGTTGAACGCGGAGGTGCCGTCCGTTCGGCACTAGGATCTCCGGTGATTTGGATCATGACGAGTACGACTCCTTCAACCCCGTTCTCCTGAACACTTCCGCTTAGCGATCTACAAGGGTATGTAGATGCACTCTCCTTCCCCTCGTTGCTAGTTTCTCCATAGATAGATCTTGGTGACACGTAGGAAAATTTTGAATTTCTGCTACGTTCCCCAACAGTATACGCATGAAGAAACTCCATGCAGATGGATCGTTTGGACTCACTTGATTTTGAATCACTTGAGATATGCAAATCTTACCACATGGGCAAGATGACTGAAAATCCTCGTTTTCAGTAAGATGGAACAAGATAGCAACTTGTTGGAAGTAACACATTTTGATGTGAGCAGTCCAATGAGTGCTGAGGCACGCAGTGAATATCGTTATGTTCTTACTTCACAGATGATTTGAGTAGATACTGAGTATATTTACTTGATGAAACACAAGTCTGAATTATTGAATGGTTCAAGTAATTTCAGAGTGAAGTTGAAGATCGTCGTGACAAGAGGATAAAATGTCTATGATATGATCATGGAGATGAGTATCTGAGTTACGAGCTTTGGCACGCAATTAAGACATTGTGGAAATTGTTTCACAATTAATACCGCCTGGAACACCATAGTGTGATGGTGTGTCCGAACATCATAGTTGCACCCTATTGGATATGGTGCGTACCATGATGTCTCTTATCGAATTACCACTATCGTTCATGGGTTAGGCATTAGAGACAACCGCATTCACTTTAAAATAGGGCACCACGTAATTCCATTGAGACGACACCGTTTGAACTATGGTTTGGAGAAACCTAAGTTGTCGTTTCTTAAAAGTTTGGGGTTGCGTCGCTTATGTGAAAAAGGTTTCATCGTGATAAGCTCAAACCCAAAACGGATAAATACATCTTCATAGGATACCCAAAATGGTTGGGTATACCTCCTAATTCAGATCCGAAAGCAATAGGGATTGTTTCTTGAATTGGGTCCTTTCTCGAGGAAAGGTTTGTCTCGAAAATTGAGTGGGAGGATGGTGGAGACTTGATGAGGTTATTGAACCATCACTTCAACAAGTGTGTAGAAGGGCACAGGAAGTTGTTCCTGTGGCGCCTACACCAATTAAAGTAGAAGCTTATGATAGTGATCGTGAAGTTTTTGGATCAAGTCACTACCGTACCTCGTAGGGTGACAAGGATGTGTACTACTTCAGAGTGGTACAGTAATCCTGTCTTGAAGGTCATGTTGCTAGACAACAATGAACCTATGAGCTATGGAGAAGCGATGGTGGGCCCAAATTCCGACAAATGGTTAGAAGCCATGAAATCCGAGATAGGATCCATGTATCAGAACAAAGCATGAACTTTGGTGGACTTGCCCGAAGATCGGCAAGTCATTGAGATAAATGGATCTTTAAGAAGAAGACGGACGTGGACGATAATGTCACCGTCTATGAAGCTCGACTTGTGGCGAAGAGTTTTTCACAAGTTCAAGGAGTTGACTACGATGAGATTTTCTCATCCGTAGCTATGCTTAAGTCCGTCGGAATCATGTTAGCATTAGCTGCATTTATGAAATCTGGCAGATGGATGTCAAAACGAGTGTCCTTACCAGTTTTCATAAGGAGAGGTTGTATGTGATACAATCAGAAAGGTTTTGTCAATCCTAAGGATGCTAAAGCTATGCTAGCTCCAGCGATCCTTCTAAGGACTGGAGTAAGCATCTCGGAGTTGGAATGTACACTTTGATGAGATGATCAAAGATTTTGGGTTTGTACAAAGTTTGTGAGAAACTTGTATTTCTAAAGAAGTGAGTGGGAGCACTACAGAATTTCTGATGAGTATATGTCGTTGACATATTGATGATCAGAAATGATGTAGAATTTTCTGTAAAGCATATAGGGTTATTTGAAAAATGTTTTTCAAGTGAAAACCTAGATTAAGCTACTAGAACATTGAGCATCAAGATCTATGAGGATAGATAAAAAAATGCTAAATGGTACTTTCAAATGAGCACATACCTTGACATAATCTTGAAGGTGTTCAAGATGGATCAGTCAAAGAAGGAGTTCTTGCCTGAGATGTAAGGTATGAAGTTAAGACTTAAAGCTCGACCACGGCAGAACAGAGAGAAAGGACGAAGGTCGTCCCCTATGCTTTAGACGTAGGCTCTATAGTATGCTATGCTATGTACCGCACCGGAAGTGTGCCTTGCCATGAGTCAGTCAAGGGGTACAAGAATGATCCAGGAATGGATCATTGGACAGCGGTCAAAATAGTCCTTGGAGTAAATAAGGACATGTTTCTCGATTATGGAGGTGATAAAGAGTTCGGCGTAAAGGGTTACGTCGATGCAAGCTTTAACACCTATCCGAGTGACTCTGAGTAGCAAACCGGATACGTATAGTGGAGCAACCATTTGGAATAGCTTCAAGTGGAGCGTAGAAGCAGCATTTACAATATGACTTAGAGATTTGCGAAGTACATACGGATCTGAATGTTGCAGACCCGTTGACTGAAAACTTCTCTCACAAGAAAAACATGATCAAACCCGAGAACTCATTGAGACTCAATCACATGGTGATGTGAACTAGTTTAGACACTAGTAAACTCTTTGGATGTTGGTCACATGGCGATGTGACCTATCAGTGTTAATCACATGGGGATGTGAACTAGATTATTGACTCTAGTGCAAGTGGGAGACTGTTGGAAATATGCCCTAGAGGAAATAATAAATTAGTTATTATTATATTTCCTTGTTCATGATAATCGTTTATTATCCATGCTATAATTGTATTGATAGGAAACTCATATACATGTGTGGGTACATAGACAACACCATGTCCCTAGTAAGCCTCTAGTTAACTAGCTCGTTGATCAACAGATGGTTACGGTTTCCTGACCATGGACATTGGATTTCGTTGATAACGGGATCACATCATTAGAAGAATGATGTGATGGACAAGACACAATCCTAAGCCTAGCACAAAGATCGTAGTTCGTATGCTAAAGCTTTTCTAATGTCAAGTATCATTTCCTTAGACCATGAGATTGTGCAACTCCTGGATACCGTAGGAATGCTTTGGGTGTACCAAACTTCACAACGTAACTGGGTGGCTATAAAGGTGCACTACAGGTATCTCCGAAAGTGTCTGTTGGGTTGGCACGAATCGAGACTGGGATTTGTCACTCCGTGTAAACGGAGAGGTATCTCTGGGCCCACTCGGTAGGACATCATCATAATGTGCACAATGTGATCAAAGGGTTGATCACGGGATGATGTGTTACGGAACGAGTAAAGAGACTTGCCGGTAACGAGATTGAACAAGGTATCGGTATACCGACGATCGAATCTCGGGCAAGTACTATACCGCTAGACAAAAGGAATTGTATACGGGATCGATTGAGTCCTTGACATCGTGGTTCATCTGATGAGATCATCGTGGAACATGTGGGAGCCCACATGGGTATCCAGATCCCACTGTTGGTTATTGACCGGAGAATGTCTCGGTCATGTCTGCATGGTTCCCGAACCCGTAGGGTCTACACACTTAAGGTTCGATCACGCTAGGGTTATAAAGGAAGTTTGTATGTGGTTACCGAATGTTGTTAGGAGTCCCGGATGAGATCCTGGACGTCACGAGGAGTTCCGGAATGGTCCGGAGGTAAAGATTTATATATGGGAAGTCTTGTTTTGGTCACCGGAAAAGTTTCGGGTTTTATCGGTAACGTACCGGGACCACCCGGAGGGTCCCGGGGGTCCACCAAGTGGGGCCATCGGCCCCGAAGGGCTGCATGGGCCAAGTGTGGGAGGGGACCAGCCCCAGGTGGGCTGGTGCGCCCCCCCACAAGGGCCCAAGGCGCCTAGGGTTTGGGGAGGGGGTGCTTCCACCTAACTTGGGGGGCAAGTTTCCCCCCTCTCCCCCTTGGCCGCCACCCTTAGATGGGATTGGGGCTTCCGCACCCCTCGGGGTGGAAACCCTAGAGGGGGCGCACCCCCTCCCTCTCCCCTATATATACTTGAGGGTTTTGGGGCTGCCAACACATGAGTTTTGACCTCTCCCTGGCGCAGCCCTACCTCTCTCCCTTCTCCTCTCCCGCGGTGCTTGGCGAACCCCTGCTGGACTACCACGCTCCTCCATCACCACCACGCCGTTGTACTGCTGCTGGATGGAGTCTTCCTCAACCTCTCCCTCTCTCCTTGCTGGATCAAGGCGTGGGAGACGTCACCGGGCTGTACGTGTGTTGAACGCGGAGGTGCCGTCCATTCGGCACTAGGATCTCCGGTGATTTGGATCACGACGAGTACGACTCCTTCAACCCCGTTCTCTTGAAGCTTCCGCTTAGCGATCTACAAGGGTATGTAGATGCACTCTCCTTCCCCTCGTTGCTGGTTTCTCCATAGATAGATCTTGGTGACACGTAGGAAAATTTTGAATTTCTGCTACGTTCCCCAACACAGACCTTGCCGGGGACCCAGCCTTGCCGAGACCAGGCCCTGTCGGGGGGAGTTCTGGCTTGCCATCCGTCAACTCTGCCGTTGCCGCTACCCCTTCGTCGACCTCCCTCTGCGCCACCAGTGCGGCGCTAACCACTTGATTTGTTGCCGCTAGATACAGCAGCAGCGGCTCTTGTGGCATGGGCGCAACTAGTATGGGCGTGGAGGAGAGGTACTTTTATAAATCCTATAGCGCTGCCTCAGCCTTCGGTGTCCACTCCATCAGGCCCGCCTGTTTCAAGATTTTGAAAAAGGGAAGGGCATGCTCGGCGGACTTGGAGATAAATCTGCTCATGGCGGCGATGCAGCCAGCGAGCCGACGCACATCCTTGATCCGCTTAGGTGCCTCAATCTGCTCGATGTCCTTGATCTTGTCCGAGTTTGCCTCAATCCCATGCTGCGACACAAAGAACCCGAGAAGCTTGCCGGACGGGACGCCGAAGACACACTTCTGGGGATTAAGCTTGAGGTTGATCTTGCGTAGGTTTGCAAATGTTTCTTCCAGATCCTGTACAAGTGTTGCCTTGTCCTTGGTTTTGACTACTATGTCATCCATATAAGCTTCCGTATTTCTATGTAGCTGAGGCTCAAAACCAATTGGACCGCTCTTGCAAAGGTCGAGCCAGCACTCTTCAACCCTAAAGGCATCCGTAAAAAGCAATACGTACCACATGGGGTGATGAATGTTGTCTTCTCTTCATCTTCTCTTGTCATGAAGATTTAATGGTATCCTGAGTAGGTGTCGACGAATGATAGCAGGTCACACCCGGCCGTGGAGTCAACAATCTGGTCGATGCGCGGCAATGGGAAAGGGTCTTTCGGACAAGCTTTATTGATATCTGTGTAATCAATACACAACCTCCACTTCCCGTTTGCCTTGCGCACCACTACCGGATTGGCCCACTGATACGTCTCCAATGTATCTATAATTTATGAAGTATTCATGCTATTATATTATCCATCTATGATGTTTTATATGCATTTATATGCCATTTATATGATTTTTGGGACTAACCTATTAACCTAGATCCCAGTGCCAGTTTCTGTTTTTTCCTTGTTTTTGAGTTTTATAGAAAAGGAATACCAAACAGAGTCCAATTGACGTGCCAATTTTTGATGATTTTTTATGGACCAAAATAAGACCACGGGGCATCAGAGTTGGGCCAGAAGAGTCCCGGGCTGCCCACGAGGGTGGGGGGCGCGCCCACCCCCCTAGGGCACGCCCCCCTATCTCGTGGAAAGCCCGGAGACCCCCCTGACGTGAAACCTACGCCAAAAATTCCTATAAATACAGAAACCTTCGGGAAATAACCTAGATCGGAAGTTCCGCCGTCGCAAGCCTCTGTAGCCATGAGAAATCAATCTAGGCCCTCTCCGGCACCCTGCCGGAGGGGGCTATCATCACCGGAGGCCATGGAGGAGGATCTCGAAGGGGCCCTCATCGCCATGAAGGCCAAGGACCAGAGGGGGAAAGCCATTGAGGAGGAAGCACAAGGGGGATAACCTCTCCTCCTCTCTCTTGGTGGCACCGGAGTGCCATCGGGAGGGGAATCATCACCGCGGTGATCGTCTTCATCAACATCACCATCCTCATCTGTTTTACGCGGTCCACTCTCCCGTACCCCACTGTAATCCCTACTTGAACATGGTGCTTTATGCCACATATTATGATCCAATGATGTGTTGCCACCCTATGATGTTTTGAGTAGATATCTTTTGTCCTTGGGTTGATTGATGGTCTAGATTGGTACGAGTTGTATGTTTTATTTTGGTGTTGTCCTATGGTGCCCTCCGTGTTGCGCAAGCATGAGGGATTCCCGCTGTAGGGTGTTGCAATACGTTCATGATTCGCTTATAGTGGGTTGCGTGAGTGACTGAAACAGAAACCCGAGTAAGGGGGTTGTTGCGTATGAGATAAAGGGGACTTGATGCTTTAATGCTATGGTTGGGTTTTACCTTAATGATCTTTAGTAGTTGCGGATGCTTGCTAGAGTTCCAACCATAAGTGCATATGATCCAAGTAGAGAAAGTATGTTAGCTTATGCCTCTCCCTCATATGAAATTGCAATGACGACTACCGATCTTGTTAACAATTGCCTAGGACAATTCCGCACACCGATCCACCATTATTCCACACTCGCTATTTATACTATTTAGTAATATATTCTAACTTTATGATAACAGCACCTACTTCCATATTTTAGCTCTCCGATATCATACAAAGTTATCCTCTCCATACCCACAACATAGTTTTATTTCTTGTTTCTAGTTGGAAGCAAATGTTCGGTGCACGTAGAGTCATCTCAGTGGCAGATAGGGCTTGAGAGAATATTGATCTTACCTTTAGCTCCTTGTGGGTTCGACACTCCATACTTATCACTTCCACCTTTGGGAATTGCTACGATGATTCCCTGCACTTGGGGATTATCAAGCTCTTTTCTGGCGCCATTGCCGGGGAGCAATAGCGTGAGGTTGATATTCTCGTGTGTGCTTGTTTGCTTACTTCACTAAGTAGATTTTGTTTTTCCTTTTTGTTACTGTTTAGTTGTGGGTGAAACATACAAAAAAATTAAAGAATGAAAATACAAAAAAATTACTTGCCTCTCATGCCTAGAAATGTTTTTCAAAAAGAGAAGTGATTGGAAAGTTATGCATTGAAGAAGTGAGGGTCGACCTTGAGCACTTGTGTTCATGCTCACAGAAACAATGTAGAATTTTTCATGGAAGTTCCTCTGTAAATAATCATCCCCTTGTATATATCCATTGTATTATAAAAATAATGTGCCAAGCTTTGGTTTTAGTTTGATAAGATTGCTTGCTTACTATGTGCAGAACAAAAATAGAAATTTTGGCTGTAGTGAATGAATTTACATTTTTTACTGGAAAGTCAAATGTGTCTGAAACTTTTTGCACATTACTTCTGTACAAATGTTTCAAATTTTCAAATTTATTTCATAATTTTTGGAGTTACAAAAGTTTACTAAACTTCCATATTACTACGGACTGTCCTGTTCTTGACAGATTCTGTTTTTCGTGTGTTGTTTGCTTATTTCGATGCATCTATGGCTAGTATGTAAGGGTATGAACCATAGAGAAATTGGAAAACAGTAGGTTTAACACCAATATATATAAATAATAAGTTAATTACAGTACCTTAAAGTGGTAGTTTGCTTTATTACACTAACGGATCGCACAAAGTTTTTGTTTAAGTTTTTGTGAATGAAGTGTTTGAAGAACGAGGAGTTACCGATGTGAGAAGAATAAAGAGAGACAAGAGTACAAGCTTGGGGATGACCAAGGCATCCCAAGTAAATATTTTAAAGGATACTCAAGCATCTAAGCTTGGGGATGCCCCGGTTGGCACCCCATATTTCTTCTTCGACAGATATCGGTATACCTCGGTTTTTGTTTTGTTCACATGATTTGTGTCCTTTGTGTTTTTATTTTTCTTTAATAATCATGCTAGTATGAGATAGCTCTTCATTTATTTATAGAATACTTCATGTGCTTCACTTATATCTTTTAAGTATGATCTTATAGAATTGCTCTTTGTGCTTCACTTAAATCGTTTGAGTGTGGTTTTATAGAATGCTTCGTGTGCATCACTCATATATTTTGAGCTTGGACATTGGTTGGTCTATATTAATTGTAGAATGCTCCATGAACTTCACTTATATCTTTTGGAGTATGAATCATACTATAAATTAAAGTGGGTTTGGAAGAGTGTCAACTTTAGGAATTAGTGATCCCACTATCTTGGAGGGTGTTGAATCTTAGTGTGATATTTATGAAAGTGGATTTGGAAGAGTGTCAACTTTAGTTAGTATTCCACTATTTCAGGAGAGGTTCCAATTGAGTATGAGAACAAAGTTGTTATCCATGATGGTACTGAAAACTATTATAAGGGAGGAATATATGCTTGTAGGAGTTGCAATAATATCAAGCTTCCTCTCTATGTGTGTAAAGTTTTGAAGTTAAACTTGTTTTGCCTTCCTATGCTAGTTGATTCTTGTTCCTATAAATTGTGTGCTCACAAAATCCCTAGGCATAGGAAGTGGGTTAGATTTAAATGTGCTAGTCATATTCTTCATGATGCTCTTTTTATGTTTCAACTCTTATCTTTTATGTGAGCACCATTGAAACCATCATGCCTAGCTAAAAGGCATTAAAGAAAAGCGCTTGTTGGGAGACAACCCAATATTTACCCTTACTGTTTTTGTGTGTATAAATGATTAAGCTACTGTAGTAATCATGTTTTATAGTTTTTGTTTCAATAAAGTGCCAAGTAAGACCTTTGGGAAGGCTTGGGTGAGAGTTAATGTGATCTTGCTGTAAAAAACAGAAACTTTGCGCTCACGAGATTAGCTGTCTTTTTTTTTAAAAAAGAGTGATTTTGAGTTTATTCTTTTTGCAGAAGATTAATAGACAAATTACTCAGGTCCACCAATTTATTTCATAATTTTTTGAGTAGCAGAAGCATGGTTATTGTTCAGATCATTACAGACTGTTCTGTTTCTGACAGATTCTGTTTTCATCGTATAGTTTGCTTGTTTTCTAGTTTCTATGGCTTATATTTCGCATTATAAATTGTAGAAATGATGTGGTACAGTAGGCATTGTGTGAAAACAATTATGAACCTTGTCATTTACAGCACCAAATTGAATGGTTTACTCTTTATCATACTAACCTATCTCACAAAGTTCCATTAAGTTTTGTGTGGTTGAAGTTTTCAAGTTTTGGGTGACATATCGATAAGTGGAGAAAAAGGAGTGGGAAGACCCTAAGCTTTGGGATGCCCAAGCCACCCCAAGGTAATATTCAAGGAAGACTCAAGAGCCTAAGCTTGGGGATGCCCCGGAAGGCATCCCCTCTTTCATCTTCAAAACTATCGGTATACCTTACTCGGAGCTATATTTTTATTCGTCACATGATATGTGTTTTGCTTGGAGCGTATTTTTAATTTTACTTGCTGTTTGAATAAAATCATTGGATATGAAATATTGAATAAAAAAGGAACCCTCCCATGGCTAGTTAATTATTTGACTAAGTGTCCTTCACTCATATCTTTTGGAGTAGTTTGTCATTTACTCATGTGCTTCATGTATATCCTATGAGTAAATGGGGGGAATGAATTGAATGTCATAAATCTGAAATTATATATGTTTCATATGCTTATAACATGGATAGTAATGACTTCACATATAAAGAGTATGAGGCATAATAGTTGTTGAGAGTTGACAAACATAGTTTTGGTCATCATTGCAATTAATAGGAAGTAATAAAGAAAGAGAAGCTTCACATATCAATATACTATCTTGGACATATTTTATTACTGTGAGCACTCATTAAGTATGACATGCTAAAGAGTTGATGTTGGACAAGGAAGACAATGTAATATTTTATGTTTTCTCACATCTCAGTTAAAGTATATTGTCATGAATCTTCCTAACATGTTGAGCTTGCCTTTCCCCCTCATGCTAGCCAAAAATTCCTTGCACTAAGTAGAGATACTACTTGTGCTTCCAAATATCCTTAAACCCAGTTTTGCCATGAGAGTCCACCATACCTACCTATGGATTGAGTAAGATCCTTCAAGTAAGTTGTCATGTTGCAAGCAATAAAAATTGCTCTCTAAATATGTATGACTTATTAGTGCGGAGAAAATAAGCTTTATACGATCTTGTTATGGAAGCAATAAAAGCAACAGACTGCATAATAAAGGTCCATATACAAGTGGCAATATAAAGTGACGTTCTTTTGCATTAAGATTTTGTGCATCCAACCCTAAAAGCACATGACAACCTCTACTTCCCTGTGCGAAGGGCCTATCTTTTACTTTATGTCTTTTATATTTTGCAAGAGTCAAGGTGATCTTAACCTTTCCCTTTTTTATTTTATCCTTTGGCAAGCACCTCGTGTTGGAAAGATCCTGATATATATATCCAATTGGATGTAAGTTAGCATGAGCTATTATTGTTGACATCACCTAAAGGTGAATACGTTGGGAGGCAAAATTATAAGCCCCTATCTATCTTAGTGTCCGATTAAAACTCCATAACCACAAGTATTGCGTGACTGTTAGTAATTGTAGAAGGCTATATGATAGTTGAGTATGTGGACTTGCTGAAAAGCTCTATTCTTGACTCTTTCCGATGTTATGATAAATTGCAATTGCTTCAATGACTGAGATTATAGTTTGTTAATTCTCAATGAAGTTCTGAACCATACTTGCCATTGTGAATAGATTGTTACTTGATCATGAAAAGTTTTATGAGATAAGCTACTATTATGACACATAATGATGCTATAAAAGGTGATTGAAATTATCATTGATCAAACTTGTGCACCTGCTAGCATTCACACTTCATAAATTATTTCTTTTATCATTTACCTACTCGAGAACGAGTAGGAATTAAGCTTGGGGATGCTGATACGTCTCCAACGTATCTATAATTTATGAAGTATTCATGCTATTATATTATCCATCTATGATGTTTTATATGCATTTATATGCCATTTTATATGAATTTTGGGACTAACCTATTAACCTAGAGCCCAGTGCCAGTTTTCTGTTTTCTCCTTGTTTTTGAGTTTTATAGAAAAGGAATACCAAACGGAGTCCAATTGATGTGCCAATTTTGATGATTTTTTGTGGACCAAAAGAAGACCACGGAGGATCGGAGTTGGGCCAGAAGAGTCCCGGGCTGCCCACGAGGGTGGGGGGCGCGCCCCCCTATCTCATGGACAGCTCGGAGACCCCCCTGACGTGAAACCTACGCCAAAAATTCCTATAAATACAGAAACCTTCGGGAAATAACCTAGATCGGAAGTTCCTCCGCCGCAAGCCTCTATAGCCATGAGAAATCAATCTAGCCCCTCTCCGGCACCCTGCCGGAGGGGGCCATCATCACCGAAGGCCATGGAGGAGGATCTCGGAGGGGCCCTCATCTCCATGAAGGCCAAGGACCAGAGGGAGAAAGCCATGGAGGAGGAAGCACAAGGGGGGACCTCTCCTCCTCTCTCTTGGTGGCAGTGGAGTGCCATCGGGAGGTGAATCATCGCCGCAGTGACCGTCTTCATCAACATCACCAACATCATCACCATCCTCATCTCTTTTACGCGGCCCACTCTCCCGTACCCCGTTGTAATCCCTACTTGAACATTGATAGAGGCGGAGTGTCCCGATCTTTTGATGAGATGATAACTATCGATTTGGTGGAGACGACTTTGACGATCCGACTACAAACGTGCACGACGTTGCGCCTTAGCAATCGCTAAACCAATCTCCTGAGGTTATTGACCTCGCCAGTGCATGATCAACCTGACCACGAAGGTCTATTCCTGCAAGCAATCGAAGAACGAGCAAGAATATGATAAAAGCAATCTGAATATTGCAAATATGTATGAAGTATTGATAAAGGTGGGGATCCGAAAGCGGTCTTGGTCTGGTCGTTGGACACAAACGAAGTACACAAAGTTGCGTTGGCTAACTTTTAACTAAACAAATCCCAAAGTCTAAACGGTGCCCTAAGGGCTGTATATATGGAGGAAGAGGGGGGAATTTCATGGCCCTTGGTGGAGGGGTCCGAAATCAACCCTATCTCTTGTTTCCCCACACATACGGACTCTAAAAATAGCCTATACTTATGTATTTCGAAATTACATGGGCCTGGCCCAATAATAAGGTGACGCATCACCTAGAATAGCCTCGGGTTGGAATTTATGAAGTGGCATCTTGTATATTTCGTCCAAGGCTTCATGCACCCATTATGGTGGCTTCAAAGTCCTGAAATCATCACTTGTAACTCCGTTCTTGTTCCCCTTGCGCATGCCATCATCTCCATGCTTGTTCTTGCTCCAATGTTCATCCTTCTCCAAGCTAGGCCCTTCATTTGTAAGCAAGACAAATGTATCCAATTTAGGCAGCATCGTATTCTCATGAACATTAGAATCATTACCAAGAAACGAAAGTACCTGATAATTTAAGTGGTGTGCGCGAGCTCTAGTAATTGGTGTAGTATATGTAGCAGTAGGGGATGTGGGTGTAACAATGGTATTGATGTCCTCATCATCCTCCCCTTCTTGAAATGAAGTCGTCCTCGACAAAAGCTCATCTTCCTCACCCAAATAAGGCTTCAAATCTGCAATGTTAAAAGTGGGACTAACCCCAAATCTACAGGCAGCTCAAGTTTATATGCATTATCATTTACTTTCTCCAACACCTTAAAAGGACCATCAGCATAAGGCATTAGCTTTGATTTGCACAAATCAGGAAATCTATCCTTATGCAAATGTAACCAAACAAGATCTCCAGGTGCAAACACAACATGTTTTCTACCCTTATCTCCAGCAAGTTTATATTTAGCATTCATATACTTAATGTTTTCCTTAGTTAACTCATGCATTTTTAAAATCAATTCAGCACGTTGTTTAGCATCAAAATTAACCTTCTCCGAAGATGGAAGAGGCAACAAATCAATAGGTGCACGAGGTAGGAAACCATACACAATTTCAAAAGGACACATCTTAGTAGTAGAATGCAATGAACGATTATAAGCAAATTCAATATGAGGAAAGCATTCTTCCCACATTTTCTTATTATTCTTCAAAACAGCCCTAAGCATAGTAGATAAAGTTCTATTGACTACTTCAGTTTGTCCATCAGTTTGGGGGTGAAAAGTAGTACTAAAAAGCAGTTTAGTCCCCAACTTAGCCCATAAACATCTCCAAAAGTGGCTAAGAAATTTAGTATCACGATCTGAAACAATAGTATTTCGCACACCATGCAAGCAAATAATTTCACGAAAGAACAAATCAACAACATTAACAGCATCATCGCTTTTATGACATGGTATAAAATGAGCCATTTTTGAGAATCTATCCACGACAACAAATATGCTATCCCTCCCCTTCTTTGTTCAAGGTAAACCTAAAACAAAGTCCATAGATATATCCTCCCAAGGAACACTAGGTACAGGCAACGACATATATAAACCATGAGGATTGAGTCGTGACTTAGCTTTTTGACATGTAGTACAGCGAGCAACAAAGTGCTCAACATCCCGTCTCATCTTTGGCCAAAAGAAATGTGTAGCAAGTATGTCCTCCGTCTTCTTCACTCGAAAGTGTCCCATTAATCCTCCTCCATGCACCTCCTGCAACAACAAAAGACGACCGGAGCTAGCTGGAATGCATAGCTTGTTAGCACGGAACATAAAGCCATCATTAACGACGAACTTGTTCCATGTTCTACCTTCATTACAATTCTGCAATACATCTTTAAAATCAACATCATGCACATATTGATCTTTGATGGTCTCCAAACCAAATATTTTGAAGTCAAGTTCTGAAAGCATAGTAGAGCGACGAGACAATGCATCAACAATAACATTTTCTTTACCCTTCTTGTGTTTAATGACATAAGGGAAAGTCTCAATGAATTCAACCCATTTAGCATGTCTATGATTCAGTCTAGCTTGACTTTTGATATGTTTCAAAGATTCAGGATCAAAGTGTATAAAAAATTCTTTGGGCCATAAATAATGTTGCCATGTTTCTAAAGTCCGAACAAGAGCATATAATTCTTTGTCATAAGTAGAATAATTCAGACTAGGCCCACTCAATTTTTTTGAAAAGTATGCAACAGGTTTGCCATCTTGTAATAACACACCTCCTAATCCAATTCCACTAGCATCACATTCAAGCTCAAAAGTCTTATTAAAATCAGGAAGTTGTAGTAAAGGAGCATGTGTCAACTTATCTTTCAACATCGTGAAGGCTTCTTCCTGTGTGGTACCCCAAAGAAAAGGCACATCTTTCTTTGTAAGCTCATTGAGAGGTGCAGCAATGGTGCTGAAATCTCTCACAAAGCGCCTATAGAATCCAGCGAGGCCAAGAAAACTCCTCACTTGTGTGACCGTTTTGGGTTGTGGCCAACTCTCAATAGCTTCAATCTTGGCTTTATCAACTTCAATTCCCTGTGGAGTAACAAAATAGCCAAGAAAAGATACTCGGTCGGTGCAAAATGTGCACTTCCCAAGGTTACCAAACAAATGTGCATCACGTAAAGCAATAAAAACAACACGTAAATATTCCAAATGTTCCTCCAAAGATCTGCTATAAATCAGTATATCATCAAAATAGACTACCACAAATCATCCAATAAAAGCACGTAAAACTTCGTTCATTAATCTCATGAAAGTACTAGGTGCATTAGTTAACCCAAAAGGCATGACTAACCACTCATATAATCCAAACTTAGTTTTAAATGCCATTTCCATTCATCTCCCAATTTCATACGAATTTGATGGTATCCACTACGCAAATCAACTTTGGAGAATATTGTAGAGCCACTCAATTGATCAAGCATATCATCTAGCCTAGGAATAGGATGACGATAACGAATAGTAATATTATTAATGACTCTACAATCAACACACATACGTGATGTACCATCCTTTTTCGGCACTAGAATAATAGGAACAGCATAAGGACTAAGGGATTCGCGTATATAACCTTTGTCGAGCAGCTCCTGTACTTGACACATAATCTCCTTCGTCTCCTCTAGATTGGTACGGTATGGTGCACGGTTGGGTAATGATGCACCAGGAATTAAGTCAATCTAATTCTCAATCCCTCGAATGGGAGGTAATCCCGGTGGCACGTCTTGTGGAAAGACGTCAGCGAACTCCTGCAAAATGTTAGTGACAGCAGGAGGCAAAGAGGAAGGCACGTCCTCAAATGAAAATAATGCCTCTTTGCACACAAAAGCATAGCAAATAGATTTTCTGAAATCTAACTCAGCAATATCAGATTTAGTGGCAAGTAAACATGCACTTTTCAATTTAATTTCAGAAGCAACACTAGATGGTTTACTATTAGGCTTCATTTGTTGCTCAAATTCTTTTGCCACAATCTGATTTTCACTCTTATTTTTCTCCTATTTTGCTTTATTAGCTCTATTAATATCATCTTTCAAAATGGAATCAAGAGTCATAGGAAGCAAAGTAATATTTTTATCCTTATGAACAAGAGTATACTGATTGTTTCTACCATGGTGTACAGAATTTTTGTCAAATTGCCATGGTCGACCAAATAATAAGGAACATGCTTGCATAGGTACCACATCACAATCAACATAATCAGCATATGTAGAGATACTAAAAGGCACACGAACAGTACGTGTTACCTTAACCTTGCCGCTGTTGTTGAACCATTGGATGTAGTAAGGATGTGGATGTGGTCTTGTGGTGAGAGATAGCTTCTCCACCATCTCGATGCTAGCCAAGTTGTTGCATCTCCCTCCGTCTATGATGATGCGCACAGAATGTTCCTTCACAACTCCCTTTGTATGGAACAAATTGTGCCTCTGATTTTTCTCAGCTTGTGTGACCTGCACACTCAAAACACGTTGAGCAACTAAACATTCATACCTGTCAGCGTCTTCAGGAGCCATGTATTGCGTCTCATGATCAGAATCATCTCCACCATGTTCTTCACGTGTAATAAGAGCCAAAGTATCCTCATCATAGTCACTAGCGGACTCATACCCACCATCCTCAGTAGCAATCATCACACACTGAGATTTGCATTCTCTCGCATAATGACCTCTTCCCTTACAACAACGACAAATAATATCACTTGTGTGCCCAGTTGATGCCATGGAAGAAGAAGAACTCTGTGCAGGCCTGGCAGGTGCACTCTTGGCAGATAATGGTGGTTGTGCCTGCTTTCTTGTATCACGGCTGGAGGTGGCACCTGATGGAGGTGCTGGTGCAGTTGAAGTAGAAGATGCACGCGGTGTCCATGATGAAGGTCGTCCTGCAGAAAAGTTAGTTCGCGCCAATGCTTGTCGACCCTGCACTTCACGTTCAGCTTACAAGCAAGATGGAATAAACGAGTGATATTAGTATACTCCTTATACTCTAGAATGGTCTGAATCTCCCTATTTAATCCACCCATAAAATGTGCAAGCATAGCTTCATTCTCCTCAACAATACCACATCTAATCATGCCAGTTTGTAATTCCTGATAATATTCTTCTACAGAATTTTTCCCTTGTCTTAAACGCTGCAATTTTTGAAGCAATTCACGTTGATAATATGGTGGAACCCAACAAGTACACATAGCAGTTTTCAAAGCATCCCAAGTAGTTGGAATAGGATATAATCTACAATGTTCAGACCACCATACACATGCAAAATTAGTGAAAGCACAAACAGCAGCAGCAACCCGTCTCTCCTCGGGATATTGTAAACATGTAAAACGTTGTTCAGTTTCTAACTCCCAAGTAAGATATATATCAGGAACATATCTACCCTCAAATGGTGGAATATTCAATTTCAGTTTTGGAATATGGTCATTATCTCGTACCTGAGGTGGTGGTGCAGGCCTACCATTGCGAATAAATACCTGAGGTCGACCTGCTGGTGGTGGTGCTGGTGGCTGCACGTAGTTCTGATTTTGATCAACCTCATCCTCATAATAGTCCTCCACCTCTGCAGTAGCAACAGGAGCTACAGAAGCACCAACAGCAGTAGCAGCGGCACCAGAATTTTGTCCTGGCTCAATAGGAACACGCTGTGCTCGCCCTACTGTATCGCGGTGTAGAACTGGTTCTGGGAGACGTTTGAGTAATTCATCGAACTTGGCGTCCAACTTGGTGTCAATTGTCTTCTCAATGTCATCCATCCTCTCTCACGTCTTCCACCTATTGACCCAACATTTGATGAAACTTATCATGAAGGTCCTTGTTCATCATGTTCTCCCAGTCAATCTCGTCGGCTTGTGATCCTGGCATGGTTAGCAGCAACAGAAACACAAACGAATATGATCCTATAGATGACTAACAAGTGGTGGTGGTGGGTGTCACAAATCCGTCAAGCAAAACTCAAATTCTTACCAGTTCTTACCCAGCAGCAGGCGGTGATCGGCAACCGTTGTAGTCTAAACTCTCAAAGCTTGGATAGAGCGATTACTAGGGAGAGTCAAACGCACGACGTAGATGTATATGGAGCTGGGAAGGCTTATAATATGGTAGCAAAAGGGTCAGCAATAATCAATTCAGAGATGCAAAGTTGAATAAACGCTCAACGACGGTACTGTGCTGGTCCTAGGCTAGACTGTGCTAGAGACGCAAGCCAAGAACACTAACAAAATCACGATGCTGCACGGAAACAAGGGAGAAGCACAGTCTGAAAAAAAATCACTCTTTTTTTTGCGCTCTTTTTTTTGCGCACCTCTTTTTTTTGCCGAAAAACACTACAATGACGAGTGTCTCAAAACTCTTCCCAAGTCAAGATAATAGGATAGGCACGAAATTTTTTCGACCAATTTTTTTTTCGACTGCCCGGACCCAAAAACTAGAAACGGGTAAAAAAAACTTTCTATAATGGCGACTGTCTCAATACGCTTAGAAACACCTAAAAATAGGATAGCCAATTTTTTTTTTGTCAAGTGCGTTTTTGGAAAATTTTGGGCCTAAACGGAGGGTGGTTTCCGGACTCTTTTTTTTGGAAACCAACCTCTTCCACGGACGGCAAAAGATTGCTGGAATCCCAAACCTACTCAGACAAGGAAAACACAAATCTGGAAATAGATGGATCTGGAAAGTTAACCTAATATGAGATGGACTCGGAGTGGTGGTAGTATATGGATGTGGGTCGATGGTGGTATATGGACTCGGATCAGTGTTGGTATATGGACTCGGAGCGGTGGCGGATAAGCGGTGATAGTAGATGGCAGGAACGACGTATCTCGTGTGGTGGTGGTATATGTCAGCGGATGATGATGCTGTGGCGGCGGCGTGAAGACCCGTGAACAGAACTCGAAACTCTAAAAGACTAGACACTATGATGCAACCGAAAATTCAACAAAGCAAAATACTGAAAAGACTATGCAATGGCTCAGACTGGTTCGGATATGATGAACTAACCTTAATTTATTTTCCTTTTTGGATTTTTCATGGACTATAGGTATGAAGAACAGACTCAATCTAAACTATGAAAAACTGTAAAATCTCACCGAGCAACCTGGAAATCTGATACCATTTGATAGAGGTGGGGTGTCCCGATCTTTTGATGGGGTGATAACTATCGATTTGGTGGAGACGACTTTGACGATCCGACTACAAACGTGCACGACCTTGCGCCTTAGCAATCGCTAAACCAATCTCCTGAGGTTATTGACCACGCCAGTGCATGATCAACCTGACCACGAAGGTCTATTCCTGCAAGCAATCGATGAACGAGCAAGAATATGATAAAAGCAATCTGAATATTGCGAATATGTATGAAGTATTGATAAAGGTGGGGATCCGAAAGCAGTCTTGGTCTGGTCGTTGGGCACAAATGAAGTACACGAAGTTGCGTTGGCTAACTTTTAACTAAACAAATCCCAAAGTCTAAATGGTGCCCTAAGGGCTGTATATATGGAGGAAGAGGGGGGAATTTCGTGGCCCTTTGTGGAGGGGTCCGAAATCAACCCTATCTCTTGTTTCCCCATACATACGGACTCTAAAAATAGCCTATACTTATGTATTTCGAAATTACATGGGCCTGGCCCAATAATAAGGTGACGCGGCACCTAGAATAGCCCCAGGATAAAATTTATGATGTGGCATCTTGTATATTTTGTCCAAGGCTTCATGCACCCATTATGGTGGCTTCAAAGTCCTGAAATCATCACTTGTAACTCCGTTCTTGTTCCCCTTGCGCATGCCATCATCTCCATGCTTGTTCTTGCTCCAATGTTCATCCTTCCCCAAGCTAGGCCCTTCATTTGTAAGCAAAACAAATGTATCCAATTTAGGCAGCATCATATTCTCATGAACATTAGAATCATTACCAAGAAACGAAAGTACTTGATAGTTTAAGTGGCGTGCGCGAGCTCTAGTAATTGGTCCAGTATATGTAGCAGTAGGGGCTGTGAGTGTAACAATGGTATTGATGTCCTCATCAAACATGGTGCTTTATGCCACATATTATGATCCAATGATGTGTTGCCATCCTATGATGTTTTGAGTAGATATATTTTGTCCTTGGGTTGATTAATGGTCTAGATTGGTATGAGTTGTATGTTTTATTTTGGTGTTGGCCTATGGTGCCCTCCGTGTCGCGCAAGCATGAGGGATTCCCGTTGTAGGGTGTTGCAATACATTCATGATTCGCTTATAGTGGGTTGCATGAGTGACTGAAACACAAACCCGAGTAAGGGGGTTGTTGCGTATGGTATAAAGGGGACTTGATGCTTTAATGCTATGGTTGGGTTTTATCTTAATGATCTTTAGTAGTCGCGGATGCTTGCTAGAGTTCCAATCATAAGTGCATATGATCCAAGTAGAGAAAGTATGTTAGCTTATGCCTCTCCCTCATATGAAATTGCAATGACGACTACCGATCTTGTTAACAATTTCCTAGGACAATTCCGCACACCGATCCACCATTATTCCACACTCGCTATTTATACTATTTAGTAATATATTCTAACTTTATGATAACATCACCTACTTTCATATTTTAGCTCTCCGATATCATACAAATTTATCCTCTCCATACCCACAACAAAGTTTTATTTCTTGTTTCTAGTTGGAAGCAAACGTTCGGTGCACGTAGAGTCGTATCAGTGGCAGATAGAGCTTGAGAGAATATTGATCTTACCTTTAGCTCCTTGTGGGTTCAACACTCCATACTTATCACTTCCACCTTTGGGAATTGCTATGATGATTCCATGCACTTGGGGATTATCACCCACCATGTCGGATGGAGCACTCCTCTCACCAATCCTGCTGCCTCTAGACCTCTGACCTCTTCCGTGATGAACTCCTGCCTTTCCAGAGCTTGCTTCCTAACCTTCTACTTGACGGGCCGCACATGAGGACAGCCAGCAAGATGGTGCTGAATCACTTCCCTGGGAACGCCAGGAATGTCGGATTCCTGCCACGCAAACACGTCGACATTCGCCCGCAGGAAAGTGACGAGCTCGCCTTCCTATTGGCCATTGAGGGTGGAGCTTATGGTGAAAGCCCCTCCCGTGCTGTCCTCCTTGACGGGCACCCTCTTGGTCTCTGGTGGCGCATCTCTGGATTTCTTGCTGTTGCTGGTGGAGCTCTCTGGCACGTCATTGACGGAAGCACAACACTCCAGAGAGGTGCGCTTGCCGGAGTGGGTGTGAGGGGTCTCGTCGGTCTTCTTCCCTCCCTGGGCTTCGGCGGCAGGAGCAAGTGCCTTGGTGGCATCTGCTGCGCTCCCGGTAGAGTTGGTCAGCGCAGATCAACGCGTCCTTCTTATCAGAGGGGACGGTGATGATGTTCATCGGCCCGTGCCTCTTCAGGGTGTTGTAGGCGTAATGTGACGCCGCCATGAACTTGGCTAGTGCCGGGCGGCCGAGGATCCCGTTGTAAGGCAAGAGGATCTTGGCTATGTCGAAGACAATCCTCTCCGTCCGGTGATCCGATTCTCCCCCAAACGTCACGGGTAGCGTGACCTTGCCCTTCGGCTGGTTTCTTCCCGGGTTGACCCCTTGAAACGTGCCCGTCTCCTCGAGGTCTCCATCAGGAATCTGCAGCCTTCTGACCACAACAGGCGAAATCAAGTTCAGACCGGCCCCACCATCAACCAGCATCTTCGTCACCTTGAGGTTGTGGATTGTTGGGGAAACCAACAACGGCAAACACCCGACCGCAGTAGTGCGATCAGGGTGGTCCTTGGAATCAAAGATGATAGGCGTGCTGGACCACTTCAGCGGCTTCCGCGCATCGAGCGATGGCTCCACCGCCGTGATCTCATGCGCGCACTGCTTGAGCTAGCGGTGAGACATGTGCAGCGAGGCGCCACCATCGACGCACATGGCCTCTGTGGCTTTCTGGAAC
The DNA here is from genome assembly GCF_002162155.2 of Triticum dicoccoides. Lineage (NCBI taxonomy): Eukaryota > Viridiplantae > Streptophyta > Magnoliopsida > Poales > Poaceae > Triticum > Triticum dicoccoides. Next base: position 563,485,146 of record NC_041391.1, read on the forward strand.
TCATGGTCGCCGGACTCGTCGTCATCGTCATGATCATCATCTTCCTTCTTCTTGTCGCGGCCCCGGGCAGGCCTCTCTTGCTGGTTATCCTTACTGCGGCAGCCTCCTTGGCCGCTACGCTTTTTGCTGGACCCTTCGGCACCGTCTTGACCCTTCTCCTTGTCCCGCCTCTCATATTCAGCTTTCTGCTTCTTAGCGAGCAGCTCAACTTGTCGGCAGTTCTGGAGGTCGTGGCCTTTGGTGTGGTGGATCTTGCAATACTGCTTGTCGGAGCCTCCTGGCTTGTCGGTAGCTGCCAAGGCCCGGCAAGCGGCACACCCAGCAACTCCTTGCCAGGGTCGCTTGCCTTGGCCTTCTTGGCAGTGTCGGCATCGTCAGATCACACGAAGGCAAGCACAGTCTTGCCCTTGCGCTTTCTATTATGGCGCCGACCCTTCTTTGTTGGGGCAGTGGTGTCGCCTTCTGTGGAGTCGGTTTCCGCACCGGCGTCCTCCCCTCTTCAGCCCGAGCGCACCTGTTGGCCAGGACATAAAGTTCGGCCACATCCTTGAACTTGTTCATCGTCTGCTCCTCATGCATCTTGCGGTTGTGCACATTCTGATGGAACGCACTAATCATGGCAGCGGGATGAACGTCTGGGATGTTGACTGCACCCGACTAAACCTTTGGATGTACTTGCGCAGGTTTTCTCCTTCCTTCTGGGGGATGATGTGCAAATCGCTCGCCTGGCCATGAGCTTGATGGCCTCCAGTGAAGGCGCCAACAAACTCATGACATAGATCCGACCAAGAAGAAATGGAATGCACCAGCAAGTGCATCAACCATAACATAACATTGGGCTTGAGCGCCAGCGGGAAGTAATTGGCAAGCACCTTGTCATCGCGGGCTCCAGCGGATTGCATCGCAATGGTGTAGATGCTGAGGAACTCCGACGGGTGAGTCTTGCCATTGTACTTCTCGCCTACGTCGGGCTTGAATGTGCGGTGGGAGGGCCACTGGAACTGCTGCAGCTCACGGGTGAAAGCCGGGCAACCCACCTCATAGGGTAGGTCACCGTAGCCTCCCGATGCTAGGTGGTCCATAGCAGGCCCTGCCCGCCTATCTGACTGGTGGTGCGCATCACGCCGGCGCTCGATTGTGGTTCAACCCTCTTCAAGGGCTCGCTCCCGAAGAACTTGACGCTGATCGCAGTGGGTCCATGGATCGGACGATGCTATGGAAATATTATCACAAGCATCGTCGCGACGGACCGACACCCGCGGTGGCTGGCGTGGGGGAGGAGAGTGCACCGTGGCTGCTGATACGTCTCCGTCGTATCTACTTTTCTAAACACTTTTGCCCTTGTTTTGGACTCTAACTTGTATGATTTGAATGGAACTAACCTGGACTGATGTTGTTTTCAACAGAATTGCCATGATGTTGTTTTATGTGCAGAAAACAAAATTTCTCGGAATGACCTGAAACTCCATGGAACATCTTAGAAAAACAATAAAAAATCCTCACCAAAGATGAAGACCAGGGGGCCCACATCCTATCCACGAGGGTGGAGGGCGCGCCCCCTACCTTGTGGGCCCCCTGGAGACCCTCCGACGCCAACTCCAACTCTATATATTGGCTTTCGGAGAGAAAAAATAGGAGAGAAGAAATAATCGCGTTTACGATACGGAGCCGCCGCCAAGCCCTAATCTCTCTCGGGAGGGCTGATCTGGAGTCCATTCGGGGCTCCGGAGAGGGGGATTCGTCGCCGTCGTCATCATCAACCATCCTCCATCACCAAGTTCATGATGCTCACCGCCGTGCGTGAGTAATTCCATCGTAGGCTTGCTGGACGGTGATGGGTTGGATGAGATTTATCATGTAATCGAGTTAGTTTTGTTAGGGTTTGATCCCTAGTATCCACTTTGTTCTGAGATTGATGTTGCTATGACTTTGCTATGCTTAATGCTTGTCACTAGGGCCCGAGTGCCATGATTTCAGATCTGAACCTATTATGTTTTCATGAATATATGTGTGTTCTTGATCCTATCTTGCAAGTCTATAGTCACCTATTATTTGTTATGATCTGACAACCCCGAAGTGATAATAATCGGGATACTTCTCGGTGATGACCATAGTTTGAGGAGTTCATGTATTCACTATGTGCTAATGCTTTGTTCCGGTTCTCTATTAAAAGGAGGCCTTAATATCCCTTAGTTTCCGTTAGGACCCCGCTGCCACGGCAGGGTAGGACAAAAGATGTCATGCAAGTTCTTTTCCATAAGCATGTATGACTATTTATGGAATACATGCCTACATTACATTGATGAATTAGAGCTAGTTCTGTGTCACCCTATGTTATGACTATTACATGATGAACCGCATCCGGAATAATTATCCATCACTGATCCATTGCCTACGAGCTTTCCATATACTGGGTTACGCTTATTTACTTTTCTGTTGCTACTGTTACAATCACTACAAAACACCAAAAATATTACTTTGCTTCCTTTACTTTTGTTACTGTTACCACCACTATCATATTACTTTGCTACTAAACACTTTGCTGCAGATACTAAGTTATCCAGGTGTGGTTGAATTGACAACTCAACTGCTAATACTTGAGAATATTCTTTGGCTCCCCTTGTGTCGAATCAATAAATTTGGGTTGAATACTCTACCCTCGAAAACTGTTGCGATCCCCTATACTTGTGGGTTATCAAGACCTTTTTCTGGTGCCGTTGCCGGGGAAGTATAGCTCTATTCTCTGAGTCACTTGGGATTTATATCTGCTGGACACTATGAAGAACTTGAAAGACGCTAAGACAACAATTTATCCCTCTACTACGAGGGGAGGTAAGGAAATGCCATCTAGCTCTGCACTTGATTCACCTTCTGTTATGAGTAAGCTTGTGATACCTAAACCTGCTTCTGCTATTCATTCCGATATGTCACATGTTATTGATGATGCCACTTCTGTTATGCATGATACTTATGATGAAACTACTTCTATGCTTGATACTACTGTGCCCCTTGGTGAATTTCTTGATGAACAAATTTCTAGTATTAGAGAGAAAGAAAATATTGGAGCTGATAATGTTGATGAAATTGATGATGAAGATATGCCTGTTATTCTTGAGGGTTATCTTTTTGATATGGAATCTTCTGCAGCTATTTTTGCTTGCAAAGATAGAAACAAACTTAAGATGCTATTAGTTAAATGGAGTAAAGAATCTCTTAGAGATAGAATGAAGCCTGAACCTGCTTTTGCTACTTCACCTATTTGTGTTCCCGATAAGGATTATGAATTCTCTGTTGATCCTGATATAATTACTTTGGTTGAATCTGATCCTTTTCATGGTTATGAATCTGAAACTGTTATGGCACATCTTACTAAATTAAATGATATAGCCACCCTGTTCACTAATGATGAGAGATCTCGCTACTTTTATATCTTTAAAATATTTCCGTTCTCATTAAAGGGTGATGCTAAGATATGGTTTAATTCTCTAGATCCTGGTTGTGTGCGTAGTCCCCAGGATATGATTTATTACTTTTCTGCTAAATATTTCCCTGCTTATAAGAACCAAGCTGCTTTAAAGGAAATATACAACTTTGTGCAAATTGAAGAAGAGAGTCTCCCACAAGCTTGGGGGAGGCTTCTCAAGTTACTAAATGCTTTGCCTGATCATCCTCTTAAGAAAAATGAAATACTTGATATCTTTTATAATGGACTTACCGATGCTTCCAGAGATTACCTGGATAGTTGTGCTGGTTCTCTTTTCAGGGAAAGAACACCGGATGAAGCTGAAATTCTATTGAATAATATGTTGACAAATGAAAATAATTGGGCACTTCCTGAGCCAGCTCCAGAGCCAATTACTGAGCCTATTCCTAAACCAACTCCAAAGAAGAGAGGTGTTCTATTTCTCAGTCCTGAAGATATGCAAGAGGCAAAGGAATCTATGAAAGAAAAAGGTATTAAAGCTGAAGATGTTAAGAATTTACCTCCTATTGAAGAAATACATGGTCTTAATTTACTGCCTGTTGAAGAAACTTATGATCTTGATCCATTACCTATTGAGGAACTTGATCCCGATAACCTGACACAGGTAGTAAAGGTAAATTCTCTCTATAGATATGATAAAGTTGAAGTACCTCCTACTAAAATTGCTAATCAGTGCTTGGATGAGTTTGATAACTTTATGTTTAAGCAAGATGACTTCAATGCTTATTTTGGTAGACAATTAAAACAAAATACCTATATGATTAAACACTTGGGTGATTATATGGCTAATGTTAGATGTGAACTTAAACTCATTAGCAAACATGCTTCTATGGTTACCACTCAAGTAGAACAAGTCCTTAAGGCTCAAAATGATTTGCTCAATGAAATGAATAGTAAGAAAAAAGATTATGCTGTTAGAGTGGCTACTAGAACTGGTAGAATGACTCAGGAACCTTTGTATCCTGAAGGCCACCCTAAGAGAATTGAGCAAGATTCTCAGAGAAATAATACTGATGTGCCTAGTTCTTCTCAAAGGGAGAAAAAGAAAAATGGTAGGACTTTCCAAACTTCTAGTGAACCTATTGTTGAACCATCTGAGAATCCAAATGATATATCTATTTATGATGCTAAAACTCAATCAGGTGATGAACAAGAACCGAGTGAAAATAATAATGATGTTCATGATGATGCTCAACCTAGTAATGATAATGATGTAGAGATTGAACCTGCTATTGATCTTGATAACCCACAATCAAAGAATCAATGTTATGATAAGAGAGATTTTGTTGCTAGGAAGCACGGTAAAGAAAGAGAGCCATGGGTTCAGAAACCCATGCCTTTCCCACCCAAACCATCCAAGAAAAAGGATGATGAGGATTTTGAGCGCTTTGCTGAAATGATCAGACCTATCTTTTTGCGTATGCGATTGACTAATGTGCTCAAAACAAATCCTTATGCTAAGTATATGAAGGATATCATTAATAATAAAAGAAAGATACCAAAAGCTGAAATTTCCACCATGCTTGCTAACTATACTTTTAAGGGTGGAATACCAAAGAAACTTGGAGATCGAGGGGTACCCACTATACCATGCTCTATTAAAAGAAATTATGTTAAAACTGCTTTATGTGATCTTGGAGCCGGTGTTAGTGTTATGCCTCTCTCTTTATACCGTAGACTTGAATTAAGTAAGTTGACGCCTACTGAAATATCTTTGCAAATGGCTAATAAATCAACTGCTATACCTGTCGGTATTTGTGAGGATGTGCCTGTTGTGGTCGCAAACGTTACTATTTTAACAGACTTTGTTATTCTTGATATTCCCGAGGATGATAGTATGTCTATTATCCTTGGTAGACCTTTTCTTAATACTGCAGGGGCTGTTATTGATTGCAACAAAGGCAATGTCACTTTTCATGTTAATGGTAATGAGCATATGGTACACTTTCCGAGGAAACAACCTCAAGTTTGTAGCATCAACTCTATTGGAAAAATTCCATCTATTATATTTGGAGGTTTTGAATTTCCTCTTCCTACTGTCAAGAAGAAATATGGTATTCTTATTGTAAGTGCATCTAGTGCCACCCCTAGTTGGTTTTGGAGTATTGACGACAAATTTGGTTGAGGGACTAATGCATTTGTGAGAATTGCAGGATAATGCAGGTAGTGTCCCTCATTGATTTGGTTTACCTACCGGAGATGACCCCTAAAAATGTATGAAGACATTGACGACAATGGTGGTATGTGAAGATATTCACATTGAAGACTATGACATGAGAAGACATTGAGTGAACACTATGGAGCGCGAAGACTGTGTCGTTTTGTTGTTTCCTTTTCTTCTTTGTTGAGTCATAGGAACCACCGTACTGTTAAGTGGGGTCCAAGTGAACAAAGTCAGAATGACTGAAGTGATGCTCAACCCAAATCCTATGTCTTCGAGCGAAGACAATGAGAGCAAATCTTATCCAGAGGTGGATGAGTCAGCTTTGCTTGTAGCCCAAGTAAAGTTGTCGTGTGTGTTTGAAATCTGACCATTGGAACACATGTCAGTTCCTTAGTGACCCAGGGTCATTTCAGACATATCAGGTCGGGTTGCCTAGTGGCTATAAATAGCCCACCCCCTACACCATAAATTGGTGGCTGCTCAGAGTTAGTGCACGACTTTTGTCGTTTGAGAGCAACCCACCTCGGAGCCTTTGAGAGAGAGAAATCCTTGCGAGGACAAAGCCCAAACACCCAGAACCAAAGAGTGTTAGGCATCACTGAACTCTTTCTGTCTGCGTGACCTGAAGACTTATTACACTTGAGGATTGTGTATCCTCCAGCCGGTTAGGCGTCGCTTTCTGAGCATCCAAGAGTCATTGTGGATCGCCGGTGAACGAAGTCTGTGAAGGTTCGGAAGTCTACCTTGAAGACTTACCAGAGTGATTGGGCAAGGACTATGTGTCCTTAGCTCAAGGGGAATAAGGTGAAGACGCGGTCTTCTGAGTTGAATCTCAGCCTCCCTAACCAGATGTACAGTTGTCACAACAACTGGAACTAGTCCAACAAATCCTGTGTCTTCAACAAGTGACTGGTTCTATCCTCTTCCTCCCTTTACTTAGAGTTTGTCTTCGTGAAGTCATTGCCTATTTGTCGTACCTGTTTGACTTCATTGCTTGACTACTATCATTGATTGGCTTCATACTATCTTCCATCCTGATCCTTACTACTAAGCTGCTATTAGTCTTTGTACTTTCACATTATTGCATACTTGACTATGGTTTGCTCGTTGTAGTTTATCTTCCGCTGCATATCAATTAGGTCATGTCTATTGTTTGTCTTCAAAACTTCCACGTTTTGAAGACTTTCATAAAAATCGCCTATTCACCCCCCCTCTAGTCGATAACTAGCACTTTCAATTGGTATCAGAGCAAGGTACTCCCTTGTTCTGTGTGATTCGGTTTAACCACCTGGAGTTTCAGCTATGTGGACTGCAGGGATAATCAAAGTCTCCGCTGCTTGCCCCGTGTTCGATGGAACTGAATATCCCTACTGGAAGAATAAGATGCGCATGCATCTTGAAGCCATTGATGTCGACCTCTGGTATGTTGTCAAGAACGGCATTCCCAAAACTGGTGAAGGTGTCACCCCTACTAATGTCAAGAAGTTCATTCAACTGGACTCTACTTCCAAGAACATTATCTGTGGTCATCTGACCAAAGGTCAGTATGGCCGTGTGAGTGCTCTGGAAACGTCGAAGCTAGTCAGGGACTGGCTATCCAAGGTCAACGAAGGCATCTCAACCCAGAGAGATCAAAGGATCAGTGTTCTTCGCAACCTCTTCAACCACTTCAAGAGAAACGACAATGAAAATGTCCAGCTCACGTTTGATCGCCTCACCGACATCACAAATGAGCTTCATGCTCTCGGCGCCACTGAGATTACCAAGCATGAAATCGTCAAGACACTACTGAGATCACTTGACAGCTCCTTTGACACCCTTGCCCTCATGATACAAGAACGCCCTGACTTCGAGACACTCGATCCGTCTGATATACTTGAGAGGCTCAACACACATGAGTTCCAGCTTTCTGAGAAAAGAGATATCTAGGGTCCCAACTATGGCCGAACTCGCGCTTTGAAGGCAAAAGTTGTTTCCTCATCTGAAGAAGAATCTGACTGCAGTTCTGATGATCCTAAACACATTGGAAAGGAACTTGCTATGCTTGTGAAGAAGTTCCAGAAGTTCACTAAGAAGAAGGGCTTCAGAAAGTCTTCATGATCTAGCTCAAGAAATGATGAAGCTTCCACTCATGACTACAAGAAGAGAACATGTCACAAGTTCAAGAAACCTGGACACTATATCTCTGAGTGTCCACAGTGGGACAATGAGAAGAAGAAGAAGAAGAGCAAGGAATATGATTCTGATGTCAAGAAGAAGAAGAAATCTTCAAAGTCTTCTTCCAAGTCCTCATCAAGGTCTTCATCTCATAAGAAGAGCTCATCTGGCAAGGCTCGTGCTTTTGTTGGCAAGGAGATGGATTCAGAGGAGGAGTCTGCTTCTGAGGAGGCGGAGGTGGAGTCTGAAGAGAAGTCCGACCCTGGTGTTGCAAGTCTGGCTCTAGCCACAGCCTATGTTGCCAAGTCCATCTTCAACACTGAAGACAATGACTTCCACACCAACGCTGAAGCTGATGACAAGGATGACTCTGCTCCTGCCTACTGCTTCATGGCACGTGGTGCCAAGGTAAAATCACGTGATGCTTACTTTCAAACATCTAGTGAAGATGACTCTGATTGTGAATCCAAACCCAGCTACAAACCACTTGCTAAAATTGCAACTGAACAACAAAAAGCTATGGAACATACTCAAAAACTGTTAGACAAAAGCGATGACCTGTTGGACGCGGAAATGACACGTTCACAGTCCTTAGTTGAAGACATAAAAAATCTTCATGCTAAGTACCAAGAACTTGAAAGTCTTCATGAAACGCTCTCAACCACTTATGAAAAGCTCTCGTATGATTATCTTCAAAGGAATCAAGAGCTTGAGAAATTGAGAGCGGCTCATGAAGATCTTCAAAAAGAGAATGAGTCACTTCGCGCTCAACAGATCAGTCCCGCTCTGGATGGATTTGAACCACCATGTATGAAATGCCTTGAGCGTGATAACGCTACCTCTGTTGCTGAATGTTCCACTGCTGCTACTGTTGCATTGTCTTCAACTTCTGATGTGGTAACTAACCCCTCTGCGGAGGATACCACTACTATTGCTGATGAAAATGCTAGGTTGAAGACATTGCTTGAAACAGGGATGTATAAAAGTCTGAAAGGACATCAGACACTTTGCGATGTCCTCAAGAAGCAGATTCTGAACCGAAACCCTAGGAAAGAGGGTGTTGGGTTCGAAAGGAAAATGAATGTTGATGGTTCCTACTGGAAGCCTGAGCAGTATCCCAAAACCACATGGGTTGCTGCAAAGGGACCTTCAGTGGATCCATCCACCTTATCTGGCTTTACCTATACTAATCCTATTATCATTGATGAATCCCTTGATGCAAACTATAAGTTGTTCAATAATCAGAATGGTGAAGCTTTTGCCAGGTATATTGGTACTAACTGCAGGAATGGACCACCTATGAAGAAGATCTGGGTTCCCAAAAGCTGTCTTGAGAATCTTCCAGTGAATGTGATCATGACACCACCAGGGAAGAAGACAAACCCCAGACCTAAGGCGTCGTATGGTCCAAAGGCTTCATACAGATAGAGGACTCACCTGAGTCACCCTAACGCCAATGTTTTGCAGGGAAACCGTACTCAACCTTATGAATATGAGCGTGTGTCTTCAAACCGCTATGTTCATAGAACTAAGAACTTTTCTGCTTATTCATATGAGTATCATTCATCTCCTGCAAGGCTATTTGCTAGGGCTCCAAAGCCGAAGTTCTCAGATGCTTCACTTAGACTCATTGCTTCTAAGCCACCCCTGAAGATGTGGGTGGTTAAGAAGAATTAACTTTCTGTTGTAGGGAAGGGTCTCCAGCCAAAAATCAAAGGCGTCTGATGCTATTGCTGGGGACCTAAAACATCTTGTAGGGCGCAAGATCAAATGCCCAAATGGTCTCACTATGTATTTTGGTTCCATAATTGTTTGCCATTCATCCTATCATTCCTAATCTTGATCTGAGCTTCAATAATCCTCTTGCCCATCCAATGTTGATGCTTCACAATACTCTTGGTGAAGCCTATCCCCCTAACTGTGCTGTAGGGAATGACACCTCATGCTTCAGAATGGATTATGGATAGCTGATGCACTAATCATATGACTGGTGATTGAAGTCTTCTCATGGACTCAACCTTACGTCCATCAGACAAGAGTCACATCACATTTGCTGACACTGGTAAAAGCAAGGTATTGGGTCTAGGTAGAGTTGCAATCTCAAAGGATCAACACATGGATAAAGTGATGCTTGTTGAATCCCTTGGTTTCAACTTAATGTCTGTCTCAATGCTTTGTGACTTGAACATGATTGTGCTATTCGGAAAATATCATTGCCTTGTACTAATCGAATCTGACAAGTCTCTAATCTGTGAAGGGTATCGGAAAGATGATCTATACATGGTAGATTTCTCAGCAGGTCCACAGCTTGCAGTATGTCTTCTTGCAAAAGCTTCAGAATGCTGGCTCTGGCATCGGAGGCTGGGGCATGCTGGCATGAGGAACTTACACACACTCTCCAAGAAGAAACATGTCATAGGCATCGAGGGTGTCAAGTTCAAGAAGGATCATTTGTGTGGTGCCTGCGAAGCTGGAAAGATGACTAGGGCAAAGCACCCCTCGAAGACAATCATGACGACATCTCAACCCTTCGAGCTGTTACACATGGACTTATTTGGCCCTACTCACTACTCTACCCTCACAACAACTGCTTGTCTCTATGACTTTGTCATAGTTGATGACTACTCAAGATATACATGGGTGCACATAATTCTCTACAAGACTGAAGTGCAACATGTCTTCAGATGCTTCGCCAATCGAGCCATGAACAATTATGGCGTCAAGATCAAGCATATCAGAAGTGACAACGGCACTGAGTTCAAGAACACCAGGCTTGATCTTTATCTGGATACAATGGGAATCACTCATGAGTTCTCTGCTCCATACACACCTCAGCAAAATGGCATCGTAGACCGCAAGAACAGAACCCTCATTGAGATGGCTCGAACAATGCTCGACGAGTACAAGACACCAAGAAAGTTCTGGCCTGAAGCTATTGATACAGCATGTCACGTCATCAACCGTGTCTACATCCATAAGCTTCTGAACAAAACATCCTACGAGCTCCTTACTGGCTAGAAGCCAAATGTCAGCTACTTCAGAGTATTTGGAGCTAGGTGCTGGATCAAGGATCCCCATCACAAGTCAAAATTTGCACCTAAAGCTCACGAAGGCTTCATGCTCGGTTATGGAAAGGACTCGCACTCTTACAGAGTCTTCAACCTCTATCTCTACAAAATCGTCAAAACTGTGGATGTGCGATTTGATGAAACCAATGGTTCACAAAGAGAGCTCCTGCCAAGTACACTAGACGAAGCTCCGCCCAACGAATCTATCAAGCTGATGGGAACTGTTGAAATCATGCCTTCTGAAGCATAGCCTGAAGAGGAACTTATCATTTCCGCACCTAACCAACCTGAAGACAATGCTCAGACTGAAGACAATCCTCCCAATGATGACAATGATCAGCAAGAGCAAGGTCTTCATCCAGTTCATCCTCGAGTTGCAAATGAAGTACAAATTGAGAAGATAATTGATAGCATCAATGCACCTGGTCCACTTACTCGCTCAAGAGAAACACAGTTAGCAAATTTCTGTGGGCACTTCTCTTTTGTGTCAATATCAGAACCCAAGAAAGTTGCTGAAGCCTTTATGGAACCTGAATGGATACAAGCTATGCAAGAAGAACTTCAACAGTTCAAGCTGAACAATGTTTGGGAACTAGTCAAGCGTCCTGACCCTCGCAAGCATAACATTATTGGCACAAAATGGATATATCGAAACAAGCAAGATGAGCATGGTCAAGTCGTCAGAAACAAATCACGTCTTGTGGCTCAAGGATATACTCAAGTTGAAGGAATTGACTTCGATGAAACATTTGCTCCTGTGGCTAGGCTTGAAGCTATTCACATACTGCTAGCCTATGCTAACCACCACAACGTCTTGCTATATCAAATGGATGTGAAGAGTGCATTTCTCAACGGCAAGATTGAAGAAGAAGTATACGTTGCTCAACCATCTGGCTTTGAAGATCCAAAACATCCTGATATGGTGTACAAGCTAAACAAAGCACTGTATGGCCTCAAACAAGCTCCTCGCGCTTGGTATGATACGATCAAAGACTTCCTGAAGAGCAAAGGCTTCAAACCTGGATCCCTCAATCCCACACTCTTCACGAAGACATATGATGGTGAACTGTTTGTGTGCCAAATATATGTGGATGACATTATCTTCGGCTGCACCAACCAGAAGTATAGTGATGAGTTTGGATATATGATGCAAGAGCAATATCAGATGTCCATGATGGGTGAGCTGAAGTTCTTCCTTGGTCTTCAAATTCGTCAGCAAAGGAATGGCATCTTCATATCTAAAGAAAAATACCTCAAAGATTGTCTGAAGAAGTTTGGAATGCAAGATTGCAAAGGTTACACGACGCCAATGCCAGCCAAACACCATCTGGGTCCCGACGACAACGGTAAAGAGTTCGATCAAAAGGTATACCACTCCATGATTGGTTCCTTACTTTACCTATGTGCATCTAGTCCAGATATTATGCTTAGTGTTTGCATGTGTGCTCGATTCCAAGCGGCACCAAAGGAATCGCATCACTTAGCTGTGAAGCGAATTCTTCGATATTTGGCTTACACACCAACACTTGGATTATGGTATCCAAAGGGCTCAAAATTTGATCTGGTTGGATTCTCGGATGCTGATTATGCTGGTGACAAGGTGGATCGCAAGTCTACATCAGGCACATGTCACTTTTTGGGACGATCACTTGTCTGTTGGTCTTCAAAGAAGCAGAACTATGTATCACTCTCAACTGCTGAATCTGAATACATTGCTGCTGGATCTTGCTGCGCTCAGCTTCTGTGGATGAAGCAAACTATCAAGGACTATGGCATCAATCTGAAACAAGTACCTCTCTTCTACGACAACGAAAGCGCCATCAAGATTGCCAACAATCCAGTCCAGCACTCGAAGACAAAGCACATTGAAATTCGTCATCACTTTCTCAGAGATCATGTCATGAAGAAAGATATTGACATCATTCATGTCAATATTGAAAAGCAACTGGCAGATATCTTCACAAAGCCCTTGGACGAGAAAAGGTTTTGCAAGTTATGGTGTGAGCTAAATATCTTGGAATCCTCAAATGTCCTGTGATCAGGCACACATCCTAACACTTATGCATGTTGATGACTTAGATGTGTAACACACGAAGTAAAGTATATCTTAAATCAATGAGGACTTACATTCTGAGTGTGAATACATTAACGTGGAATTTGACTTCGGAGCGCCACGATAATTGTGCGTCGTGTCTGGGTCTAATACTTCCTATACGGTGGGTAACGCCACCACCAAATTTCTCGGTTTGAAGTGTTTCACTCATGGCGTTATTTTTGCAATGTCTTCACATTTGGTTTGTCTTCAATTTCAACTTATCTTCATGATTTTCTTCACTATGTTGATTTGATTGCTTTCTGATATATATATACTAGTGTTCTGTCCTCTACAGCATTCACTTATAGCTATGTCTTCCTAGTTGAATCTTTTGAACTAAGTGAATGTGATCGGACCCTAATCTCTCTATGCTTTCTATCTCAAACTCTATCTGTCCAAATCATATGCATTCTATTGAAACTGTCGAATGTCTTCTCTGCGTCCTTGTCAGAAGAAGACACAGAGACAAACATTAAGTCTGTTTTAAATGATTCATCCTTATTGTTTGAAATTCGGAGAAGCCGGAACAACCATCCGACAAACCTGGCGGGCGTGGGAACGTGGGACACCTCTGAGTTTGTTGCATGCTTGCCACGTGCCCCTCAGATGTGAACCGCCAGGGGCACCTGCGTAATTGCACTATGCCGCACACTTCCTTATAAATACATGTCCCCTGCGGTAAAGAAAACCTTCTTCCACCTCCCCACCTCATCAAAACCCTAGAACCACCGCTAGCTCTCGACGACGCCGGCGACGAAGCGCTTAGCTGCCGCGACTTCTCCGACGCCGTCCTCACACCGGCCGCGGACATCGTCCTCTCCGCCACCGCCGTAGGTGTCCTCCGTCGCCAAGTTAGGGCACGGTGGATTGAACTGCTCGTCTCCTATTCACCCCATCTAGCAGTTCTTCGTGTGGTAAATACAACTCTATTTTTACCATCTTTTTGATCCTCAAAGATTCATCCTATTTACCAAAATTGGTTTCTGCCTATACAATGTTAGATCTATTCTGTCTGCATCTCATACTGCCTAGTATATTCACTTAAGCTTCATATCTAGTTAGATTCCTCACTTGTACTTATTCACGGATTCGTACAAATCTGCAACCAACTCTCAACATATAAGTGAATGTCTTCGCATCATGAGGTCAATGTCTTCAAACTGATTTATCTTCAAAATCTTCTGAGAATGCATATGACCTCTTCCCCTTCCCTCACATCTCTAATGCTGTCACAGGTACATGTCCGTGGGAGAATCCCTTGGTTCTCATAGTCTGCATTCGTTTGCAGAATTCTTACAGCATCACATTAACTCTCCCGAAGCCAGTTCCTGTTTGTCCAGCAAGCGAAAGCCTTTGAAGCCTTTGAACGTGTTGAAGCCATTCAGTTTGAAGTTCATGGCTGCAGAGAAATCAGTAAGGAAGGGCGGCAGACAGCATCGTGGGGGAACATCAAGAGATTTGCCTGATGACCTCGCAGAGCTTTACAAGACAGATCCTGAAGAGAATTATAATCAGCACAAGACAAGAATCCAATGGATTCGACGATATTGGGCTGAACAATGGTTCAAATACAAGTTTGTGACCCAGGAATACGCTGAGAAGAATGCTATCAGAAGTCCTTGGGGTGATATTCTCTATCGAGGCCTTCCACACAAGAACAGAGCTAAAGCTGTTGCACAGGGTTTCTATCCTTGTATGGTCCATGGACCTCAGCCTGAAAATGTCGACCCATCATCATTGCTCTGGTGTCGTGACGATAATCTCTTCAAGCGCAACTTCTAGCATGCAAAAGCATCAGCCAAGGAAAACAAGAAGTCATTGGGATTAGACTTCAACCCTGGTCCCTCTGCTCCCCGTGCCGACGGCTCACGTGATGCAGAACCCTACAACCTTGATGGCCTCATCACTCACATCTCGGTCCAAGGTACCAAAGTGGATCATTCTGATGATGATGCTGACACTAATGAAGCCCCAGCTCCTACTCCAAAGCCGCAGAAGCCAAAGATGGCTAAGGCTTCAAGATCAGCTGCTCCTACAAAAGCTTCACGAGCGAAGCCACTGGCCACTGCACCTCCTGAAGACAGTGTGCAGTCTGAAGATCTATCACGTATCTCCAAGAAGACGGAGAAGAAAAAGAAAATCGTCAAGAATACTGATCGGACATTGACTCCTGCTGCCATTCTGCGAGAAGAGCACATTGATCTGTCCAGCGATGAAGATCTTGCAGATGATGCTCTTGAGCAACTGATCAAGAGCAAGGAAGAAGCAGATATCTTCAATGATTTGCCTCTCTTTGATGTGGCAATCATCCATAACTTCATTGATGAGTGGTTTGACACCCCAAATCTCAGCTTTGATGATCTGTAACTTCCCATTGGCCTCAGCGTCTCCTTCAATGGCGCCATTGCTTCTGAGCTAGCTCTTGCTCAACGCATCATTGAACTGAAGCACAAGATCGACTATGAGAAAGCCCAGTTCAAGAAGCATGTGGCAAAGCTCAGCGTGCAAGATGTCAAAAACTTCAAGATCATGCTGCACGAGCTCAAAGAAGCCTTTCTCAAGAAGCGCGAAGAAGCTAAAGGCTCTCATGAGCGCATGAAGAGTCTGGCTGACAAGTGTGTGCAGGCCTACAATGAGGCTGAGAAGCGCAAGGCTCTTGGTCGTCCTGGCATTGACCCCAGAATGGCTGCAACGAAGAAGAAGCCTCAAGGCAGGAAGAACCTCGCATAGTATTCCCAAGCAGCATGACTGGCTCGAAGCCAAAGGTCAGGTCAACTGCTTCAGAACTGAAGAAGACGAGGACTGCCGAGGCTGAAGCCAGAAAAAGGAAAAATCCTGAAGCCTCTGATGTTGCTCCCTCCAAGAAGAAGCGCAAAACCAAGAAGAATCAGGCTGCTCCCACAGAGCCCTTAGTTGTTGAACCTATCTCAATGGTTCACCCTGCATCTGAACACCAAGAACGAGGGATGATAGTTCATGAGCCTGCTTCCACAGAGGCTCATGAAGCTGAAGACATTCCAGCAGTTAATCCCACCGCTGCTGAAGACATTGGTCACAATGCCAATGTTAAAGATGATGTAGTTCTTCCTCAGATCGAACAACACTTGGTATCATCGCTTGTTCTCATGAACAACGAACTCATCAGCATTGGTCGTCCTCTGACGCCAATTGCTCAGGATGCATCATGGGCTGATCACCCACAACAACAAGACTCCCCGAGTACTCCCCGACAACAACAAGTCACACCACCTGTACAAGAAGAAGAGGATGACTTTGAGGCCCAGCCAACTCCATCTTCAAAGGCGTCGCCAGCATTACACAGGCTTCGCAAAGGACCAAGGCCTCAAGTCCCTCTTTCGAGCGTTCCAGAAGGAGAAGTGCACCATCAATCTGTTGCACGTCAAGTGTTTCCAGAAGCCACTCCAACTGTGAATGTCTCCGTGTCTGAAGCCAAAGCTGCTGAAGACAATCTGGCTGCATCAGCCGATGGAAAACAAGAAGAAGAACGTGTCCCTACTCCCCCCATTACTGAAGAAGTTGTTCCCGAAGTGAACATGCCAGTGCCCGACCCTCCAGCTCATCAAGTGGAGGTTGAAAATCTTGAGGCTGCCACCATCAACACAAATGAAGCCAATGGCATAGTCATGGCTGAAGCAAGTGTGGAGCCTGCACCAACCAATGTGTCAGAAGCCAATGATGCCACTGCTCCTGAAGTATCTGTTGTGCAGCCTGACACCTCTGTTGTTTCGCCACCAAGGCCCCATACAATTGAGCAAGCATACAACTATGGTCAGCTAATCACTGTCAAATGGCCCGTTCTGGTCCCTCCGCCTAATGCCTCTGGTCCTCAGTTTGATTATCATGTTGAGCATAGGCCTCTGGTCCAGAAACCAAAGCCAAGACTGCCAAGGTTCCCAGGTACTGCCACCTCTACAGGGTCCTTCAATGCAAATGGCTTCAAAAGCCACAACACCTTCTTTGACATAGCAAAGAACCCCTACTCAAGGCCAAGAATATCATCTGATCGTTTCTGGAGCTATCAGCAGCGAAGCTATTACTCCTGCGTTCTGTATGATCAAGGGTGCATTTTCCCTCATATGCACCTCGACACTGAACCATTGCTGGACTGCCATGCTTAGAAGAAGCACTTGACTGCTTTTGTGATGCAGGCCTGCTCAGCTTTGTGATAGACAAAGAACATTGGAATGAGGAACTTTTGCTTCAATTCTATGCTACCCTCCACATTCGCGGCTACTACAGAGATACAAAGACATGGGTTCTCGAGTGGATGACAGGAAATGTTCATCATGAAGCCAAAGCTCTTGACGTCATTGATCTTACACGCCTACCCACTCCCGGTGAGCTGTTCGAACCTGATTGTCAACTCCACCGCAATGCACTAGAGAGCATCTTCCATAAGCCAGAGCCTAACATGAGCTAGATGTTGAGCATGATGAAGCCTCTGCCGCCTGACGCTGAATATCCAACGGAGTTCTTTGTTGATGACCTTGAGTATCTGCCTCGCACAATATATCACATCATCAGGCAAACTCTATGGCCTATCAAAGGGCATTCATCAGCTGCAAAACTTGAAGGAGCCATGAAGACATTGGTCTTTTACATCCTCAATGGCATCAACTTCAATACACAAGAATTCTTCATCCGGCAACTGGCTGCGTATGGATCTGACCTTTTTGGCCTGAAATTCTATGCTCCATGGGTCATGTGCCTCATCAAGCTACACTCTACTATCAATTATCAGCCCTCTACTCACAATCATCTGATCTTTCTACCAGAGGTTGATATGTCAGTTGAAGCCATATACCCTGAGCCTGCCAAGAAGCCTCTTTGTCTTCAGAATGCTAGTCACGAAAGCTTCACTCAACCCATGGAAGGAGTCCAAGCAGTAACTCGTGTCTATCCAATGGCTGGGAACACTTGTCTGCCTCACCATGCGCAAACTGAAGCCACTGAGAGCACAATTTCCCAAAGGCCTAAGAAGCGCTCTCGCGTCCTAAATGACCGAGAACTTCTTGTGGCACTGCATCAGAAACAAGAGAAGCATCACTTCTGGCTCAAGCGACAGATGCAAAGCCTCTTGGTGACGTCAATCGCATTCGAAATCTTGCCACCAAGAATGCTTTTATCACTCATGAGACCTGTCGGCGATCATGGAAGAGTTTGACACTGCTCAGTGCTGAAGCAGATCTTCAAGTCGATGGCTTCACTGAAAGATTCAAGTTTGACACCACTCCTCCATGGAATGTTATCCTACCTTGAACTCCATCCCTTGAAGACTCTGACTATTCTTCCTCCGCGGCAACTGTGAATGCCAAAGTGATCGATGATGAAGACGATGCTACTTCACCGCCCCCTACTTCTGCACGCATCGACACTGCACCAAGTTCGTCTGCGCCGCCAAACAACAACGACAACCCTGCTGCTTCACCTACTCCTCATGGGAACGAGTAGATGTTCTATGTCTTCAAACCTTTTTGGTCCTTACTAACAAAAGGGGGAGAAGCATATGAGTTTGATAGTCTTCAAGCGGGTTCATATGGGCGGTTGCTTTACATTTTGCCTAGTGATTACAACTCTTGCTTTTGATACATTTGGTTCTTTGAGTTGTAACACTTAAACTCGATGGTCGTCTACTACCTATTTGCTTTTCCATGTGCGATGATAACTTCCGCACTTAGATCATTCTGCAGACGTCCATTTTTCATTATGCATGTCATTCTCTTAGTTATATCATTTCATGCATGATGAATTATCTTCATAAGTTGAAGAGGATCTCCACAAGTACAACCTGCCATGTGCATTTGCATTCCAAAAGCAAATTACTTATATGCACATCTTCAGGGGGAGCCTTTGCCACTTATGAAAACAATACCCTATCCTTTACAATTTCACATACTTTATCCCTGTTGAAAATTTCAACCAGTTTGTCATCAATCACCAAAAAGGGGGAGATTGTAAGTGCATCTAGTGCCACCCCTAGTTGGTTTTGGAGTATTGACGACAAATTTGGTTGAGGGACTAATGCGTTTGTGAGAATTGCAGGATAATGCAGGTAGTGTCCCTCATTGATTCGGTTTACCTACCGGAGATGACCCCTAAAAATGTATGAAGACATTGATGACAATGGTGGTATGTGAAGATATTCACATTGAAGACTATGACATGAGAAGACATTGAGTGAAGACTATGGAGCGCGAAGACTCTGTCGTTTTGTTGTTTCCTTTTCTTCTTTGTTGAGTCATAGGAACCACCGTACTGATAAGTGGGGTCCAAGTGAACAAAGTCAGAATGACTGAAGTGATGCTCAACCCAAATCCTATGTCTTCGAGTGAAGACAATGAGAGCAAATCTTATCCAGAGCTGGATGAGTCAGCTTTGCTTGTAGCCCAAGTAAAGTTGCCGTGTGTGTTTGAAATCTGACCGTTGGAACACGTGTTAGTTCCTTAGTGACCCAGGGTCATTTCGGACATATCAGGTCGGGTTGCCTAGTGGCTATAAATAGCCCACCCCCTACACCATAAATTGGTGTCTGCTTAGAGTTAGTGCACGGCTTTTGTCGTTTGAGAGAAACCCACCTCAAAGCCTTTGAGAGAGAGAAATCCTTGCGAGGACAAAGCCCAAACACCCAGAGCCAAAGAGTGTTAGGCATCACTGAAGTCTTTCTGTCTGCATGACCTGAAGACTTATTACACTTGAGGAATGTGTATCCTCCAGCCGGTTAGGCGTCGCGTTCTGAGCATCCAAGAGTCATTGTGGATCGCCGGTGAACGAAGTCTGTGAAGGTTCGGAAGTCTACCTTGAAGACTTACCAGAGTGATTGGCAAAGGACTGTGTGTCCTTAGCTCAAGGGGAATAAGGTGAAGACACGGTCTTCTGAGTTGAATCTCAGCCTCCCTAACCAGACGTACAGTTGTCACAGCAACTGAAACTGGTCCAACAAATCATGTGTCTTCAACAAGTGACTAGTTCTATCCTCTTCCTCCCTTTACTTAGAGTTTGTCTTCGTGAAGTCATTGCCTATTTGTCGTACCTGTTTGACTTCATTGCTTGACTACTATCATTGATTGGCTTCATACTATCTTCCATCCTGATCCTTACTACTAAGCTGCTATTAGTCTTTGTACTTTCACATTATTGCATACTTGACTATGGTTTGCTGGTTGTAGTTTATCTTCTGCTGCATATCAATTAGGTCATTTCTATTGTTTGTCTTCGAAACTTCCATGTTTTGAAGACTTCCATAAAAATCGCCTATTCACCCCCCTGTAGTCGATAACTAGCACTTTCACTTATTGTTGGGGATTTTCATATCCCCGTTGAGATAACATAGTGTTATTCGAAATTTCTCCTGTCCCATGTTATTCGGAATGAGTTTGGTAACAAGACCTGATCAACCTTGTTAGTGGATTCCTTTTGATGATCATGAGAAGGATGAAACTAGAAGGCACAACCTTCTCTACCCTCTTTATACTTTCTGTATTTATTTGAAATAAAGTGAAAATAGTATTTTTCTATCTGTTGCCTGATTTATCCATGCAATATAAAAATATCCCGAAAATAAAAGTCCCCAGAATGCCATGCCAATTTAATATGATTTTTTCGGTAATATTTGAGGATTTATGGTGCAAAAATTACCACGGGGGGAGTTGCCACCTGGCCACGAGGGTGGAGGGCGCGCCCTACTCCCCAGGGCGCGCCCCCTGCCTCGTGGGCCCACGGTGGCCCTCCTCCACTTATTCCTGCACCCATCCTCTTTGTCTTCCTCCCACAAACACGAATATCTGGCTCAAACACGAGTTCCAGCCCCCGTTGCTGTGATTTTCGATCTCCTTGCTCAAAGCACCTCTCACAAAACTGCTTGGGGAGATTGTTCTTTGGTATGTGACTCCTCCATTGGTCCAATTAGTTTTTGTTCTGGTGCTTTATTCATTGCAAATTTGTGCTGCATAGGTGACCAGGTTCTTGAGCTTGCATGTCAATTTTATATGGTTCCAAGTAGTTCTAATGCATGATAAAGGCTCTAGGCACTTGTAGGAGTAGTTCCTATCAGTTTTATTGAAGTTGGTTCACTTTTGTTTGAAGTTACTAAAATTTTTATATTATTTTAGAAAAAAATGAAGAGACTTTTGAGGGGCTCGTCAAGCCGAAGCTCGAAGGAAAAACAAAATGAAGAAGCACAGAAGCCCAAGTTCAATTTGCCTCGTACCGCGGAGGTCCGGCCGTGTGAATGGCCTTCTGATGACTTCTTGAGGAGAGCCGGAATTTATGAGGATTTTTATTTATTGATTGAGAATGTTGGCCTCACCGACTTCCTCCGCGACCAACGTCATCAGTATCTCTTACTCACTAATACTTTTGTGCAAAACTTCTACTATTTTCCTAAGGAATCACCTCCATCAGTAGAGTTTCATTTATATGACGTTGTTAATAAGATGCCATTAGCTAAATTTTGCGAGGTGTGCAAAATACCCTTTGAGGGTACCTTAGATGAACCACACTTTAATGAGGTGGAAGCATTTATTAATACTATCACTGTGGGAGAAACCTGGAAGGTTTCTGATGCGAGAATTACTAGCATACATTTTCCTGTTTTATGCTACTTTACCTTATTTGCTAGTCGTTGCTTGATTGGTCGTGAAAACTGTGGAAACCTTAGCATTCCTGATATTATCATTTTGTTCCATGGTTTATACCGCAATAACTCTGTTAGTATGGGTGGAATTGTTGCTAGATGGTTAAGTCTGAACCGTACTAAGGGCCCCATCTTTGGAGGCATTTATGCTTCACGCCTAGCTGAATACTTTAACTTACCTATTAGGCATTTGGAAAAAGAAGAAAAAATGCTGCCTAGTGCTTATCTAGATTATAAGAGTATGCTGGCACATGATTTTATTGTTAAGAGTCGTGAAGGGGAGCTTAAATATAAATTGTACTTTGATAAACATCACCCTGAGACTATTACCTTGCCTGCTCCTTCTTTGTTTAACTTGTCTACAGGTCCTCACATTGTTCCGTGGGCGGCCGTTCAAACCTATCGGAGTCCTGCACCAGCCCCGGAGCCAGAACCACAATACGAGCCTCCACGCCAATCTATTTATTCTTGGGATCCGGAGGTTGCTGCCAGCCAGTGGCAGTCAGAGTCTTCTTCATCGCAGTACGACCCCAGCTAAACCTATGAATATCCGCCAGGCTACCCCTGGCAATAGACCAACCTAGGCCAAAAGCCTAAGCTTGGGGGAGTACGTATTTCTCACCGACATTACATTTATGTTCACACACACTCATTGCTAGGTGTCGGTGCTCATACTCTTTCACTGTAATATCCATGCTAGTTTATTTTATTTTCCTGCTTTCTTCTTGTGTGTTTGTTAAACTTTAAGAAAACAACAAAAAAATTAGTATAGCTTCTAGTTAGTTTATTTTTCCTGCTGTAGTAGTAATAACTAAAAAGAAAACCCAAAAATATTTCCTGTTCTTCTTTTGCTTGTTGGGAGCTTTCCCATGTAAATAGTTTTATTTCCTTTCTTTTCTATGGGGGTCGATAGGAGAAGACCATGATTAAATTTTTAAAATGGCTCTTATATACATTATTGTTGATTTAACCAAGAGCCCATATTGCCTTGTCTTCTCCTGCTTATTGAAAGCTTGCAGATTCCAGCTTAGTCCAATGCACGTGCACTCTTATTATTATTCACATCGTTCGGTCGTGCAAGTGAAAGGCAATTATGATGATATATGATGGACTGACTGAGATGAGAAAAGCTGGTATGAACTTGACCTCTCTTTTTTTTGTAAATATGATGAGTTCATCGTTTCTTATTTGGCTTGTTATGAATAAACATGTTTGCAATGACAATTAGAGATCATAGTTGCTTATGCCATGCTTGATTAGCTATGAGTTATAATGCTTTACCTTGCATGCCAACATGCTATTAAAATGGTTGTGATGTGGTATGATGGGGTGGTATCCTCCTTTGAATGAATTGAGTGACTTGACTTGGCACATGTTCACGCATGTAGTTGAAACAAATCAACATAGCCTTCATGATATTTATGTTCATGGTAGATTATATCCTACTCATGCTTGTACTCCGTGTGAATTAATTTTAAAGCATGTTTATGACTGTTGTCGCTCTCTTAGTTGGTCGCTTCCCAATCTTTTGCTAGCCTTCACTTGTACTAAGCAGGAATACTGCTTGTGCATCCAATCCTTTAAACCCCAAAAGTTATTCCATATGAGTCCACCATACCTTCCTATATGCGGTATCTACCTGCCGTTCCAAGTAAATTTGTATGTGCCAAACTCCAAACCTTCAAATGAAATTCTGTTTTGTATGCTCGAGCAACTCATGTTACAACTAGGGCTGCCTTTATCTTCCATGCTAGGTGGGTTATTCTCACGAGGAGTGGACTCTGCTCCTCATTCACGATAAAGGGCCGATAACCGGGATGCCCAGTCCCATGATCCAAAAAGATCAAAGCAAATCAAAATAATTAAACAAAACTCCCCCTGGGACCTGTTGATTGTTGGAGGCACTCGTTGTTTCGGGCAAGCCATGGATTGATGCTTGTTGGTGGAGGGGGAGTATAAACTTTACCATTCTGTTTGGGAACTGCCTATAACGCATGTAGTATGGAAGATACAGCCATCTCATAGTTGTTGTGTTGACAGCAAAAGTATGCCGCTCAAAATGTTATTCAATCTCTATTTTAAAATCGAGCTTTGGCACCTCTACAAATCCCTCCTTTCCCTTGCGAAGGGCTTATCTATTTACTTTTATGTTGAGTCATCACCCTTCTTATTAAAAAAAGCACCCGCTGGAGAGCACACTGTCATTTGCATTCATTATTATTGGTTTATATTGGGTATGACTTGACTGGATCTCTTTTACCATGAATTACAATGTCTAGTCAGTCCTTGATCTTTAAAGGTGCTCTTCATTTATGTTTTGCGGTCTCAGAAAGGGCTAGCGAGATACCATCTTGTTATATCATATTATGATTGTTTTGAAAAAGTGTTGTCATCCGAGATTTATTATTATGACTCGCTAGTTCATTAGGCCATTGATATGAGTAATCATGAGACCTGAGAATTATTGCAAATGTGGTTAGTTATAATCTTCGCTGAAAACTTGAATGTTGACTTGATATATTTACAAAAACAAGAGCAAACATAGTTTGTAAAAGTTTTTCTTTTTCTCTTTCAGTTTGTCAATTGAATAGCTTGAGGACAAGCAAGGGTTTAAGCTTGGGGGAGTTGATACGTCTCCATCGTATCTACTTTTCCAAACACTTTTGCCCTTGTTTTGGACTCTAACTTGTATGATTTGAATGGAACTAACACGGACTGACGCTGTCTTCAGCAGAATTGCCATGATGTTGTTTTATGTGCAGAAAACAAAAGTTCTCGGAATGACCTAAAACTCCACGGAACATCTTAGAAAAAATAATAAAAAATCCTCACCAAAGATGAAGACCAGGGGGCCCACACCCTGTCCATGAGGGTGGAGGGCGCGCTCCCTCCCCCTGGGCGCGCCCCCCTACCTCGTGGGCCCCCTGGAGACCCTCCAACGCCAACTCCAACTCTATATATTGGCTTTCGGAGAGAAAAAAATAGGAGAGAAGAAATAATTGCGTTTTACGATACGGAGCCGCTGCCAAGCCCTAATCTTTCTTGGGAGGGCTGATCTGGAGTCCGTTCGGGGCTCCGGAGAGGGGGATTCGTCGCCGTCGTCATCATCAACCATCCTCCATCACCAATTTCATGATGCTCACCTCCATGCGTGAGTAATTCCATCGTAGGCTTGCTGGACGGTGATCGGTTGGATGAGATTTATCATGTAATCGAGTTAGTTTTGTTAGGATTTGATCCCTAGTATCCACTATGTTCTGAGATTGATGTTGCTATGACTTTGCTATGCTTAATGCTTGTCACTAGGGCCCGAGTGCCATGATTTCAGATCTGAACCTATTATGTTTTCATGAATATATGTGTGTTCTTGATCCTATCTTGCAAGTCTATAGTCACCTATTATGTGTTATGATCCGACAACCCCGAAGTGACAATAATCGGGATACTTCTCGGTGATGACCATAGTTTGTGGAGTTCATGTATTCACTATGTGCTAATGCTTTGTTCCGGTTCTCTATTAAAAGGAGGCCTTAATATCCCTTAGTTTCCATTAGGACCCCGCCGCCACGGGAGGGTAGGACAAAAGATGTCATGCAAGTTCTTTTCCATAAGCACGTATGACTATTTACGGAATACATGCCTACATTACATTGATGAATTGGAGCTAGT
This sequence comes from Triticum dicoccoides, assembly GCF_002162155.2. Classification (NCBI taxonomy): domain Eukaryota; kingdom Viridiplantae; phylum Streptophyta; class Magnoliopsida; order Poales; family Poaceae; genus Triticum; species Triticum dicoccoides. The sequence continues at coordinate 563,510,436 of NC_041391.1, forward strand.
TCTGTGTCACCCTATGTTATGACTGTTACACGATGAACCGCATCCAGCATAATTATCCATCACTGATCCATTGCCTACGAGCTTTCCATATACTGGTTTATGCTTATTTACTTTTCTGTTGCTACTGTTATAATCACTACAAAACACCAAAAATATTACTTTGCTTCCTTTACTTTTGTTACTGTTACCACCACTATCATATTACTTTGCTACTAAACACTTTGCTGCAAATACTAAGTTATCCAGGTGTGGTTGAATTGACAACTCAACTGCTAATACTTGAGAATATTCTTTGGCTCCCCTTGTGTCGAATCAATAAATTTGGGTTGAATACTCTACCCTCGAAAACTGTTGCGATCCCCTATACTTGTGGGTTATCAGCTGCATCACCCCAGGCCCTTCCACCGCTGGCATGTGGTGGCTGGACGGAGCGACGGCCTACAGGCCCTGCTGGTCGCGGCTCATCTTTGTCAGCGATGCCGACGAGGCTCTGGACAGTGGCTCTCCAGTCGTCGAGCCTCTCCGCAGCGGGAGGAAAGTCGAGGAGCAGTTGCGTGCGTGCCAGAGCTTCTGCTGGTGTGGGTGGCGGCGAAAGCTGCATGGACCGCGACGCGCTTCGACTCTTAACTATGTTAGATGGAGCTCTGTCACGGCCCTACAGCTGCCCACCATTTTCACCAGCACCTCGGTGTGTATGCTGGCCTTCCCCGTCCTGTGAAGGATGCGCGAGACTCTTCCCAGGGCGGCGTCCAGGGTCACCAGCGTGATGACGCTGCTCATCGCGCACAACTTGGGAAGAGTGCACCATGGGCGCCAGCGTTCGTGTCTTGGAGGCCGCCGCGCTGCCGCTAGGTGGCATGGCGATGCCCCTGGAGGTCCCCGCGCCGCCTGCGGGGGGCCCAACTCCGCCTCTGGAATCCGCGGTGTTCGGCCCATCTTCTGGCGCACGAACGACACCGCTCGCCGGATCCGGACTGCCAGGGCGATGTGGGTGTTCGCGGGCTGCGCCTCGGTTTCTTTCTGCGACCGGCCCGCTATTGGCCTGGACCGGCACGGGCAGTCCGGCTCCAGATGAACCGATCGCCGTGGTCATCTTCCTCTTGGGAGCCATGGCGACAAAGAGCTACTGGACTAGCTGCTAGACCAGATTCGCACGACTGCGCCCCCTACCTGGCGCGCCAAAGTTGTCGGTGGGAACGACACCTATGGGATCACAAGAATCCCTACTGTGGTCGGCGGGCGCGGGGTCGCGTGAAGAGCGGGTCTAGGAGCTAGCAAAAAGGTCGTTTACCCAGGTTCGGGCCGCGGGGATCGCGTAATACCCTAGTCCTACTTTGGTGTGTATATCAGTGATCTTGAACTAGCTATCGAGCATGATTTGCCTAAAAAGTCGAATCCCTCTCCAGTACGCCTTGGGCCTCCTTTTATAGTCGAAGGAGGCGCTATAGTGGCACACAGGAGGTGGAAAGGGGTACAGTGCACAAGCTTATCGCTTGCTATTACGGGGCAAAACACATTGAATGCGCCCCTGAGGTGTCCCTCTTGCTTTATCGCCGCCTCGCCCTGCTTCGACACGCGCCCGGGCCAGCGAGGTGGTCAGCACCATGTAGGCTGGCAGGCTGCTGAGGTGGCGGGGTTGCGGCATCTTCATGAAGATCTGCATGCCACCACGTAGGTGCTTGCTGAGTTGGCCTCGGGATCGTGCATCGCCACGCAGGTGCCCGCCTGGCTAGCTGGGCTGGCAGCTGCATTGGAACGATGGTGGAGTCTTGACGTGCGCGGGCCTGGCCGCGGCCCCGTTGATGTCCTCGGCAAGGGTCTTGCCGGGGGCCCTGGCAAGGGTCTTGCCGCGGCACCGCGGTCGTCCCCGCAAGGATGTCACCGGGGGTCTCGTCCACTGGTCCTCATGTGATATTGTGTATTGATGATCTTCACAAAGATCTGAATGCCATCATGGAGGCGCCTCTCGAGCCTTGGTTCCAATGTGGTTGTTGGTATTGGAAGCCTGGAGCTTGAGGATGTTGTGCTCCGTCCGGGTTGGGCAAGCTGCTCCGGCAAGGTCCTTGCCGGGGCCGTGGAGGCCGCCATGGCAAGGGTCTTGCCGGGGGAACCCACCTCGCCCTGTTGCTCTCTGTGTCCCTGTCTTGGCACTGCTTTGACCGTCTTGTGGCCTCGGCCTCCTTCCCTTGTCTTGCCAAGTGTGGCCTTGGGCGTGGCTCTGACTTCCCGTGCACAGGTAGAGGGGTACAAAGTAGAACCCCTACTTCTGTACACCGACACGGTCTGAACTTGATCTCGCCCAACTTGATCAAGAGGCTACAGATCCCTGATGAAGATCTTGAGGAAAATGGTATGTTCCAAGGGATCAATCCAGGGAGAAGTCAGCCCAAGGGAAAGGTCAGGCTACCAGTTACATTTGGTGGCGGCCTAAACTACAGGACAGAGAAGATCATTTTTGATGTTGTCGAGATCCCATTGCCATATAATGGGATCCTTGGTCGTCCAACACTAGAAAAGTTCATGGCGGCGTCACACAACGCGTACAACAAGCTGAAGATGCCCAACCCAATGAGCATTATCACCATCAGCTGTGATGAGAGGGATGCGCTCATTCGTGCCGATCAACTCTACCGAGAGGCTATTGCAGCATCCGCCGCCAAGATACTTGCTCCTGCCACCGAGAAGAAGACCGGCAAGGCCTCGGCCGCCGACAAGACTCCTAGCTCCGGCAAGGGCTCCTGCACCCACTCCGGCAAACGCGCCTCTTCAGAGTGCTGCATTCCCACCGAGGACGTGCCAGAGAGCTCCACCGGCAAGAGCAAGAGATCCAAGGCGACCCCACTAGAAACCAAGAAGGTACCCGTCAAGGGGGATGGCATGGGCAGAGCTTTTACCATAAGCTCCACCCTTGACAGCAAATAGAAAAGCATGCTTGATACGTCCATTTTGCATCATGCTTTTATATCGATATTTATTGCATTAAGGGTTGTTATTACATGTTATGTCACAATACTTATGCCTATTCTCTCTTATTTTACAAGTTTTATATGAAGAGGGAGAATGCCGGCAACTGGAATTCTGGGTGGAAAAGGAGCAAATGTTAGAGACCTTTTCTGCACAACTCCAAAAGCCCTATAACTCCACGAAAGTTATTTTTGGAATTAATAAAAAATAATGGGCGAAGAAAGTACCAGAGGGGGCCCACACCCCGGCCACGAGGGTGGGGGCGCGCCCTACCCCCCTGGGCACGCCCCCTGCCTCATGGGCACCCTGGCAGCCCTCCAGTGACCATCTTCTGCTATATGAAGTCTTTTACACTGGAAAAATGATAAGCAAGCTTTTGGGACGAAACACCGCCGCCACAAGGCGAAACCAATCTAGGGCTCCGACGGAGCTGTTCTGCCGGGGAAACATCCCTCCGGGAGGGGGGAAATCATCACCATCGTCATCACCATCGATCCTCTCATCGGGAGGGGGTCAATCTCCAGCAAGACCTTCACCAGCACCATCTCCTCTCAAACCCTAGTTCATCTCTTGTATTCAATCTTTGTCTCAAAACCTCAGATTGGTACCTGTGGGTAGCTAGTAGTGTTGATTACTCCTTGTAGTTGATGCTAGTTGGTTTATTCAGTGGAAGATCATATGTTCAGATCCTATATGCATATTAATACCCCTTTGATTATGAACATGAATAGGATTTGTGAGTAGTTACGTTTGTTCCTGAGGACATGGGAGAAGTCTTGCTATAAGTAGTCATGTGAATTTGGTATTCGTTCGATATTTTGATGAGATGTATGTTGTCTCTCCTCGAGTGGTGTTATGTGAACATCGACTACATGACACTTCACCATTGTTTAGGCCTAGAGGAAGGCATTGGGAAGTAATAAGTATATGATGGGTTGCTAGAGTGACAGAAGCTTAAACCCTAGTTTATGCGTTGCTTCGTAAGGGGCTGATTTGGATCCATATGTTTCATGCTATGCTTATGTTTACCTTAATACTTCTTTGGTAGTTGCGGATGCTTGCAATAGGGGTTAATCATAAGTGGGATTCTTGTCCAAGAAAGGGCAGTACCCAAGCACTGGTCCACCCACATATCAAATTATCAAAGTAACGAACGCGAATCATCTGAGCGTGATGAAAACTAGCTTGACGATAATTCCCATGTGTCCTCGGGAGCGTTTTCCTTCATATAAGAATTTGTCCAGACTTGTCCTTTGCTACAAAAAGGATTGGGCCACCTTGCTGCACTTTATTTACTTTCATTACTTGTTGCCCATTATGAATTACCTTATCACAAACTATTTTTTACCGATAATTTTAGTGCTTGCAGAGAATACCTTACTGAAATACGCTTGTCATTTCCTTCTACTTCTCGTTGGGTGACACTCTTACTTATCAAAAGGACTATGATAGATCCCCTACACTTGTGGGTCATCAAGACTCTTTTCTGGCGTTGTTGCCGGGGAGTGAAGCACCTTTGGTAAGTGGAACTTGTTAAGGAAAAATTTATATAGTGTGCTGAAATTCACTGTCACTTGTTACTATGGAACATAGTCCTTTGAGAGGCTTGTTTGGGTTATCTTCACCCCGACCAGTAGAGCAAAGAGTTGCTCCTCAACCTACTGAACCTACTAAAAATGTTTACTTTGAAATTCCTTCGGGTATGATAGAGAAACTGCTAGCTAATCCTTTTACAGGAGATGGAACATTGCATCCCGATTTGCACCTAATCTATGTGGATGAAGTTTGTGGATTATTTAAGCTTGCAGGTGATGACCCACAAGTGTAGGGGATATATCGTAGTCCTTTTGGTAAGTAAGAGTGTCGAACCCAACGAGGAGCAGAAGGAAATGACAAGCGGTTTTCAGTAAGGTATTCTCTGCAAGCACTGAAATTATCGATAACAGATAGTTTTGTGATAAGGTAATTTGTAACGGGTAACAAGCAATGAAAGTAAATAAGGTGCAGCAAGGTGCCCCGATCCTTTTTGTAGCAAAGGACAAGCCTGGACAAATTCTTATATAGAGAAAAGCGCTCCCGAGGACACATGGGAATTATCGTCAAGCTAGTTTTCATCACGCTCATATGATTCACGTTCGTTACTTTGATAATTTGATATGTGGGTGGACAGGTGCGTGGGTACTTCCCTTTCTTGGACAAGCATCCCACATATGATTAACCCCTATTGCAAGCATCCGCAACTACAAAAGAAGTATTAAGGTAAACCTAACCATAGCATGAAACATATGGATCCAAATCAGCCCCTTACGAAGAAATGCATAAACTAGGGTTTAAGCTTCTATCACTCTAGCAACACATCATCTACTTATTACTTCCCAATGCCTTCCTCTAGGCCCAAATAATGGTGAAGTGTCATGTAGTCGACGTTCACATAACACCACTAGAGGAGAGACAACATACATCTCATCAAAATATCGAACAGAAACCAAATTCACATGACTGCTAATAGCAAGACTTATCCCATGTCCTCAGGAACAAACGTAACTACTCACAAAGCATATTCACGTTCATAATCAGAGGGGTATTAATATGCATTAAGGATCTGAACATATGATCTTCCACCAAATAAACCAACTAGCGTCAATTACAATGAGTAATCAACACTACTAGCAACCCACAGGTACCAATATGAGGTTTTGGTACAAAGATTGGATACAAGAGATGAACTAGGGTTTGAGAGGAGATGGTGCTGGTGAAGATGTTGATGGAGATTGACCCCCTCCCGATGAGAGGATCATTGGTGATGACGATGTTGATGATTTCCCCCGCCCGGAGGGAAGTTTCCCCGGCAGAACAGCTCCACTGGAGCCCTAGATTGGTTCCGCCAAGGTTCCGCCTCGAGGCGGCGGAGTTTCGTCCCGTAAGCTTACTTATGATTTTTTTTCAGGGTAAAAGACTTCATATAGCAGAAGATGGACACCGGAGGGCTGCCAGGGGGCCCACAAGGCATGGGGCGCGCCCTGTAAGGGTGGGCGCGCCCCCCACCCTCGTGGCCAGGGTGTGGGCCCCCTCTGGTACATCTTCCGCTCAATAATTATCATTAATTCCAAAAATGACTTTCGTGGAGTTTCAGGACTTTTGGAGCTGTGCAGAATAGGTCTCCAATATTTGCTCCTTTTCTAGCCCAGAATCCCAGCTGCCGGCATTCTCCCTCTTCATGTAAACCTTTTAAAATAAGAGAGAATAGCCATAAGTATTGTGACATAACGTGTAGTAACCGCCCATGATGCAATAAATATCGATATAAAAGCATGATGCAAAATGGATGTATCAACTCCCCCAAGCTTAGATCTCACTTGTCTTCAAGCGGAAGCCGATATCGAAAAATATGTCTACAGGTTTAGAGATAGAGGTGTCGATAAAATAAAATACGAACATGAGGGCATCGTGATCATTCTTATAACAGCAACATATATATGTATATATATATATATATATATATATATATATATATATATATATATTGTCATATGATTTCTTATGCTAAAGTAACAATCTATTCACTATGTCAATCAGAAACTTCATTGAAAACTAACAAACTACGATCTCGGTCATTGAAGCAATTGCAATTTATCATAACATCGGAAAGAGTCAATATAAGAGCTTTTCAGCAAGTCCACATACTCAACTATCACTTAGTCTTTCACAATTCTTAACACTCACACAATACTTATGGGTATGGAGTTTTAACCGGACACAGAGAAAGATAGGGGCTTATAGTGTTGCCTCCCAACCTTTTACCTCAAGGGTAGTGTCAACAATAATAGTTCATGCTAACTTACATCCAATTGGATATATATATCAGGATCTTTCCAACACAATGTGCTTGCCAAAAGATAAAATGTAAAAAGGAAAGGTAAAGATCACCATGACTCTTGCATAATGTATAAGACAAGAATAAAAGATAGGCCCTTCGCGGAGGGAAGCAGCGGTTGTCATGTGCTTTTATGGTTGGATGCACGAAATCTTAATGCAAAAGAATGTCACTTTATATTGCCACTTGTGATATGGACCTTTATTATGCAGTCTGTCAGTTTTATTGCTTCCATATCACAAGGTTGTATAAAGCTTATTTTCTCCACACTAATAAGTCATACATATTTAGAGAGAAATTTTTATTGCATACAACAATGACAACTTACTTGAAGGATCTTACTCAATCCATAGGTAGGTATGGTGGACTCTCATGGCAAAACTAGGTTTAAGGATATTTGGAAGCACAAGTAGTATCTCTACTTGGTGCAAAGAATTTGGCTAGCATGAGGGGGAAAGGCAAGCTCAACATATGTTTTGTCATATGATTTCTTATGCTAAAGTAACAGTCTACTCACGATGTCAAGTATGAATCAAACTTCATTGAGAACTAACATACTATAATCTCAGTCACTGAAGCAATTGCAATTTATCATAACATCGGAAAGAGTCAATATAAGAGCTTTTCAGCAAGTCCACATACTCAACTATCATAGAGTCTTTCACAATTGCTAACACTCACGCAATACTTATGGTTATGAAGTTTTAATCGAACACAGAGAAAGATAGGGGCTTATAGTGTTGCCTCCCAACGTTTTACCTCAAGGGTAATGTCAACAATTATAGTTCATGCTAACTTACATCCAATTGGATATATATATCAGGATCTTTCCAACTTGAGGTGCTTGCCAAAGGATACAATGTAAAAAGGAAAGGTGAAGATCACCATGACTCTTGCATAAGACAGAAAGTAAAAGATAGGCCCTTCGCAGAGGGAAGCAGAGGTTCTCATGTGCTTTTATGATTGGATGCACTAAATCTTAATGAAAAAGAACGTCACTTTATATTGCCACTTGTGATATGAACCTTTATTATGCAGTCCATCGCTTTTTTTACTTCCATATCACAAGATTGTATAAAGATTATTTTTTCCACACTAATAAGTCATACATATTTAGAGAGCAATTTTTTATTGCATGCAACATGAAAACTTACTTGAAGGATCTTACTCAATCCATAGGTAGGTATGGTGGACTCTCATGTTAAAACTGGGTTTTAGGATATTTGGAAGTACAAGTAGTATCTCTACTTGGTGCAAGGAATTTGGCTAGCATGAGGGGGAAAGGCAAGCTCAACATGTTGGATGATCCATGACTCTTACGGGCATCCTTGAAGAGAGTAGGCCAATAAAAACCGGATTGCAATACCTTATGTGCAGTTCTATCTCCAGTGTGGTGTCCTCCATATGCCTCGGAGTGACACTTGTGTAGGATATGTTCCTGTTCATGCTCAGGTACACAACGTCTAATATCACAATCTACTCCTTCTTTATAAAGGTGTGGGTCATCCCAGAAGTAATGTGTTAAATCATAGAAGAACTTTTTCTTTTGCTGGTATGTGAAACTAGGTGGTATAAATTTAGCAACAATATAATTAGCATAATCAGCATACCATGGAGCAGTACGAGAAGCATCTATGACAGCTAATTGTTCATCAGGAAAGCTATCATCAATAGGTACTGGGTCATCAAGAATATTCTCTAACCTAGGCAAGTTGTCTGCAACGGGGTTCTCAGCTCCCTTTCTATCAATAATATGCAAATCAAATTATTGTAGCGAGAGAACCCATCTAATAAGTCTAGGTTTAGCATCTTTCTTTTCCATAAGATATTTAATAGCAGCATGATCAGTGTGAATAGTTACTTTGGAATCAACAATATAAGGTCTAAACTTATCACATGCAAACACAACAGCTAAGAATTCTTTTTCAGTAGTATCATAATTTCTTTGGGCAGTGTCTAGAGTTTTACTAGCGTATTGAATAACATTTAATTTCTTATCAACTCTTTGTCCTAGAACAGCACCTACAACATAATCATTAGCATCACACATAATCTCAAAGGGTAAATTCCAATCAGGTGGCTGAACAATAGGTGCAGAAATCAAAGCTTTCGTAAGTATTTCAAATGCTTCTACACAATCATCATCAAAGACAAAAGGAATATCTTTTTGTAATAGATTAGTAAGAGGCCTAGAGATTTTAGAGAAATCCTTAATGAACCTCCTATAAAAACCGACATGACCAAGGAAGCTTCTTATACCTTTGATGTCCTTGGGACACGACATATTTTCAATTGCGTCAACTTTAGCTTTATCGACTTCAATACCTCTTTCAGAAATTTTATGCCCCAAGACAATGCCTTCATTAGCCATAAAGTGGCCATTCTCCCAATTCAAAACAAGACTAGTATCTTCGCATCTCTGCAAAACTCGTTCAAGGTTGCTCAAACAATCATCAAAATAGGATCCATAAATGGAGAAATCATCCATGAATACCTCACAAATCTTTTCAAAAAAAGTCAGAGAATATAGCCATCATGCATCTTTGAAAGGTAGCAGGTGCATTACATAAACCAAAAGGCATACGTCTATAAGCAAAAGTACCGAAAGGGCAAGTAAAAGTGGTCTTTTCTTGATCCTCTGCTGACACAGGTATTTGAGAGAAACCAGAGTAACCATCTAGAAAGCAAAAATGTGTATGTTTGGATAGTCTTTCTAGCATTTGATAAATACAAGGTAAAGGGTAATGATCCTTTTTAGTAGCTTTATTTAACTTACGGAAATCAATTACCATCCTATAACCTGTAATAATTCTTTGCGGGATCAATTCATCTTTATCATTAGGAACGATAGTGACACCTCCATCCTTTGGGACACAATTGACATGACTTACCCACTAACTATCAGCAACGGGATAAGTTATACCTGCCTCAAGGAGCTTTAGTATTTCCTTTCTTACCACTTCTTTCATCTTAGGATTTAACCGTCGTTGGTGATCAATAACTGGTTTGGCATCTTCCTCCAACTTTATTTTGTGTTGGCATAGAGTGGGACTAATGCCCTTAAGATCATCAAGAGTATATCCAATAGCAGCACGGTGCTTCTTCAGAGTTTTCAATAATCTCTCCTCTTCCTACTCTGAAAGGTTAGCACTAATAATAATAGGATATATCTTCTTTTCATCAAGATAAGCATATTTAAGAGTATCGGGTAATGGTTTAAGGTCAAACATGGGATCACCCTTAGGTGGTGGAGGATCCCCTAAGATTTCAATCGGCAAGTTGTGTTTCAAACTAGGTCCATGTTTAAAGAATACTTCATCTATTTCCCTTCTTTCATTCATAAACATATCATTTTCATGGTCTAGCAAATATTGTTCTAATGGATCATTAGGAGGCACGGCAATAGAAGCAAGACCAATAATTTCATCCTTACTAGGCAATTCTTTATCATGGGGTTGTCTATGAAATTTAGCAAAATTAAATTCATGAGACATATCCCCTAAGCCAATCGTAACAACATCCTTTTTGCAGTCTATCTTAGCATTAACAGTGTTCAAGAAGGGTCTACCAAATATAATGGGACAAAAGCCATATTGTGGGGAACCAAGAACAAGAAAATCAGCAGGATATTTAACTATCCCACACAAGACTTCAACATCTCTAACAATCCCAATTGGTGAAATAGTATCTCTATTGGCAAACTTAATAGTAACATCAATACCTTCTATTTCAGCGGGTGCGGTATCATGCATAATTTCTTCATATGAGGAATGAGTTATTGCACTTGCACTAGCACCCATATCACATAAGCCATGATATCAATGATCTCCTATTTTAACAGAAATAACAGGCATGCCTGCAACAGGTCTATGTTTATGTTTATTATCCGGTCAAGCAATTCTAGCAGCTTCATCACAGAAGTAAATAACATGCCCATCAATATTATCAGCCAAGAGATCTTTAACCATAGCAATACTAGGTTCAACCTTAATTTGCTCAGGTGGTGTATATGTTCTAGTATTACTCTTATGAACCACAGTTGAAGCTTTAGCAAGATCCTTTATCCTAACAAGGAAAGGTGGTTTCTCAACATAAGTAGTAGGAACAATAGGATCATTATAAGTGATAGTCTTTTCTTCAACTTCAATAGGTGGATCTACTTTTACTTCAGTGGGAGGATTATATTTAAACCACTTCTCCTTAGGGAGGTCAACATGAGTAGCAAACGATTCACAGAAAGAAGCTACTATCTCAGAGTCAAGTCCACATTTAGTGCTAAATCCACGAAAAGCATCGGTATCCATAAAAGATTTAACACAATAAAACTTAGGTGTCATACCTAACTCCTTACCTTCGTCGGGATCCCAATCTTCAGTGTTGTGTTTAATTATTTCCAATAAATCCCATCTGAATTCAACAGTCTTCATCATAAAATAACCAACACACGAAGTATCGAGCATGGAGCGATTATTGAGAGAAAGCCGAGCATAAAAGTTTTAAATAATCATTTCTCTTGAGAGCTCATGATTGGGACATGAATATAACATGGACTTAAGCCTCCCCCAAGCTTGAACGATGCTTTATCCTTCGCGAGGCCAAAAATTATATATATATAATTACGATCACGATGAACAAGATGCATAGGGTAAAACTTCTGGTGAAATTCCAATTTCAATCATTTGTAGTCCCATGATCCCGTATCATCACATAGCCTATACCATGTCAATGCATCTCCCTTCAAATGTAAAGGGCAGACCTTCTTCTTGACAACATCATCGGGCATACCTGCAAGCTTAAATAATCCACAAACTTCATCCACATAGATAAGGTGTAAATCAGGATGCAATGTTCCATCTCCTGTAAAGGGATTGGCTAGTAGTTTCTCTACCATGCTCGAAGGAATTTCAAAGTAAACATTTTCAGTAGGTTCAGTAGGTTGAGGAGCAACTCTTTGCTCTACTAGTCAGGGTGAAGATACCCCGAACAAGCCCCTCAAAGGATTAGTTTCCATAGTAACAAGTGACAGTAAATTTCAGCACACTATAAATGTTTCCTTTCCAAGTTCCACTTACCAAAGGCGCTTCACTCCCCGGCAACAGCGCCAGAAAAGAGTCTTGATGACCTACAAGTGTAGGGGATCTATCGTAGTCCTTTCGATAAGTAAGAGTCTCGAACCCAACGAGGAGCAGAAGGAAATGACAAGCGGTTTTCAGTAAGGTATTCTCTGCAAGCACTGAAATTATCGGTAACAGATAGTATTGTGATATGGTAATTTGTAACGGGTAACAAGTAATGAAAGTAAATAAGGTGCAGAAAGGTGGCCCAATCCCTTTTGTAGCAAAGGACAAGCCTGGACAAATTCTTATATAGAGAAAAGCGCTCCCAAGGACACATGGGAATTATCATCAAGCTAGTTTTCATCACGCTCATATGGTTCGCGATCGTTACTTTGATAATTTGATATGTGGGTGGACCGGTGCTTGGGTACCGCCCTTTCTTGGACAAGCATCCCACTTATGATTAACCCCTATTGCAAGCATCCACAACTACAAAAGAAGTATTAAGGTAAACCTAACCATAGCATGAAACATATGGATCCAAATCAGCCCCTTACGAAGTAACGCATAAACTAGGGTTTAAGCTTCTGTCACTCTAGCAACCCATCATCTACTTATTACTTCCCAATGCCTTCCTCTAGGCCCAAATAATGGTGAAGTGTCATGTAGTCGACATTCACATAACACCACTAGAGGAGAGACAACATACATCTCACCAAAATATCGAACGAATACCAAATTCACATGACTACTAATAGCAAGACTTCTCCCATGTCCTCAAGAACAAACGTAACTACTCACAAAGCATATTTATGTTCATAACTAGAGGGGTATTAATATGCATTAAGGATCTGAACATATGATCTTCCACAAAATAAACCAACTAGCATCAACTACAAGGAGTAATCAACACTACTAGCAACCCACAGGTACCAATCTGAGGTTTTGGTACAAAGATTGGATACAAGAGATGAACTAGGGTTTGCAAGGAGATGGTGCTGGTGAAAGATGTTGATGGAGATTGACCCCCTCCCAATGAGAGGATCGTTGGTGATGACGATGGTGATGATTTCCCCCTCCCGGAGGGAAGTTTCCCCGGCAGAACAGCTCCGCCGGAGCCCTAGATTGGTTCCACCTCGTGGCGGCGGAGTTTCGTCCCGTAAGCTTGCTTATGATTATTTTTTCCAGGGTAAAACCCTTCATATAGTAGAAGATGGCCACGGGAGGGCTACCAGGGGGCCCACGAGGCAGGGGGCGCGCCCAGGGGGGTAGGGCGCGCCCCCACGCTCGTGGATGGTGGGTGGCCTCCCTCGGGCATTTCTTCTGCTCAATATTTTTTATTAATTCCAAAAATGACTTTCGTGGAGTTCCAGGAATTTTGGAGCTGTGCAGAATAGGTCTCTAATATTTGATCCTTTTCCAGCCCGGAATACCAGATGCCGGCATTCTCCCTCTTCATGTTAACCTTGTAAAATAAGAGAGAATGGCCATAAGTATTGTGACATAACATGTAATAACAGCCCATGATGCAATAAATATCAATATAGAAGCATGATGCAAAATGGACATATCAGCAGGTATGCCCGATGATGTTGTCAAGAAGAAGGTCTTCCCTTTATCTTTGAAGTGAGAGGCATTGACATGGTTTAGGCTATGTGATGATATGGGATCATGGAACTAAAACCGATTGAAATTGGAATTTCATCAGAAGTTTTATCCTATGCATCTTTTGCATCGTGATCGTAATTATATAAATAATTTTTGGCCTCGCGAAGGAGAAAGCATCACTCAAGCTTGGGGGAGGCTTAAGTCAATGTTATATTCATGCCCCAATCATGAGCTCTCAAGAGAAATGATTATTCAAAAAATTTATGCTCGGATTTCTCTCAACAATCGCTCCATGCTCGATACTTCTTGTACTGGTTCTTTTATGATAAAGACTATTGAATTCTGCTACCTCTTGAGCACTGTGTTGGTTTTCCCTTGAAGAGGAAACGGTGATGCAGCAAAGTAGTGTAAGTATTTCCCTCAATTTTTGAGAAACAAGGTATCAATCCAGTAGGAGGCTTCATGCAAGTCCCTTGTACCTACACAAACAAACAAGAACCTCGCAACCAACGCGATAAAGGGGTTGTCAATCCCTTCACGGTAAGTTGCGAAAGTGAGATCTGATAGAGATAATAAGATAAGATAAATATTTTTGGTATTTTTATGATATAGATTGAAAAGTAAAGATTGCAAATAAAGATAGACCAGAATCTTATATGATAAAAGATAGACCCGGGGGCCATAGGTTTCACTAGTGGCTTCTCTCAAGATGGCATAAGTATTATGGTGGGTGAACAAATTACTGTCGAGCAATTGATAGAAAAGTGCATAGTTATGAGAATATCTAGGCATGATCATGTATATAGGCATCACGTCTGCGACAACTAGACCGAAACGATTCTACATCTACTATTATTACTCCACACATCGACCGCTATCCAGCATGCATCTAGAGTATTAAGTTGATAAGATCAGAGTAACGCATTAGGCAAGATGACATGATCTAGAGGTATAAACTCAAGCAATATGATATAAACCCCATGTTTTTATCCTAGCTGGCAACAATACAATACGTGCCTTGTTGCCCTTGCTGACACTGGGAAAGGACACTGCAAGATTGAACCCAAAGCTAAGCACTTCTCCCATTGCAAGAAAGATCAATCTAGTAGGCCAAACCAAACTGATAATTCGAAGAGACTTGCAAAGATAACCAATCATACATAAAAGAATTCAGAGGAGATTCAAATATTTCTCATAGATAAACTTGATCATAAACCCACAATTCATCGGATCTCGACAAACACACCGCAAAAAGAGTTACATTGAATAGATCTCCAAGAAGATCGAGGAGAACTTTGTATTGAGATTCAAAGAGATAGAAGAAGCCATCTAGCTAATAACTATGGACCCGAAGGTCTATGGTAAACTACTCACAACTTATCGGAGAGGCTATGGTGTTGATGTAGAAGCCCTCCATGGTCGATTCCCCCTCCGGCGGAGCGCCGGGGAAGGCTCCAAGATGGGATCTCGCGGATACAGAAGGTTGCGGCGGTGGAAATAGTTTTTCGTGGTGCTCTTGCATGTTTTCGGGGTACATAGATATAAATAGGCGAAGGAGGTAGGTCAGGGGAGCCACGAGGGTAGGGGCGCACCTACCCCCCTAGGGAGCGCCCTCCTGCCTCGTGGCCGCCTCGGCTGCTTCTTGACGTCCACTCCAAGTCTCCTGGATTGCGTTTGTTCCAAAAAGATCGCTCCCGAAGGTTTCATTCCGTTTGGACTCCGTTTGATATTTCTTTTCTTCGAAACACTGAAATAGGCAAAAAACAACAATTCGGGTTGGGCCTCCAGTTAGTAGGTTAGTCCCAAAAATGATATAAAAGTGTAGAGTAAAGCCCATAAACATCCAAAACGGGTAATATAATAGCATGGAACAATAAAAAATTATAGATACGTTGGAGACGTATCAAATTCAGATGGGATTTATTGGAAAGAACTAAACGCAACTCTGAAGATTGGGATCTCGATGAAGGTAAGGAGTTAGGTATGACGCCTAAGTTTGATTGTGTTAAATCTTTTATGGATACCGATGCTTTTCGGGAATTTAGCACTAAATATGGACTTGACTCTGAGATAGTAGTTTCTTTCTGTGAATCATTTGCTACTCATGTTGACCTCCCTAAGGATAAGTGGTTTAAATATAATCCTCCCATTGAAGTAAAGTAGTTGCACCAATTAAAGATGAAGAAAAGACTATCACTTATAATGATCCTATTGTTCCTACTACCTATATTGAGAAACCACCTTTCCCTGTTAGGATAAAGGATCATGCTAAAGCTTCAACTGTGGTTCGTAAGAGTAATACTAGAACACCTACACCATGTGAGCAAATTAAAGTTGAACCTAGTATTACTATGGTTAAATATCTCTTGGTTGATGGCATTGATGGGCATGTTATTTACTTCTGCGATAAAGCTTCTAGAATTTCTAGACCCGATACTAGAAATAAACATAGACCTGCTATAGGCATGCCTGTTATTTCTTTTAAAATAGGAGATCACTGTTATCATGGCTTATGTGATATGGGTGCTAGTGTTAGTGCAATACCTCATTCCTTATACAAAGAAATTATGCATGATATTGCACCTGCTGAGATAGAAGAAATTGATGTTACAATTAAGCTTGCCAATAGAGATACTATTTCACCAGTTGGGATTGTTAGAGATGTTGAAGTCTTGTGTGGGAAAGTTAAATATCCTACTGATTTTCTTGTTCTTGGTTCCCCACAAGATGGCTTTTTATCCCATTATATTTGGTAGACCCTTCTTGAATACTATTAATGCTAAGATAGATTGTGAAAAGGATATTGTTATGATTGGTTTAGCGGACATGTCTCATGAGTTTAATTTTGCTAAGTTTCGTAGACAACCCCATGATAAAGAATTGCCTAGTAAGGATGAAATTATTGGTCTTGCTTCTATTGCGTACCTCCTAACGATCCTTTAGAACAATATTTGCTAGACCATGAAAATGACATGTTTATGAATGAAAGAAGGGAGATAGATGAAGTATTCTTTAAACAGGGACCTATTTTGAAACACAACTTTCCTGTAGAAATCCTAGGGGATCCTCCACCACCCAAGGGTGATCCCGTGTTTGAGCTTAAACCATTACCTGATACTCATAAATATGCTTATCTTGATGAAAAGAAGATATATCCTATTATTATTAGTGCTAACCTTTCAGAGCAGGAAGAGGAGAAATTGTTGAAAACTCTGAAGAAGCACCATGTTGCTATTGGATATACTCTTGATGATCTTAAGGGCATCAGTCCCACTCTATGCCAACACAAAATAAAATTGGAGAAAGACGCCAAACCAGTTATTGATCACCAACGATGGTTAAATACTAAGATGAAAGAAGTGGTAAGAAAGGAAATACTAAAGCTCCTTGAGGCAGGTATAATTTATCCCATTGCTAATAGTCAGTGGGTAAGTCCTGTCCATTGTGTCCCTAAGAAGGGAGGTATTGTTGTCGTTCCTAATGATAAAGATGAATTGATCCCGCAAAGAATTGTTACAGGTTATAGGATGGTAATTGATTTCCGCAAATTAAATAAAGCTACTAAAAAGTATCATTACCCTTTGCCTTTTATTGATCAAATGCAAGAAAGATTGTCCAAACATACACATTTTTGCTTTCTAGATGGTTACTCTGGTTTCTCTCAAATACCTGTGTCAGCAAAGGATCAAGAAAATACCACTTTTACTTGCCCTTTCAGTACTTTTTCTTATAGACGTATGCCTTTTGGTTTATGTAATGCACCTGCTACCTTTCAAAGATGCATGATGGCTATATTCTCTGACTTTTGTGAAAAGATTGTTGAGGTTTTCATGGATGATTTCTCTATTATGGATCTTCTTTTGATGATTGCTTGAGCAACCTTGATCGAGTTTTGCAGAGATGCGAAGATACTAGTCTTATCTTGAATAGGGAGAAGTGCCACTTTATGGTTAATGAAGGTATTCTCTTGGGGGCATAAATTTTTTGAAAGAGGTATTGAAGTTGATAAAGCTAAAGTTGATCCTATTGAAAAGATGTCATGTCCCAAGGACATTAAAGGTATAAGTACTATCCTTGGTCATGCTGGTTTTTATAGGAGGTTCATTAAGGACTTCTCTAAAATTTCTAGGCCTTTGACTAATCTCTTACAAAAAAGATATTCCTTTTGTCTTCAATGATGATTGTGTAGAAGCATTTGAAATACTTAAGAAAGCTTTGATTTCTGCACCTATTGTTCAGCCACCTGATTGGAATTTACCCTTTAAAATTATGTGTGATGCTAGTGATTATGTTGTAGGTGTTGTTCTAGGACAAAGAATTGATAAGAAACTAAATGTTATTCAATATGCTAGTAAAACTCTAGACAGTGCCCAGAGAAATTATGTTACTACTGGAAAAAATAGCAGTTGTATTTGCTTGTGATAAGTTTAGACCTTTATTGTTGATTCTAAAGTAACTGTTCACACTGATCATGCTGCTATTAAATATCTTATGGAAAAGAAAGATGCTAAACCTAGACTTATTAGATGGGTTCTCCTACTACAAGAATTTGATTTGCATATTATTGATAGAAAGGGAGCTGAGAACCCCGTTGCAGACAACTTGTCTAGGTTAGAGAATGTTCTTGATGACCCACTACCTAGTGATGATAGCTTTCCTGATGAACAACTAGCTGTCATAAATGCTTCCCGTACTGCTCCATGGTATGCTGATTATGCTAATTACATTGTTGCTAAATTTATACCACCTAGTTTCACATACCATCAAAAGAAAAAGTTTTTCTGTGATTTAAGACATTACTTCTAGGATGACCCACACCTTTATAAAGAAGGAGTAGATGGTGTTACCAGACATTGTGTACCTGAGCAAGAACAGGAACATATCCTACGGAAGCGTCACTCTGAGGCTTATGGAGGACACCACGCTGGAGATAGAACTGCACATAAGGTATTGAAATCCCGTTTTTATTGGCTTACTCTCTTCAAAGATGCCTGTAAGTTTGTCTTGTCTTGTGATGAATGTCAAAGAATTGGTAATATTAGTAGACGTCAAGAAATGCCTATGAATTATTCTCTTTTTATTGAACCATTTGATGTTTGCGGCTTTGGTTATATGGGACCATTTCCTTCCTCTAATGGGTATACACATATTTTAGTTGTTGTTGATTATGTTACTAAGTGGGTAGAAGCTATTCCAACTAGTAGTGCTGATCATAACACCTCTATTAAGATGCTTAAAGAAGTTATTTTTCCGAGGTTTGGAGTCCCTTGATATTTAATGACTGATGGTGGTTCACATTTTATTCATGGTGCTTTTCATAAAATGCTTGCTAAGTATGATGTTAATCACATAATTGCATCTCCATACCACCCACAGTCTAGTGGTCAAGTAGAATTGAGTAATAGAGAGCTTAAATTAATTTTGCAAAAGACTGTTAATAGATCTAGAAAGAATTGGTCCAAGAAACTTGATGATGCATTATGGGCCTATAGAACTGCATATAAAAACCCTATGGGTATGTCTCCATATAAAATGGTTTATGGAAAAGCATGTCACTTACCTCTCGAACTAGAACATTAGGCATATTGGGCCATTAAAGAGCTCAATTATGATTTCAAATTTGCCGGTGAGAAGAGGTTATTTGACATTAGCTCACTTGATGAATGGGGAACTCAAGCCTATGAGAATGCCAAACTGTTTAAAGAAAAAGTTAAAAGATGGCATGACAAAAGGATACAAAAGCATGACTTTAATGTAGGTGATTATGTTTTGCTATACAGCTCTCGTTTAAGATTTTTTGCAGGAAAACTTCTCTCTAAATGGGAATGCCCTTACGTTATTGAGGAGGTCTACCATTTCGGTGCCATAAAAATCAACAACTTTGAAGGCACAAGTCCGAAGGTGGTGAACGATCAAAGGATCAAACATTATATCTCAGGTAAGCCCATAAATGTTGAAACCAATGTTATTGAAACCGTAACCCCGGAGGAATACATAAGGGGTACTTTCCAGAATGTTTCAGACTCTGAAAAGGAATAGGTATGTGGTACGGTAAGTAAACTGGCTCCAAAACAGTTCTAATAGCAATTTTTCTCTGTTTTGGAATATTTAAGAAAATAGGAAAATAAGTAGTCCGGGAAGGACACGAGGTGTCCACGAGGGTGGAGGGTGCGCCCCCTGCCTCTTGGGCACCTTGTGTGCTCTCTGGACTCTGTTTTCTTGCACGATACTTCTTTTACTCAGTAAAAATTCATTATATATTCTCCCGAAGGTTATGACCATCGTATCACGCAAATATCCTCTGTCTTTGTTTCGAGCTGTTTTTCTGACAGATCTAGATCACCATGACGTCTTCAAGCGCCCCCAAGGACAAGTTTTTTGAGAAGGTCATCAAACCCTACCTCGCGGAGGTGTTGCAACACCCTGAAACCATTGAGATGCGTGAGGGGGTGCTGCACATCCGCGATGTTGAGGGACCAAGGAGGACCGAAAGCGTGGAGACAAGACACGAAGCAATGGAACAACAAGTTTTCACGTGCCAAGGGATGGTGGAACACGGACTCAAAGCCAACCATATGATGATCGCGGAGTTCACCAACAACCACAAGCTGGATGCCAAGAACATTGGGGAGACCATCTTCAAGCTTCATGAGAAAATCAAGCACCTCCAAGCCCAGATCTATGACCTGCAAAACCAAAACTGTGAGTATGAATATAGATTCAAGAGGTTGAGTTTGGCTGCAGATTTGAGGATCCCGGAGACTCGATCATCCTTCTATGATGGTGAGCCTATGCCTTGGAAGACGGACGACAAGCCTACATGATCAACAACTCCATCATCACCACCTCCGAAGAAGGAGACATAATCACTTGGGTATGGGCACTCCCCTTGGCAACTACCAAGCTTGGGGGGGGGGGTGCCCCGGTATCATATCACCATCACACTCCTATCTTTACCGTTTTACTTAGTTCGATCCTTTTAGTAATATCTTGATCTAGTAGAATAAAGTTTTAGTATGATTTAGTTTTGAGCTTTGCCTTATGATCCCTCTATGTAATTGAGTACGTGAGCTATATATAATAAAGATTAGCGTTGAGTCAAGGGCTTTGCTATCTTGCTATGATCTTGAGGGAATAAAAGAAGAATAAGAAGAAATAAAGAGATCGTATTGATCTTATGGAGAGTAATGACTTCACATATAAAGAGTATGATGAATAAAAGTTGTTGAGAGTTGACAAACATTGTTTTGGTCATCGTTGCAATTAATAGGAAGTAATAAAGAAATAGAGGTTCTCACAAATTAATATACTATCTTGGACATCTTTTATGATTGTGAGCACTCATTAAAATATGACATGCTAAAAAGTTGATGTTGGACAAGGAAAAAAACGTAATGGATTATGTTTTCTTATGTCCAAAATAAAGTATGTTGTCATGGATCATCCAACATGTCGAGCTTGCCTTTCCCCCTCATGCTAGCCAAATTCTTTGCACCAAGTAGAGATACTACTTGTGCTTCCAAATATCCTTAAACCTAGTTTTGCCATGAGAGTCCACCATACCTACCTATGGATTGAGTAAGATCCTTCAAGTAAGTTGTCATTGTTGTATGCAATAAAAATTGCTCTCTAAATATGTATGACTTATTAGTGTGGAGAAAATAAGCTTTATACGATCTTGTGATATGGAAGCAATAAAAGTGACAGACTGCATAATAAAGGTCCATATCACAAGTGGCAATATAAAGTGACATTCTTTTGCATTAAGATTTCGTGCATCCAACCATAAAAGCACATGACAACCGCTGCTTCCCTCCGCGAAGGGCCTATCTTTTATTCTTGTCTTATACATTATGCAAGAGTCATGGTGATCTTTACCTTTCCTTTTTACATTTTATCTTTTGGCAAGCACATTGTGTTGGAAAGATCCTGATATATATATCCAATTGGGTGTAAGTTAGCATGAACTATTATTGTTGACACTACCCTTGAGGTAAAAGGTTGGGAGGCAACACTATAAGCCCCTATCTTTCTCTGTGTCCGATTAAAACTCCATACCCATAAGTATTGTGTGAGTGTTAAGAATTGTGAAAGACTAAGTGATAGTTGAGTTTGTGGACTTGCTGAAAAGCTCTTATATTGACTCTTTCCGATGTTATGATAAATTGCAATTGCTTCAATGACCGAGATGATAGTTTGTTAGTTTTCAATGAAGTTTCTGATTGACATTGTGAATAGATTGTTACTTTAGCATAAGAAATCATATGACAATATATATATGTGTGTTGCTGTTATAAGAATGATCATGATGCCCTCATGTCCGTATTTTATTTTATCAACACCTCTATATCTAAACATGTGGACATATTTTTCGGTATCAGCTTCCGCTTGAGGACAAGCGAAGTCTAAGCTTGGGGGAGTTGATACGTCCATTTTGCATCATGCTTTTATATCGATATTTATTGCATTATGGGTTGTTATTACACGTTATGTCACAATACTTATGCCTGTTCTCTCTTATTTTACAAGGTTTACATGAAGAGGGAGAATGCCGGCAGCTGGAATTCTGGGCTGGAAAAGGAGAAAATATTAGAGACCTATTCTGCACAACTCCAAAAGCCCTGAAACTCCACGAAAGTTATTTTTGGAATTAATAAAAAATAATGGGCGAAGAAAGTACAAGAGGGGCCCACACCCTGGCCAAGAGGGTGGGGGCGCGCCCTACCCCCCTGGGCGCGCCTCCTGCCTTGTGGGCCCCTTGGTAGCCCTCCGGTGACCATCTTCTGCTATATGAAGTCTTTTACCCTGAAAAAAATGATATGCAAGCTTTCGGGGCGAAACACTGCCGCCACGAGGCGGAACTTTGGCGGAACCAATCTAGGGCTCCGGCAGAGCTGTTCTGTCGGGGAAACATCCCTCCAGGAGGGGGAAATCATCACCATAGTCATCACCATCGATCGTCTCATCGGGAGGGGGTCAATCTCCATCAACATCTTCACTAGCACCATCTCCTCTCAAACCCTAGTTCATCTCTTGTATTCAATCTTTGTCTCAAAACCTCAGATTGGTACCTGTGGGTAGCTAGTAGTGTTGATTACTCCTTGTAGTTGATGCTAGTTGGCTTATTCGGTGGAAGATCATATGTTCAGATCCTATATGCATATTAATAACCCTCTTATTATGAACATGAATATGATTTGTGAGTAGTTACGTTTGTTCCTGAGGACATGGGAAAAGTCTTGCTATAAGCAGTCATGTGAATTTGGTATTCATTTGATATTTTGATGAGATGTATGTTTTCTCTCCTCTAGTGGTGTTATGTGAACGTCAACTACATGACACTTCACCATTGTTTGGGCCTAGAGGAAGGCATTGGGAAGTAATAAGTAGATGGATGGGTTGCTAGAGTGACAGAAGCATAAACCCTAGTTTATGTGTTGCTTCGTAAGGGGCTAATTTGGATCCATATGTTCCATGCTATGGTTATGTTTACCTTAATACTTCTTTTGTAGTTGTGGATGCTTGCAATAGGGGCTAATCATAAGTGGGATGCTTGTCCAAGAAAGGGCAGTACCCAAGCACCAGTCCACCCACATATCAAATTATCAAAGTAACGAACGCGAATCATATGAGCGTGATGAAAACTAGCTTGACGATAATTCCCATGTGTCCTCGGGAGCGTTTTCCTTCATATAAGAATTTGTCCAGGCTTGTCCTTTGCTACAAAAAGGATTGGGCCACCTTGCTGCACTTTATTTACTTTCACTACTTGTTACCCGTTACGAATTACCTTATCACAAAACTATCTGTTACCGATAATTTCAGTGCTTGCAGAGAATACCTTACTGAAACCGCTTGTCATTTCCTTCTTCTCCTCATTGGGCTCGATACTCTTACTTATCGAAAGGACTATGATAGATCTCCTACACTTGTGGGTCATCAGTGCTCATTGCCTTCCAGCGGGCAAATGTCGATGTGTTTGCATGGCAAGCATCCGACATCCCCGGCGTTCCCAGGGAGGTGATTCAGCACCACCTTGCTGTCTGCCCCATGAGTGGCCCGTCAAGCAAAAGGTCAGAAAGCAAGCTTTGGAACGACAAGAGTTCATCATCGAAGAGATCAGGAAGTTGGAATTGGCAGGCTTGGTCAAAGGAGTGCTCCACCCAACCTGGTTGGCCAATCCAGTGGTAGTACGTAAGGCGAATGGGAAATGCAGGCTGTGTATTAACTATACTGATATCAATAAAGCATGTCCAAAGGATCCTTTTCCTTTGCCATGCATCAACCAGATAGTGGAAGCCACTACCGGGTGCGACCTGCTGTCGTTCCTTGACGCCTACTCAGGATATCATCAAATCTTCATGAAGAAGGAAGATGAAGAAAAGACCGCGTTCATCACCCCATGTGGTACATACTGTTTCATATGAATGCCTTTCGGGTTGAAAATTGCTGGTTCAACATTCGCCCGACCAGTCCAAATTGGTTTTGAGCCCCAGCTACATAGAAATATGGAAGCTTATAAGGATGATATAGTGGTCAAAACCAAGGATAGGGCCACACTCGTGCAAGATCTGGAGGAAACATTTGCAAATTTGCGCAAGATCAACCTCAAGCTCAACCCTGAGAAGTGTGTGTTTGGCGTTCCATTCGTCAAACTTCTTGGGTTCTTTGTATCTCAACATGGAATTGAAGCAAATCCCTGCAAGATCAAAGCAATTGAGCAGATTGAGGCGCCGAGACGAGTCAAGGATCTCCGTAGACTTGCTGGCTGTGTTGCCGCCCTGAGTAGGTTCATCTCCAAATCTGCTGAGCGCGCCCTCCCCTTTTTCAAGATTTTGAAAAAGGCGGGTCCAATGAAATGGACTCCGAAGGCAGAGGCAGCACCGCAAGATTTGAAGAAATGCCTCTTCTCTACGCCGATACTAGTCGCGCCCAAACCGCAAGAGCCGTTGCTGCTATATTTAGCGGCAACGAATCAAGTGGTCCGTGATGTGCTAGTGGCATAGAGAGAAGTTGAGGAAGAGGCAATGACGACAGCAGCGAACCTGAAAATCCACGGAGCAACTTTTTGGAATTAATAAAAAATATTGGCGAGAGAATCAACGTCAGGGGGCCCACACCCTGTCCACGAGGGTGGGGGCACCCCCTAGGGCGCGCCACCTGCCTCGTGGGCCCCCTCAAGCTCCACCGACCTCAACTCCAACTCCATATATTCACGTTCGTGGAGAAGAAAATCAGAGAGAAAGATTCATCGTGTTTTACGATATGGATCCGCCGCCAAGCCCTAATCTCTCTCGGGAGGGCTGATCTGGAGTCCGTTCGGGGCTCCGGAGAGGGGAATTCGTCGCCATCGTCATCATCAACCATCCTCCATCACCAATTTCATGATGCTCACCGCTGTGCGTGAGTAATTCCATCATAGGCTTGCTGGACGGTGATGGGTTGGATGAGATTTACCATGTAATTAAGTTACTTTTGTTAGGGTTTGATCCCTAGTATCCACTATGTTCTGAGATTGATGTTTCTATGACTTTGCTATGCTTAATGCTTGTCACTAGGGCCCGAGTGCCATGATTTCAGATCTGAACCTATTATGTTTTCATGAATATATGTGAGTTCTTGATCCTATCATGCAAGTCTATAGTCACCTATTATGTGTTATGATCCGTTAACCCCGAAGTGACAATAATCGGGATACTTATCGGTGATGACCATAGTTTGAGGAGTTCATGTATTCACTATGTGTTAATGCTTTGGTCCGGTACTCTATTAAAAGGAGGCCTTAATATCCCTTAGTTTCCATTAGGACCCCACACCATGGGAGGGTAGGACAAAAGATGCCATGCAAGTTCTTTTCCATAAGCACGTATGACTATATTCGGAATACATGCCTACATTACATTGATGAACTGGAGCTAGTTCTGTGTCACCCTATGTTATAACTATTACATGAGGAATCGCATCCAACATAATTATCCATCACCGATCCAATGCCTATGAGATTTTCACATATTGCTCTTTGCTTATTTACCTTACCGTTGCTGCTGTTACAATTACTACAAAACTGCTACTGTTACTTTTGCCACTATTACCGTTACTTCCATACTACTTTGCTAGTAAATACTTCGCTGCAGATATTAAGTTATCTAGGTGTGGTTGAATTGAAAACTCAACTGCTAATACTTGAGAATATTCTTTGGCTCCCCTTGTGTCGAATCAATAAATTTGGGTTGAATACTCTACCCTCGAAAACTGGTGTGATCCCCTATACTTGTGGGTTATCAAGACTATTTTCTGGCGTCGTTGTTGGGGAGCATAGCTCTATTCTTTGAATCACTTGGGATTTATATCTACTGGTCACTATGAGGAACTTGAAAGACGAAAGAACTAAGATTTATCCCTCAACTACAAGGGGAGGTAAGGAACTGCCATCACTGCACGTGATTCTCCTTCTGTTATGAGTAATTTTGCGACACCTAAACCTGCTTCTTCTATGAATTCTGATATGTCGCATGTTATTGATGATGCCACTTCTACTATGCATGATACTTATGATGAAACTACTTCTATGCTTGATATTACTGTGTCATTAGGTGAATTTCTTGATGAACAACTTGCTAGGGCTAGAGAGAATGAAACGATTGAAACTGATATTATTACTGATATGAATTGCATGTTGTTCCTGAGGGTTATGTTATGGATGAAGAAACTGCTAGAGATTTTCTTGCTTGCAATGATAGATCTGATCTTAAGAAGTTATTAGCTAAACTGAAACAAAAATCTCTAAATGCTAGAATGAAATATGACCCTGCTTTTGCTACTTCACCTATCTTTGTTACTAATAAGGATTATGATTTATCTGTCGACCCTGAGATAATTACTTTGGTTGAATCTGATCCTTTCTATGGCTATGAATCTGAAACTGTTGTGGCACATCTTACTAAGTTAAATGATATAGCCACCTTGTTCACTAATGATGAGAAATCTCGCTACTATTATATCCTTAAGATATTTCCATTCTCATTAAAGGGTGATCCTAAAACTTGGTTTAATTCTCTCGATCCTAGTTGTGTGCGTAGTCCCCAGGATATGATTTATTACCTCTCTACTAAATATTTCCCTGCTCATAAGAAACAAGCTGCTTTAAGGGAAATATATAATTTTGTGCAAATTGAAGAAGAGAGTCTCCCACAAGCTCGGGGGAGGCTTCTCCAGTTACTTAATGCTTTGCCTGATCATCCTCTTAAAAAATGAAATACTTGATATCTTTTATAATGGACTAACTGATGCTTCCAAGGACCACTTGGATAGTTGTGCTGGTTGTGTTTTCAGGGAAAGAACAGTTGATCAAGTTGAATTGCTATTGAATAATATGTTGACTAATGAAAATAACCGAGACAACTCCTGAGCCGACTCCTAAACCAACTCCGAAGAAAAGGGGTATTCTATTTCTTAGTCTAGAAGATATGCAAGAGGCAAAGAAATCTATGAAAGAGAAAGGTATTAAAGCTGAAGATGTTAAGAATTTACCTCCTGTTGAAGAAATACATGGCCTTAATATACCACCTATCGAAGAAACACGTGGTCTTGATAACCCGACCCAGGTAGTAAAGGTAAATTCTCTCTATAGATATGATAAAGTTGAAATCCCGTCTACTAAGTTTGCTAGCCAATGCTTGGATGAATTTGATGACTTTATGGCTAGACAAGAAAATTTTTATGCTTATGTTGGTAGACAATTAAAAAGTAATGCTTATATGATTGGACACTTGAGTGATTATATGTCTAGAGTTAAAGGTGAACTTAAACTCAATAGTAAACATGCTTCTATGGTTACCACTCGAGTAGAACAAGTACTTAAGGCTCAGAATGATTTGCTTGATGAATTAAATAATAAACATGACTTTGCTGTTAGAGTTGCAACTAGAACGGGTAAAATGACTCAAGAACCTCTGTATCCTGAGGGTCACCCTAAGAGAATTGAGTAGGATTCTTAGAGAAAAAATGTAGATGCACCTAGTCCTTCTAAAAATAAGAAAAGAAAAATGATAGGACTTTGCATGCTTCTAGTGAACCTGTTGAAGACACACCTGAGAATCCCAATGATATTTCTATTTCTGATGCTGAGACACAATCTGGTGATGAACATGAACCTAGTGATAATGTTAATGATAATGTTAATGATAATGTTCATGTTGATGCTCAACCTAGCAATAATAATGATGTAGAGAACGAACCTGTTGTTGATCTTGATAACCCACAATCAAAGAATCAACATTATGATAAGAGAGACTTCATTGCTAGGAAGCACGGTAAAGAAAGCGAACCATGGGTTCAAAACCCCATGCCTTTTCCTCCTAAGCCATCCAAGAAAAAGGATGATGAGGATTTTGAGCGCTTTGCTGAAATGATTAGACCTATCTTTTTGCATATGCGCTTAACTGATATGCTTAAATTGAATCCTTATGCTAAATACATGAAGGATATTATTACAAATAAAAGAAAGATACCGGAAGCTGAAATTTCTACCATGCTTGCTAATTATACTTTTAAGGGTGGAATACCAAAGAAACTTGGAGATCCAGGAGTACCAACTATACCATGCTCCATTAAAAGAAACTATGTTAAAACTGCTTTATGTGATTTTGGAGCCGGTGTTAGTGTTATGCCCCTCTCTTTATATCATAGACTTAAATTGAATATGTTAACACCTACTAAAATATCTTTGCAAATGGCCGATAAATCAACCGTTATATCTGTCGGTATTTGTGAGGATGTGCCTGTTGTGGTTGCAAACATCACTATTTTAACGGACTTTGTTATTCTTGACATTCCCGAGGATGATAGTATGTCGATTATCCTTGGTAGACCCTTTTTGAATACTGCAAGGGCTGTTATTGATTGCAACAAAGGCAATGTCACTTTTCATGTTAATGGTAATGAGCACACGGTACACTTTCCGAGGAAACAACCTCAAGTTCATAGCATCAATTCTATTGGAAAAATTCCAACTATTATTATTGGAGGTTTTGGATTTCCTCTTCCTACTGTCAAGAAGAAATATGATATTCTTATTATTGGGGATGTGCATAACCCCATTGAGGTAACCTAGTGTTATTCGAAATTTCTCCGATTCCATGTTATTCGTAATGAGTTTGTTAACAAGACTTGATCAACCTTGTTAGTGGATCCCTGATAATGATCATGAGATGGATGAAGTTAGAAGGCACAACCTTTTGTACCCTCTTTTTATTTTATGTTTAGATTAAATAAAGCAAAATGGCATTTTTTGTCTGTTTTCTGAATTATCAATGCAATAAAAAATACCCCAAAAATAAAAGTTCTCCAAATGTCCTGCAAATTTAATATGATTTTTCTGAAATATTTGAGAATATCTGGCACTGAGAACACAGCAGGGGGAGCTGGCACCTGGCCACGAGGGTCAGGGGCGCGCCCCCCTGCCTCGTGGGCCCACGGTGGCCCCCCTCTACTTATTCCTGCATCCACACACTTCTTCCTCCCAAAAAAATCACTATCCAGCTCAAGAACGAGTTCTAGCTCATTTTGCTGCCATTTTCGATCTCCTAGCTCAAAGCTCCATTCACAAAACTGCTTTGGGGGATTGTTCTTTGGTATGTGACTCCTCCAATGGTCCAATTAGTTTTTGTTCTAGTGCTTTATTCATTGCAAATTTTTGCTGCCTAGGTGACCCTGTTCTTGAGCTTGCATGTCAAATTTATATGGTCCCAAGTAGTTCTAATGCATGATATAGTCTCTAGGCACTTGTAGGAGTAGTTGCTATCAATTTTGTTGAGTTTAGTTCACTTTTATTTTGAGTTACTAAAAATTTCAGAAATTTTTCAGAGGAAGAAATATGTCTAGGAAAATGTATCAAGGTGGTTCTTCAAGGAAGCAAGCACCCAGGCTCGCAATACGTCAGCAGGACGATGAACCACCGAGGGTAGCTTATGTGCGGCCTTTTGAATGGCCGTCAGAGGAGTTTATGGTCAAAGCAGGCATCAAGGATGAATTTGATGCATATGTGCGTAATGCTGATCTTGAGGACTTCATGCAAGATAAGTGCCCTCAATACTACCATTTAACTGATTCCTTTGTGAGAAGGTTTAAATTTTCATCCTCGCACAATTCTCACAATGTCCTATTTGATCTTTATGATAAATCTTATACCATGGACCTAGAAGATTTTACTACTGCTTGTAAACTCCCTCAGTGGGGCAGTGTTAATGAACCTCGTAAATATGAATATAAAGACTTTCTTGCTAGTATCACTATGGGAGAATCCAGAGAAATGGCACAAGCTACCGTAGGGAGCATTCATTTTCCTGCTATACGTTATTTTGCTCTCTTCATAGGTAGATGCATTAACGGTAAAGATGAAGCTTGTCACATGTGTGTCCCGGATCTTAGTGTTCTCAAGAGTGTTGTATTGGGTGATAAACAATATAACTTGGGGGCAATTGTTGCACGTAGGTTGCATAACAATGGTTTAGATGGAGACTTGTTTGGAGAGATTTATGCGACCCGTGTGGCTAATTATCTTGGTATACCCGCACATGAAAATGATACGGAGTTGCCTCCCGCTTATTTAGATTATAATGCCATGGTTAATCATCATTTTCTTGAGAGGAATGAACAAATCCTCCAGTATCGACTAATCTTTGACAGACGTCGCGCTGTCCATATTACTCTCCCTGCTCCTGCCTTCTTTGACTATCAGGCGAAAGCAAGATATGTTATCACCAGGGAGGAGGCGAACGTATGAGAGGAGGACGGAGGCAGCTCGCCTCCAGGCAGCAGCTCGTGAGGCAATGGCTGTTGCATCTCAGTACGACCCCAGTTACAACTTCGGATATCCGCCAGGCCATCCATGGGCATAGACCAACTTAGGCCAAAAGCCTAAGCTTTGGGGAGTACGTATTTCTCACTGACATTACATTTATGTTCACACACTCATACTTTTTCATTGTACTATCCATGCTAGTTTATTTTATTTTTCTCGCTTTCTTCTTGTGTGTTTGATAAACCTTAAGAAAAACCCAAAAAAATTAGTTAGTTTACTTTCCATGCTTGTAGTAGTAATTAAAAGAAAACCCAAAAAGATTTCTCGTTCTTCTTTGGCTTGTTGGGAGCTTTCCCGTGTAAATAGTTTTATTTCTTTTCTTTTCTTTGGGGGTCGAGAGGAGAATACCATAATGAAAATGTTGAGTGGCTCTCATATGCTTTATTGTAGATTTAACCAGGAGCCCATATTACCTTGTCTTCTCCCTTGAATTGAATGCTTGCAGATTCCAGCTTAGTCCAATGCACGTGCACTATTATTATTATCCACACCGTTCGGTCGTGCAAGTGAAAGGCAATGATGATGATATATGATGGACTGATTGAGATGAGAGAAGCTAGTATGAACTCGACCTTTCTTGTTTTTGTAAATATGATGAGTTCATGTTCTTGATTCAACCTATTATGAATAAACATGTTTGCAATGACAATTAGAGATTATAGTTGCTTATGCCATGCTTAATTATCTAGGATCTTATAATGATTTACCTTGCATGCCAACATGCTACTAAAATGGTTGTGATGTGGTATGATAGGGTGGTATCCTCCTTTGAATGATTCGAGTGACTTGACTTGGCACATGTTAACGCATGTAGTTGAAACAAAATCAACATAGCCTTCACGATATTTTATGTTCATGGTGGATTATATACTACTCATGCTTGCACTCGGCTTTGATTAATTTTAATGCATGTTTATGACTGTTGTCGCTCTCTAGTTGGTCGCTTCCCAGTCTCTTTCTAGCCTACACATGTACTAAGCGGGAATACTGCTTGTGCATCCAAAATCCATAAACCCCAAATTTATTCCATATGAGTCCACCATACCTTCCTATATGCGGTATCTACCTGCCGTTCCAAGTAAATTTGTATGTGCCAAACCCCAAACCTTCAAATGAAATTCTGTTTTGTATGCTCGAGCAGCTCATGTATCAACTAGAGCTGTCTGTATCTTCCATGTTAGGCGGGTTATTCTCCAGAGGAGTGGACTCCGCTCCTCACTCACGAGAAAATGGCTGGTCACCGGGATGCCCAGTCCGATGCTTAAATCAAATCAAAATAATTAAACAAAACTCCCCCAGGGTTGTTGCTAGTTGGAGGCACCCATTGTTTCGGGCAAGCCATGGATTGATGCTTGTTGGTGGAGGGGGAGTATAAACTTTACCATTCTATTTGGGAACCGCATATAATGTGTATAGCATGGAAGATATTGAGATCTCTCAGTTGTTATGTTGGCAGTGAAAGTATACCGCTCAAAATGTTATCTATCTCTATTTCAAAATCGAGCTCTCGCATCTCTACAGATCCCTGCTTCCCTCTGCGAAGGGCCTATCTATTTGCCTTTATGTTGAGTCATCACCATCTTATTAAAAAGCACCCGCTGGAGAGCACCGCTGTCATTTGCATGCATTACTATTAATTTATATTGGGTATGACTATGACTAGATCTCTTTTACCATGAATTACAATGTTTAGTCAGTCCTTGATCTTCAAAGGTGCTCTGCATTTATGTTTTGCGGTCTCAGAAAGGGATAGCGAGATACCATCTTGTTATATCATATTATGATTGTTTTGAGAAAGTGTTGTCATCCGAGTTTTATCATTATTGCTCGCTAGTTGATTATGCCATTGATATGAGTAAACATGAGACCTAAGTGTTATTGTGAATATGGTTAGTTCATAATCTTTGCTGAAAACATGAATGATGGCTTTACATATTTGCAACAACAAGAGTAAATAGAGTTTGTAAAAGTTTTTCTTTATCACTTTCAGTTTGTCAACTGAATTGCTTGAGGACAAGCAAAGGTTTAAGCTTGGGGGAGTTGATACGTCTCTGTTGTATCTACTTTTCCAAACACTTTTGCCCTTGTTTTGGACTCTAACTTGCATGAACTAACCCGAATGGACGCTGTTTTCAGCAGAACTGCCATGGTGTTATTTTTGTGCAGAAATAAAATTTCTCGGAATGACCTGAAAATCCACGAAGCAAAATTTTGGAATTAATAAAAAATATTGGTGAAAGAATCAATGTCAGGGGGCCCACACCCTGTCCACGAGGGTGGGGGGCGCCCCCCTAGGACGTGCCCCCTGCCTCGTGGGCCCCCTAAAGCTCCACCGACCTCAACTCCAACTCCATATATTCACGTTCATGGAGAAAAAATTAGAGAGAAAGATTCATCACGTTTTACGATACGGAGCCGCTGCCAAGCCCTAATCTCTCTCAGGAGGGCTGATCTGGAGTCCATTTGGGGCTCCCGAGATGGGAATCCATTGCCGTCATCATCATCAACCATCCTCCATCACCAATTTCATGATGCTCACCTCCGTGCGTGAGAAATGCCATCGTAGGCTTGCTGGACGGTGATGGGTTGGATGAGATTTACCATGTAATTAAGTTAGTTTTGTTAGGGTTTGATCCCTAGTATCCACTATGTTCCGAGATTGATGTTGCTATGACTTTGCTATGCTTAATGCTTGTCACTAGGGCCCGAGTGCCATGATTTCAGATCTTAACCTATTATGTTTTCATGAATATATGTGAGTTCTTGATCCTATCTTGCAAGTCTATAGTCACCTATTATGTGTTATGATCCGTTAACCCCGAAGTGACAATAATCGGAATACTTACCAGTGATGACTGTAGTTTGAGGAGTTCATGTATTCACTATGTGTTAATGCTTTGGTCCGGTATTCTATTAGAAGGAGGCCTTAATATCCCTTAGTTTCCATTAGGACCCCGCTGCCACGGGAGGGTAGGACAAAAGATGTCATGCAAGTGTTCTTTTCCATAAGCCCATATGACTATATTCGGAATACATGCCTACATTACATTGATGAACTGGAGCTAGTTCTGTGGCACCCTATATTTTAACTATTACACGAGGAATCGCATCTGACCATTATCCATCACTGATCCAATGCCTACGAGCTTTTCACATATTGCTCTTTGCTTATTTACCTTACCGCTGCTGCTGTTACAATTACTACAAAACTGCTACTGTTAATTTTGCCACTGTTACCATTACTTCGATACTACTTTGCTACTAAATACTTTGTTGCCGATATTAAGTTATCAAGGTGTGGTTGAATTGACAACTCAACTACTAATACTTGAGAATATTCTTTGGCTCCCCTTGTGTCGAATCAATAAATTCTGGTTGAATACTCTACACTCGAAAACTGTTGTGATCCCCTGTACTTGTGGGTTATCACAAGGCCATCGGATGAGGAGCTAGGGCTTTCCCCGGCAGAACCCAGTCCCGGCAAGATAGAGTCTGCACAAGTGAGTGAAGAAAACCAGAAAAAGAAGGTGATGCAGCACCCAGTTTATTTTGTTAGCTCCCTCTTGCAGGGGCTAGATCAAGGTATTCTGGTATGGAGAAGTTGCTTTTTGGCCTTCTTATGGCCTCAAGAAAGCTGTGTCACTATTTCCAAGCACATGAGATCACTGTCGTCACTCGCCTCCCGCTGCAACAGATCTTGCATAACCCATATGCAACTGGGAGGATTGTGGAGTGGGCATTGGAACTGTCAAGCTTTGGCCTCAAGTTTGAAAGCACTTCGACGATCAAGAGCAGAGCCTTGGCAGAGTTCATAGCAGAATGGACCTCCATGCCTGACGAAGAAGTTCAAGAGACCACTCTTCTCGGCAAGGAGACAAGTAGTCATTGGATTATGTACTTTGATGGGGCTTTCTCGCTGCAAGGTGCTGGTGTCGGCGTGCTACTCATCGCGCCCACTGGAGAGCACCTCAAGTACGTAGTCTAGATGCATTTTCCCCGGGAAAGGTCAACGAACAACACTGCAGAGTACGAGGGGCTGCTTGCCGGTCTCAGGATCACGGCGGACCATGGAATCAGGAAGCTCATCATCAGAGGTGATTCACAACTCGTTGTCAAACAAGTCAACAAGGATTATCAGAGCTCGTTGATGTAGGTCTACGTGGATGAAGTGAGGAAGTTGGAGGAGTGTTTTGACAGTTTGCAAGCATATCATGTTCCTCGAGCAGAGAACAACATTGTCGATGACTTGTCAAAACACGATGCCCTCAAGTTGCCTATGGAACCAGGTACCTTTGTGCTTCAGTTAACCCAGCCATCCGTTGAACCATCAGCACGACAGAACAAGCGAAGGAAAGTGGGCTCCAACAAGTACTTTCCCGCTGAGCTCCCAGGAGCCACTGGCAAAGAAGTTGCCTGGTATCCCAAGCTTGCCGGGGAGCAGCAGCCTCCGGCAGAGCCCCAAGCCCTTGACATAGAGACAGCTGCCCCCATGGTAGAAGACATGCCTTTAGTCCTTGCCATCGAGCCTCAGTCCCCGGCATGGGCATAACATACAGTTCGTTTCCTCCAAACAGGGGAACTCCCTGAGGAACAGGAGGAAGCAGAAAGGGTAGCCCGTTGGTCCAACATGTACCAATTTGTGGATGATGTCCTATACATAAGGAGACCAAACGGCGTGAAATTGAAGCATATTCCTCACGAGGACGGACTGGAGCTATTGACAGAGATAGATGGAGGCAAATGTGGCTCCCACATAGGGTCAAGAGACCTTGCTGGCAAAGCATTCTGGCAAGGTTTCTTCTGGCCCACCGCTCTTCAGGATGCGACTGCACTAGTAACCAAGTGCAAAGCGTGCCAGTTCCATTCAAAGAAGCTTCATCAACCAGCCCAAGCTCTTCAGACAATCCCTCTTTCCTGGCCATTTTCGGTCTGGGACTCGACATACTAGGCCCCTTTCCCCGTGTTGTCGGGGGCTTTGAGTACTTGTACGTTGCGATTGGCAAGTTCACAAAGTGGATAGAAGTGGATCCAGTGAGAAAGGTGACAACACAGTCAGCTGTCAAGTTCTTCAAGGGACTCGTTTGTCGTTTTGGTGTGCCAAACAGAGTCATCACCGACAACGGCACACAGTTCATGAGCCGCACCTTCATGCAGTATATCCAAGACCTCGGCAACAAAGTCTTCTTTGCTTTTGTTGCTCATCCAAGAAGCAACGGCCATGCAGAAAGGGCAAATGCTGAAGTGTTGAGAGGCCTCAAAACAATAACTTTTGACAAGCTATGCAAGTGCGGAAGACGCTGGATTAATGAACTACCAATGGTTCTTTGGTCAATCAGAACGTCACCAAATCGAGCCACTGGCCAGACACCCTTTGCCCTGGTATACGGGGCAAAAGCAGTTCTCCCCACAGAACTCATATATGGGTCACCTCGAGTGCTCGCTTATGATGAGTTTGAGCAAGAGCAGTAGCCAAGATGATGCAACACTCCTTGAGGAAGATCGTCTTCGGATTGCTGTGTGAGCCGCTCGCTACCAGTAAGCCTTGCGCCGCTATCATAGCTGCAGGGTTCATGCCCGAAGCCTTGAGGAAGGCGACCTTGTTCTTAGGCGTGTTCAATCTGCCAAGAATTCAAACAAGTTGACGCTAAAGTGGGAAGGACCTTATCGGGTAATACCAGTCACCAGGCCTAGTGCAGTCCGCCTGGAGACCAAAGATGGCATTCCAGTGAGAAACTCCTGGAATATCGAACATCTTCACAAGTTTTACCCATAAGGAGTGCTTCTCGGGACCCCCGGCAACCCCCTTTTGTACTAGCCTTGCCGGCAAGGCATGCAACCCTATGTACAGAGCCAGGTACAGACCCTGTGCGCAGTTAGATATCCTTTAGTATGTACAGTTTCCTATTGATTTCAATGTTTTATGTATATACATATATGCATGCTTGTCCAGGATATTGTACTACCTTTGATTCCAGCAGATACTAATGGACCACCAAGGTTCAATGCTCCTATCCTCTCTTCTTTCCACCCATTGTAAAGATGCTCGGTTCCGTCGTTCCTGTCGTGGACTTGGCTCCGACAAGAAATTGAAGACTGCCCAGCACGTCGTCCCCTGCACGCCAAACAGATAAAGTTCACCTCTTGTCCATTCATGTTCGCAACCTGTGACTTATGCACTAGAAAACCTCGCCACTCCTTTTAGACTTGGGTGCTCTCATCTCTGACCCGAACGTTGCTTCGGTCAGAATGGTCGCGACAACCTTTGACAAAAAGAGATTGGCAGGGGGTTGGGCCCTTTGTTTGTAACCCGGCAGATGTGACTCTCTGTCAGGCACATAGGGCGCCGACAAGATGGCTTGCCGGGAGGACTCGTTTATTTACATTAAAGAGGTGTCTCACCCCTGCATGGACATATACATGCATGAGTTCCCGGCAAAGCTCGTCTTTTTCATTAACATGCTGATGCAAGTACAGATGTTAAAATTATAAGCATGGACTCGAGATTACATTATCTAGAAAGTTAAAGATTTGGCAAGTGCCTACAAATTAAAAGAAGATAAGTGCCCCGTAATCCCCGTTCTTGCCCTTTTTCTCTCTAGATATGGCAAGTGTCGATGGAGAGCTTGGCGGGGTAGCCCGTCGACCACCGATGCCAGAGCCAGCAGAGCGCAACCCCCGGCAAGGCGTGGTGCCAGGAGAGGAGGCGGAGAAGATGATGGTGCTACCACTGATGGTCAGCTGGAGTCAGAGTCGTCGTCCTCCTGCCCACTGTTGTTGTTGTCGCTATCACAGTCCTCCTCGTCACTCTCGCTCGAGGTGGAGCTTTCGTCTTCGGTAGAACTCTCCGCACAACACCCTAAGAGGATTCCTGAGCTCCCGAATACCTTGACGGAGAGCATGCCATTCTCCATCAACTTGAACTGGAGAACGTGCCCCTCCGACAAGCTGTAGGCGCATGCAAAAGTTTTCCACCAATGGTGAAGATACATGACGTGAGGGGCGGGGAAGTCAACATCAACCCACATGCTGCCATTCCCGCAGCCCCTCATGTGCAGCCTCAAAGCCTACGGCTGGTCCTGCTCCATCAACCGAGCGAATGGGGTAGGGAGGCAGAGATTGCAGCACATGCGCTTGTATAGCTTGATGAAGAACTCGCGGGGTTGGTCTCCGACATCGCTCTCCATTGGGGGAGGAGCCGCCAGCGGAAGTGCAGCCAGAGCACCGCTCCAACCTCCTTATCCCTGGGCACCACGGCGACCTCGACCTCGCCCCCTTTCTCTCCCTCTCGCGGCAGGCTCCGCCACCATGAACTCTGGAGGAGGGGGAACGCGCTGTCGAGCAGAAGCCCTCGTTGCCACCATCGAAGCACCAGCACACCCTCTCACCAAGGCAAATGGAAGAAAGATACTAAGCATAAGGAGGGGAAGAAGGCGAATGCGGAAAGGCACCGTCCCTCTCCCTTTTTATAGAAGGGCCGGGCCTGGCCTCCCAACCCCAAGGGCGGCCGCCCTGCTCGACCAATGCAGCCTCCTGAGGCGCAGGGAATCAGGACCGACCCGCTGCCCCAATCAACGACGCCTGGTTTCCCGCCTTGGTGTTAATGCCCATGCCCTCCGCATCCGTTGCCTGCCCTTCCTAAGGCATGAAGGACACGTGGCAAACAAGCCAGAGGCACGAAGACAAGTGGTGTCGGTGTCAAAACCGGCAGATCTCGGGTAGGGGGTCCCGAACTGTGTGTCTAGGCGAATGGTAACAAGATACAAGGGACACGATGTTTTTACCCAGGTTCGGGCCCTCTGGGTTGAGGTAAAACCCTACTCCTGCTTGATTAATATTGATGGTATGGGTATTACAAGAGTTGATCTACCATGAGATCAGAGAGGCTAAACCCTAGAAGCTAGCCTATGGTATGATTGTTGTTCGTCCTACAGACTAAAACTCTCCGATTTATATAGACACCGGAGAGGGCTTAGGGTTACACAGAGTCGGTTACAATGGGAGGAGATCTTCATATCGTATCGTCAAGCTTGCCTTGCACGCCAAGGAAAGTCCCTATCCGGACACGGGACGAAGTCTTCAATCTTGTATCTTCATAGTCCGGGAGTCCGGCCAAAGGTCATAGTCCGGCCATCCGGACACCCGCTAATCCAGGACTCCCTCAGTAGCCCCTGAACCAGGCTTCAATGATGACGAGTCCGGCGCGCAAATTGTCTTCGGCATTGCAAGGCGGGTTCTTCTCCAGCTTCATATACTTGTAGAATAGTGTTTGGCTTCTGATAAATGTTGTGCTCCTTGGCTTCCACGCCCAATAAAGGCCATTTTCCACGTGTCGAACGAATGCGAAAAGCCAGGGTATTTTTGCATTTCCCCCCTAGCGACTCAAATAAGCTGTCTATAAAAAGAGACGGGGATCTAGATCTGAACCACACCATCTCCCCTTCGCAAGCTTTCCTCGGAGCACTTCTGACCAAAAAATCCATTCCATCATGGACAGCCGACGCGGCTCCTCCTCTCGTGCTCCCAGCCCCAAGCCTGGGGATTGGTAGAGATGCTCCGTCCCGCATAGTGAACTCGTAGTGCTTCAATCCAAGGGGCTCCTTCCCCCAGCATATATGGTCCCAGTTCGAGCTGGGATCGCCACTTATAGCAGCGGAGAGCAAGCAGAGAGCATCCCCCATCCCTCTCGAGGAGAGCGGGTATGCCTAGTCCCTTATTTAATAAGAGGACTCGGATTTCCAATTCATCCGTTTCTCCGAGGGTTGCTGGATTTCTACGGCCTTCAACTACACCACCTCACGCCTGCCTCCATTCTACACATTGCGGGCTTCGTGGCCCTCTGCGAACTATTTTTGGGCGTTGAGGCCCATTTCACGCTATGGAAGAGGTTGTTCTGCCTCGTGCGCTGTTCTCAGGAGGGGTCTATTTATCAAGTGGGCGGAGCCGAACTATGGTGCATCGCTGGGACCGGATATCTATCTGGTACCCCAAAGAGGACGTCCGAGGACTGGCCCTCGGAGTGGTTCTACATAGATGACGTCCCCCTGCCGGACCCTGTACGGATCGGCCTCCCTGAGTTCAATAATGCTCCATTGAAGAAGCGCCTGAGCTGGCGCCCGCGGAACCCTCAAAGGGAAACTGACAGGGACGTCCTTTACCTAATGAGCCGGATAAGGTTGTTGGCTCATTCTGGACTGACCATGATCAAGGTCATGGCCATATGCATTACGCGAGGGGTGCAGCCGCTTCAATACAGAGGCCACCCCATGTGGGATTTCAACCGGGAGGACGACGCCACCCGGTGCGGTCGTAAGGGGCCAGATTCGGCCGCCACTTTAACAAGAATTTTATCTGCTTTGTACAAGGGAGAAGAAGAGGAATTCCTCCGTGCGAACCCGGAGGGCGGATTCTCCATGTACAATCCTCCATGTTGGGTAAGCGAACAATTTCACTTATCTACCCGCTTTCGAAATTCCCATGATTGAGTATTCAGTCTGGTGATATTAATGCAGGAGTTACGCCAGACGGGGAAGGAGATCAACAGCTCTCCCCCACAGCCCGAGGACCCAGAACGGTCCCTCGATCTGATTCCCAAGAGGATCCGGACTTATGTGTGGAGTTAATTGATGGGGTGTTTCATCAATTGAGTAAGGACAACACCTTAGTGGCCATTACGACCGACTATCCCAGATTACTTCCAGCCCCAAAGGTAGCCGAGACCGAAGTCCTGGTACTTTGAAGGAGATCCATCCATGCCTTATTTTGAATGCCGTAGACCAATAGTGTTTCGTTTTGCAAGGGAAATCCTTGAGGTGGAGTGTCGGGCCCGCGGTGGGCAGCCAACAAGGGCCGCTAAAGCCAGGCGGGCAAAAAAGGAGTGCGGACCAGATCGAGACTCCGGTGCAATGGTACGGCGTGCGAATTTCACGCCTAGGGTCTATGCCCTCAAGTCATTCTAACGCCCATGTTCTTCTTAGGAAGAAGAGAGCCCGCCGGACTATATCCACCGGCCAAACTGCAAGGCCGGGTCCGGAAGCGGAGGCGGACACGGGACGCGCGTCGGGCGTTCCTCCGACAGAGGATGCAGATGGGCTTTCTGCCACCAATTCAGAGGTGGAGAGCGCCATGAACCACCGACATCGCTGGACTGTTCTTCAGGACGCGTGTTTTCCCCCAGAGGCGTTAAACGTCTTTAA
The DNA here is from genome assembly GCF_002162155.2 of Triticum dicoccoides. NCBI lineage: Eukaryota > Viridiplantae > Streptophyta > Magnoliopsida > Poales > Poaceae > Triticum > Triticum dicoccoides. The sequence goes on from NC_041391.1 coordinate 563,550,993, forward strand.
TACAAGAGATGCGTACCTCCATGCTGCTCGAAATGGTCTAGCCAGGGCCACGGAGCAGTATGTAAAAGACATACGGGTGAGTAAATCTGATAGTTATATATGTCAGTAGCCCCCGAGACTTGAAATAGTTAAGATAATTGTTTTAAGGATCATGTGTTATGCAGGGTCTTACAAAGAAGAACACGCAACTGTCTTAGGAGTTGGCAGAGTGCAAGGCCGAACTCGAGGCCACATTGGCCGTTTCAGCAATTGGCAAGGAGACCCCCTCAGGTAATGTATGCTCCCAAAAATAATTCCATTGCGAAGTGCGGCATGTGTGCAATGCTGACGATAACAATGCAGATGAAGCCAGAGTAAATCCGGACAAGCAACAACTCCTACGCCAGCTAAAGGCTGGAGAGAGCGTGCTGACAAGGGTGAGGCAAGAGAAGAACAAACTTCAAGACGCCAATACCCAACTGGGCGAGGAACTAAAGGATGTTCGTATCCAGCTGTCTGCTTCCGTAAAGGAGAATCGGCGACTTCAATGCGGCATTTTTAGTAAGTGCTTGAGTGAATTCTCGAACAAAAATCGGCGAAGAAGTCGATTGACAGAGCTATCTCTGTAGGTCTGCTGACGGGTCGTCCTGCGGAGGAAATGCCCGGTTCAACGGGGGACCTTCTTCCCGAGTTGTTGCAACTGCACGAACGAGTTCGGCAGGCAATGCGGGGAGTCGTCCAAGCTATGTGGCCATCCCTTTCTGCGCCCGAAGGCCTTGGGGAGCTTGCAAAGAAGCTGGAGGGAGTGCAGCAGTGCTTCCGGTGAATGGTGAAGACTCGGTGAAGACTCGGTACTCGAAGGCTGACCCAAACCACATGGCCGAGGTCGGCCCTATGGGTCCTGACGGAAAGGAGATCCCTGTCAGCTTAGTATATGGCCAGGTAGAGCTGGCTGCAAAGTATTCCCAACAGGACTATAAATTAGACCGCCTGTTGGATGGTATTGAAGAAGAGTATACCGAGTCGGATTGACTCTGTAATTGAAAAAATGACATAAAAATGCCTTCTAGCCGGATTGTAGATCATTTGTCATTGCGGACCTTTTCGCTTCGACCTCCGTACCCTATAGTCCGGAGTGTGTCCGAATACCCTCTCGATTATGTAAGAATCGGGGCATGCATGGAGACAAGGCGTAGGGGTCATAATTGCTTTAGCAGACAAGTGCCCAACTAGTTATGTTATATTACATGGTTAGTAAGAAACATCTTCCAGGGAGAATAGTTCCGTTAGGGGTTCCTTTCCCTGGGAGGCATGCCCTAAAGTGCATGTCCGGACTGCTGAAAAGAGCAGAAAAGCATCTGGGGGCAGATAAATAAACAAGAAAAATCATCTTTTAGTTCACCGACCGAATATTCCCTTAAGAACGCTAGCTTTCGGCTTCACCCAGTCTGAGGTACACATCCGGCTGACCCGGCGGTAACAATCACAGAGGTGCTCCCTTTACCACCTAGCCGAACAAACGGGAACGTAGGGGTAAGCACAGGAGCCAGGCAACCCAGCTTGGCCAAAAATTAAGTCATATCGATGCATATAATGGTGTATAAAAAGGTCCATGCGGAAGTGTCACACATGTTTTGGGCATGAGGCCCATTTAGATAAACTTCTGATAAAGAAGCCCCCAGGTAGGATGAGCGTGGGTGGCGCGTCAAGTATGTGCGAACAATGCGCAAGCAAGCCCCTAAGGGCTTGGGAGAAGAAAAAGGGGAGGTAGAAGGAGAGAAATGCCAGACAGCTGAATGTGAAAAAATAAAATAAAAAGGGGACAGAGGAAGGAGACGAACACGTAGTCCGGCGCTAGGTGTAGAATCTTTGTAGGCGTGCTGCGTTCCATGAGTTTCGGCTCGAGTCGGTTGTCCGATGCATTTCGCAGACGGTACGCTCCGCCAGTCAGTACTTGGTCGATTATGAAGGGACCCTCCCATTTGGGCTTTAGCTTGTCCTTTTTCTTGTCCGACAGGCGTAGAACTAGTTCGCCAACGTTGTAAGTTTTGGCCCGTACTTCTCTACTTTGATATCTTCGGGCCTGTTGTTGATAGAATGCGGAACGAGCTATTGCCACGTCACGCTCCTCCTCCAATACGTCTAGGCTGTCCTGCCGATCGAGCTCGGCTTCTCTTTCTTCGTACATGCGCACTCGAGGTGAGTCATGTATTATGTCGCAGGGCAGAACTGCCTCTGCGCCGTATACCATAAAGAATGGTGTGAATCTGGTAGTGCGATTCGGCGTGGTCTGCAACCCCCAGAGTACAGAGTCAAGCTCCTCTACCCAGTGCGTGTTGGATTCCTTGAGGGATCGCACTAGTCTAGGTTTGATGCCGCTCATAATAAGACCGTTGGATCGTTCGACTTGACCGTTAGTTTGTGGGTGATAGACTGAAGCGTAGTCGAGCTTGATGCCATGTTTTTGCACCAGAGTTTAACTTCTTCGGCAGTAAATTTTGTGCCATTGTCAGTTATGATGCTGTGGGGGACGCCATAACGGTGTACAACCCCGGATATGAAGTCTATCACTGGTCCGGATTCGGCCGTCTTTACAGGCTTCGCCTCTATCCATTTGGTGAATTTGTCCACCATAACCAGTAGATATTTTTTCTTATGGGTTCCTCCTTTAAGGGGTCCAACCATGTCAAGCCCCCAGACCACAAAAGGCCAGGTGATGGGTATGGTTTGTAGGGCGGTAGGTGGCATGTGGCTTTGATTGGCGAATAATTGGCAACCGACGCATAGCTGCACTAAATCCTGAGCGTCTGCCCGGGCCGTCGGCCAATAAAATCCGGTACGAAAGGCCTTGCTGACGAGGGCCAGGGCTGCGGCATGGTGCCCGCCGAGTCCGGCATGGATTTCAGCCAGAAGGTTTCGCCCTTCCTCTTCGGAGATACATCTTTGAAGGACTCCGGTTGTGCTTTTCTTATAAAGCTCCCCCTCATGGACTTTGTAGGCTTTAGATCGCCGCAATATGCAACGGGCTTCGTTTTGGTCCTCGGGAAGTTCCTGCCTAGTTAGGTAGGCTAGGAATGGTTCAGTCCACGGGGCAATGACTGCCATTATTGTGTGGGCTGACGGTGTTATTTCGGTGGTGGAGCCACCAACTGTGTCAGAGTATTCGGTGAGAGGCAGCGTGGTTGTGTCCTGGCTATTGTTTCCGGACTCTCCCTCCCATGAAACTAACGGCTTGAACAGCCTCTCAAGGAAGATGTTGGGAGGGACGGCATCGCGCTTGGCTCTGATGCGTGCCAACACGTCTGCTGCCTGGTTGTTTTCCCGGGCTATGTGATGAAATTCGAGCCCCTCAAACCGTGCTGACATTTTTAAGATGGCATTGCGATAAGCTGCCATTTTCGGATCCTTGGCATCAAAGTCTCCATTTATTTGGGATACCGCGAGGTTTGAATCCCCGCGGACCTCTAGGCGCTGAATGCCCTTGGAGACTGCCATCCGGAGACCATGTAGAAGGGCCTCGTATTCGGCTGCGTTGTTGGAATCCGTGTACATTATCTGAAGTACGTATTGTACTGTATCTCCAGTTGGGGACGTCAGAACGACGCCAGCCCCTAGGCCAGCCAACATTTTGGAGCCGTCGAAGTGCATGATCCAATTGGAGTATGCGCCATACTCTTTAGGGAGCTCGGCTTCAGTCCATTCGGCGATGAAGTCGGCCAAAACCTGCGACTTAATAGCCCGCCTTGGCTTGTAAGTTATGTCGAACGGGAGGAGCTCGATGGCCCATTTGGCAATCCGGCCCATTGTGTCGCGGTTGTTTATAATATCATTAAGGGGTACTTCGGATGCCACTGTTATTGAACACTCTTGAAAATAGTGTTGCAGCTTCCAGGATGCCATGAACACCCGTATGCTATCTTTTGATAATGCGGGTATCGTGACTTGCATGGGGTTAGGACAGTGGACACGTAGTAAACTGGTTTTTGGAGAGGGACTTGTGTCCGTCTATTTCTCGTTCGACGACGAGCACCGCGCTTACAACTTGGTGGGTTGCCGCGATGTATAATAGGATTGGTTCGCCCGTGTTGGGCGCGGCCAGGACCGGATTTGTTGCCAGTATGGCTTTGATTTCTTCGAGTCCGGCCATGGCGGCATCCGTCCACTCGAAGTGTTCGGTGCGCCGCAGGAGGCGATAAAGGGGCAATGCCTTTTCTCCAAAGCGGGAGATAAAGCAGCTTAGAGCCGCCACGCATCCTATCAATTTTTGTGTTTGTTTGAGGTCTTTTGGGGTATCCAATTGTGACAGGGCTCGGATCTTGGCTGGGTTTGCTTCAATTCCTCTACCGGATACGATGAAGCCCAAGAGTTTTCCGGCTAGTACGCCGAAAACGCATTTTTCCGGGTTGAGCTTGATGTCATATGTTCGGAGATCGTCGAACGTGAGCCTCAAGTCGTCTACTAGAATATCGACGTGTTTGGTTTTGACGACCACGTCATCTACGTACGCTTCAACTGTTTTGCCGATCTGGTTGGCCAGACATGTCTGAATCATGCGCTGATATGTTGCACCGGCGTTTTTGAGCCCGAAGGGCATCGTGTTGAAGCAGAATGGGCCATATGGGGTGATGAATGCCGTTGCGGCTTGGTCTGACTCTGCCATCTTGATTTGGTGGTAGCCAGAGTATGCATCAAGGAAACACAATGAGTCGTGCCCTGCGGTTGCGTCGATGATTTGATCAATTCGGGGGAGCGGGAAAGGATCCTTTGGGCAGGCCTTATTTAGGTCTTTGAAATCGACACATAGGCGCCAGGATTTGTCCTTCTTTGGTACCATCACCAGGTTTGCTAGCCAGTCCGAATGTTTTATATCTCTGATGAATCCGGCTTCCAGTAGTTTTGCTAGCTCTTCTCCCATGGCTTGTCTCTTAGATTTGGAGAAACGCCGCAGAGTCTGCTTAACGGGTTTAAACCCCTTTAGGATGTTCAGGCTGTGCTCAGCCAGCCTGCGTGGGATTCCTGGCATGTCTGAAGGGTGCCAGGCAAAAATGTCCCAATTTTCTCGCAGGAATTCTCTGAGTGCGGCATCTACATCGGGTTTTAGTTTTGCCCCGATGGATGTCGTTTTTGTGGGGTCCGTTGGATGGACTTGGAATTTGACTATTTCGTCCGCTGGTTTGGAAGAGGTGGACTTGGATCTCTTATCTAGTATCACATCGTCCCTGTCCACCGTGGAGCGCAACGCAGTTAGTTCCTCGGCCGCTAGGGCTTCGAATAATGCCTCCAGGGCCAGTGCGGCTGTCTTGTTTTTAGCGCGGAGCGCTGTGTCCGGATCACTTGCAAGAGTGATGATTCCGTTGGGTCTGGGCATTTTGAGCTTCATGTACCCGTAATGGGGTATGGCTTGGAAAATTGTAAGTGCTTCCCGCCCTAGCAGAGCGTGGTATCCGCTGCTGAATGGGGCCACTTGAAATGTGACCTCCTCGGATCTGTAATTATCCAGCATGCCGAACACCACATCCAGTGTGATTTTTCCTGAACAGCACGCTTCCCGGCTTGGTATTATTCCTCTGAAGGTTGTGTTTGTTCTCTCAATGCGACTCCAGTCTATTTCCATTTTTCGCAGGGTTTCCTCGTAGATGAGGTTAAGTCCGCTACCGCCGTCCATGAGTACCTTTGTAAGTCGGAAGCCGTCCACTATCGGACTGAGGACCAATGCGGCTGGTGCTCGGGCTGTCTGGAATTTAGGTTCGTCACTGGCATTAAAAGTAATAGCCGTGTCACTCCATGGGTTTATTGTTGCTACTTGGTAGACTTCGGTAAGGTTGCGGAGAGTTTGTTTCCTCGCATTGTTTGATGCGAAGGTCTCGAAGACTGTCGACACCGTACTGGCGTTTCTAGGGTGGCGTTCTTCGGATTCTGGAGTTAGAAGCTCCTCGCCACTTCTGGCCACCTGCCGGAGTATCCAACATGCTCTAAGGCTGTGAGTTGGTGTGACTTCCCCTGAACTATGACTTTTACAGGGTCCATTGAGCCATCCCTCCAGTACGGTCCCATACCCTATAGAGGGTTTTTGTTTTTTGATGTTTGGCTCAGGTGCCTGGTGATAATGCGCCCTTTTGTCTCGGACTCGTGTTGAGTTTAGGGCCGGATTGTCCCAGAATTTATTTTCGGTTTTCCGAACGCTTTCTGTCGCACAGTACTTTCGTACTATGGATGTCAAGTCAGCGAAGCGTGTAATGTCGCGGCGACTTATGGCATTGAGGATTTCGATGTCCGTGCAGTTGTTACAGAAGAATGAAATTGCTTCTTCCTCACGGTAGTCCCTTATCCTGTTCATAACCAGGAGGAATCTGGCCCAATAGTGGTGTACTGTTTCCCCGGGCACTTGCCGTATTTGGGATAAGTCCCTTATAGTTGGGTGGGCGGGTGGATTTAAATCCGGAACCCTACCCGATAAAAGATTCAGGGGCCAAGAAGTTTCCGAATTCGGAAGCTTGCTTTCTTGGACATTATTCAATGAATCAGGCCTGCTGCCTGACATTAGGTTCAGGACTTGGGCAACATCCTCCCCTCCGCGGGTATCCGGCTTGGAGGGGTCGGGAATCCGGACACATCTGGTCCTTAGAGCGGGCGAAGATGCACCGCATTGTTCTTCTACCACTTCAACATGGTGGGTGATCTGGGGAGAGTCGATCTCTCTATGGTCGGGTTTAAGCCTGATCTGGCCATAATCTATAGCGACTCCCAGGGCGGCAATGCGATCCAGGAGCTCATTCAAGGAAGAGAGCTCCGTCGGATCTAACTTCTCGGCGAGTTCCGAGCTGATGTGAAGATTGCTTTCGATGGCCTGAGAGGTCATCATCGGCGCGGCGGCCGAACAGGCGGTCATCAAGAACCTGCCTAGTCGGAGAGTTTGACCGACAGCCAAAGCTCTTTTAGCGACAGCGCCGTCTTTAAAGACGGGGTGCGGCATCCTTCCTGAAGGCGACGACACAGAGGAACTCTCAATAAAAGCACCAATGTCGGTGTCAAAACCGGCGGATCTCGGGTAGGGGGTCCCGAACTGTGCGTCTAGGCGGATGGTAACAGGAGACAAGGGACATGATGTTTTTACCCAGGTTCGGGCCCTCTCGGTGGAGGTAAAACCCTACTCCTGCTTGATTAATATTGATGGTATGGGTATTACAAGAGTTGATCTACCACGAGATCAGAGAGGCTAAACCCTAGAAGCTAGCCTATGGTATGATTGTTGTTCGTCCTACGGACTAAAACTCTCCAGTTTATATAGACACCGGAGAGGGCTTAGGGTTACACAGAGTCGGTTACAATGGGAGGAGATCTTCATATCGTATCGTCAAGCTTGCCTTCCACGCCAAGGAAAGTCCCTATCCGGACACGGGACGGAGTCTTCAATCTTGTATCTTCATAGTCCGGGAGTCCGGCCAAAGTTCATAGTCCGTCCATCCGGACACCCCCTAATCGAGGACTCCCCCAAGTGGGACGACCGTTTCCACCCCGTGATCATGGGGTGCAGCGCCATGCAGGCCACGACTCAAGTCCACTTAGTAAATGAGTAGCACCCTTGCGAATTCCTCTTTTTTATGAGGGAGGCGCGGGCCACCTCTTTACTATCCACTGCGAGGTGACGCAAGCGTGCTGTGGCCGTCCCATGCACGACCCCCACGTCATGCACTCAATGCGGATCATGGGGAAGCGCAACTGATGAAGATTTTTACAATAGTTAAGTCTCTGCCACGCGTGCTCGCGCACTGCTTTGGGCCTGGCCCAACTACGCTTTGCGCTTATGTGTGGCCCAGTCACGGGGGCTCCTGTCGGTGCACAAAAGTATGGGCTCTTTTGTACCCCTTACTTGTGCACAGGTAATCATAACCACGCCCGCGGCAAGGCTTGGTAGGGCAGGAGGAGACAAAACACAAGACCACCAAGACAACATTTAAGATGGAAAACAAAGAGCAGAAGACAACCTAGGCCTCCCCCGGCAACACCCTTGCTAGGGCAGGCTATGTGGCCCCGGCAAGAGCCTTGCCGGAGCGACCTGCGAAGGACCAGCAAGGCCATCACCCTTGAGGCTGAGAGCTTTGACACCATCGACGGTGTCAAGGCCAAGGCTCAGGGGGGTGCATGCAAAGTAGCATGCAGATCTTTGTGAAGATTGATAACCTACGGGTCCACGTGGGACCAGAAGACGAAGACCCCCGGCAAGACCCTTGTCGGGGACGACCACGAGGCCCCCCGGCAAGCCTTGCCGGGGACGATTGCGGGGCCACAACCAGGACCGCACCCGACAAGGTTTCACCACCTCAGCACCGTCCCAGCACAACGACCAACTTGCCAACTAGGCAGACGCCAGCATGGCGGCATGCAGATCTTCGTGGAGGTACTACCACCACGCCAATACAGCAACTAGCTAGCCAGCATGGCACTTCATGCCTCGTCAGCCTGGACGCGTGTCAAGGCAAGGAAGGGCGGCGACGGACGGGACGACTTCTATTGCCGTCCCCGATAAAGTGAGAGGGCGCATAGGCAGTGCATTAAATGTGTTTGTCCTACGGTGCCGAGCGATAAGCTCATACACTGTAGATACTTTCCACCTCCTATGTGCCGCTGTGGCAACCCCTTTGACATATAAAAGGAGGCCTGAGGCATACTGAGGGAGGATTCGGACTTTTTGAAGTGGGCATGCGCAGCTAGTTTAAGAGCTCAAGAACACATAATATACACACAAGAAGGACTAGGGTTTTACGCACCAGTGCGGCCCGAACCTGGGTAAAACTCCCTCGCGCTGATCGCTAGACCTGCTCTTCGCGCAGCTCTCTCCCCGCTAACCATAGAAGGGATCCCCGTGATCCCATAGGTGTTCGTTTCCCCGACAGCATCAAACAATTTCATATTCATAATACCCAAACCAACACAAAGAACCTCAAAGAGTGCCCCAAGATTTCTATCGGAGAAACAAAGATAAGAACAAGCATCAACCCCTATGCATAGATTACCCCAATGTCACCTCGGGAATCTGTGAGTTGAGTGCCAAAACATATATCAAGTGAATCAATATGATACCACATTGTCACTATGGGTATTCATAGCAAGACATACATCAAGTGTTCTCAATATTCAATCCGATAAAACGAAATCTCATATTGAAAACTCAATTCACAACAAGATAGAGAGGGGAAAACACCATATGATCTGACTATATTAACAAATCCCGTGATACATCAATATCGTGACATCTCAAGAACACGAGAGATAGAGAGAGAGAGAGACATAGCTACTAGTACAAACCCTCGGCCCCGAGGATGGACTACTCCCTCCTCATCATGGTGGCTGTCAGGATGATGATGATGGCCACCGGTGATGATCTCCCCCTCCGTCAGAGTGCCGGAACGGGGTCTAGATTGGTTTTTCATGGCTACGGAGCCTTACAGCGGCGGAAATTCCGATCTAGGGTTATCACGAGGTTTTTTGGAATATTTGACAATTTATAGGGCGAAGAGGCGGTGCGGGAGGCCACCGAGGTGGACCCAGGCATGCCCAGGTGGGTTGTGCCCCCCTCGGGGCACCCCTCTGGTACTTCTCTGGCCCATCCTGGGTGTTCTAGTCCAAAAAAATCTCCAAAAAATTTCGCTGCGTTTGGACTCCGTTTGATATTGATTTCCTGAGATGCAAAAAACAAGCAAAAAACAACTGGCACTGGGCACTATGTCAATAGGTTAGTCCCAAAAAATGATATCAAGTTGCTATAAAATGATTGTAAAACATCCAAGAATGATAATATAAGAGCATGAATACTTCATAAATTATAGATACGTTGGACACGTATCAGCATCCCCAAGCTTAATTCCTACTCGTCCTCGAGTAGGTAATGATAAAAGAAATAATTTATGAAGTGTGAATGCTAGCAAAGTGCATAAGTTTGATCAATGATAATTTCAATCACTTTTCCTAGCATCATAACAGGAATTATTTCTCATAAAACTTTTCATGTTAAAGTAGCAACCAATTCACATGTTAAGGTTCAAACAATGAACTCTCTTGAAACTTAACAACCTATATTCTTAGTCACCAAACAGTTGCAATTCAACTTAATCAACAGAGAAGTAAGAGCTCCACATACTCAATCATCATATAGTCTTCCATGATTGCTACTACTCAAAGCATATTCTTAGAACAAATGGCATCCATCGAACACAAAGAAAGATATGGGCTTAATATTTCGCCTCCCAACTCATTTATCATAGAGAAAATTGTCAACAATAATAATTCATGATCAAATATATTTGACTGGTCATATGTGCTTAGATCTTTCCCCGATGCTTGCCAACTAGAGAATAATTTAGGTTTAATGAGGATGTATACTATTGACTCTTTGCATAAAAGCAAATACTAAAAAGTAAAAGATAGGCCCTTCGCGGAGGGAAGCAAAGGTTGCCATGCGCTTTTTATTTGGATGCCCAAGCTCTTAATGCAAAGTAACGTCACGTTATATTGTCACTTATGATAGCAATCTTTATTATGCAGTCCGTCACTTTTATTACTTTGCCATCACAAGTTCGTACAACGCTCAATTTCCCCCTTACAATAAAATATCGGACATATTTAGGAGCAATTTTTTATTGCTTTATGCACCGATGACAACTTAATTGAAGGATCTTATTCAATCCATAGGTAGGTATGGTGGACACTCGTGGCAAGAAACTGGGTTTAAGGGTTTTTGGATGCACAAGTAGTATCTCTACTTAGTACAAATTTTTGGCTAGCAAAAGATCCTAGGCAAACACCACATGTTGGAGGATCTATGACAATATAACTTCTATGCAAATATACACAACCATAACTCATTACAATTCCTCCTTGTCCAACTTCAACTAATTTGCTCAAGTTTGAAAATAATTAATGGGTATTCACAATCATAGAAGATTTCCAAGATAATATATTTGCATGTGAAAGTTCTTTTCCTTATACTAATCATTCATGAATTGCTTGTATGACCAATATTGTGATTGTCAAGCTTCAAATGATTTCACTTTCTAAACCCAATGTGAAGCTACTACTAGGCATGATATGAACATATAATTTCAACTTCATGATATTCAATTCATTAAATAGTTACTCATAGTATATAAGTGAAGCACAAGAGTAAATGACAAGCTACTCCAAAAAGATATAAGTGAAGATCAAGCGAGTAGTTAAGTAAATAGGTAGCTAATTGTGGACTCTCTATTATTTAAAAACTTTCAGGTCTAAGTATTTTATTAAAAAAGCAATAAAAACAAAATAAAATGGCATTCCAAGAATAGCACAACTCATGTGAAGAATCAAAAACTTAGGCTCGGCCGATACTAACCGATAATTGTTGAAGAAGAAAGGTGGGATGCCTACTGGAGCATCCCCAAGCTTAGATGCTTGAGAATTCTTGGAATATTATCTTGGGATGCCTTGGGAATCCCCAAGCTTGAGATTTTGTGTCTCCTTAATTCCTTTTATATCACGGTTTCCCTAAATCTTAAAAACTGCATCCACACAAAAGTCAACAAGAACTCGTGAGATAAGTTAGTATAAATCAATGCAATAACCTTATCATTCTCTACTGTAGAAAATCACTACAATTATTATTCAACATTGCATACTAAATGCATCTTCATATTTAATACTCCTATCCTCAAATAGAATCATTAAACAAGCAAACATATGCAAACAATGCAAAAATATACGCAATCTGTCTAAACAGAATAGTCTGTAAAGAGTGCAATATTCATCATATTTCCCTAACTCCAAAATTTCTGAAAAATTACCACACTATAGAAAATTTATTATAGCTTACTATGCAAAAAGTTTCAACATTTTATCATATTCTGACTTTTCTAGAGAATTTGTGCAACAACAACAAACTTTGTATTTTGAAACAGCCATAAGTAGACTCGCAAAATAAGCATGGCAAAGGCTATACTTAACATTTTTATTGAAGTAAAAGATGCAAAACATTATTATAGATAACAACAAGAAAATCCTAACAAAATAAAATGACGCTCCAAGAAAAACACATATCATGTGACGAATAAAAATATAGCCTCAAGTAAGGTTACCGATAATGTTGGAGACAAAAGAGGGGATGCCTTTCGGGGCATCCCCAAGCTTAGTTGCTTGGATATTCCTTGAATATCACCTTAGGGGTTCCTTTGGCATCCCCAAGCTTGGGGTCTTGTCACTCCTTATTCTCCTCATATCGATATCTCGTGAGATAGGTTAGTATGATAAAGAGCAAACCATTCACTTTGGTACTGTCAAATACAAGATTCATAATTGTTCTCACACAATTCCTACTTTAGCCTATCATTTCCACAATTTATATTGAGCAATATAAGCCATAGAAACTAGGAAACAAGCAAACTATGCATTGAAAATAGAATCTGTCAAAAATAGAACAGTCTGAAGTAATCTGTACTCCAACCATACTTCTGTAACTCAAAAAGTTATGAAAAATTAGGACAACGTATATAATTTGTATATATATAACCTTTCAAAAATTCAGATCAATATCACATTCCAGTAAACTTTCAAAATTCCTAGACTGAGCGCAAAAGTTTCTGTTTTTGCACAGATTCAAGTCAACTATCATCCACACTATCCCAAAGGCTTTACTTGGCACTTTATTGAAACAAAAGCTATAAAACATGATTACCACAGTAGCCTAATCATGTGAACACACAAAAACAATAGGGTTAAATGTTGGGTTGTCTCCCAGCAAGCACTTTTCTTTAATGCCTTTTAAGCTAGGCAAGATGATTTAAATGATGCTCACATAAAAGTAAAGAATTGAAACATAACAAGAGCATCATGAATCACATGACAAGCACATTTAAGTCTAACACACTTCCTATGCATAGGGATTTTGTGAGCAAATAATTTATGGGAACAAGAATCAACTAGCATAAGAAGGCAAAACAAGTGCAACTTCAAAACTTTTTTTTCGAAACGAAGGCAAAAGCTTTGCCTCATCTATTATTTAAGCAGAAGAGAATTGCCCAGTTAATTAGTGGAAAACTGGGCGAAAACCGATACAACAAGGGCCAAGCCCACTCCCACACAATCACGCACACATGACTAAGCCCACTCTTGCCGACAACATGTCGAACACACAACTTCCACCGCTGCCGGAAAGAAGAATCCATGACTATGAGAGGAGCAGCCACGGGACCCTCCCACAGAAATGAAGAGCATGCACTCCACATGGCCCGCGTCCCTGATATGACAACGAGCAACATCGAAGGCAACCTCGTCGCCCAGACGACACGAAGCTGAAGCTCTCAATCCTACAAAGTCTCGGAGCCGCCGCCCCGGCATTCACCGCTCCGTTGCACCCTGTGCGGTCCACCGACACCACCTTCCGGGGCCGCTGCCCCGACATACCACCGCTCACCCTCGAGCTACAACGCTACATGACGCAGCCACCCGCAACCCATGCTGCACAGGGTGACTGCCCGCAGACCACGGCCGTCGTACAACTTCTGAGGCCGCTGCCCCGACATATCGTCCAACTGTCCACTCTTGAACGCGTTGACCGAGCCGACGACCCTGCCGCCCTCGCCGCTCAAGATCGCCACCCAAGCCATGCCGAGAAGCAATCCTACCTCATGGAGTTGTCACTGCATTGGTTTCCGAGACCGCCGTCTCAGCGCACAAATTCAGGGCCGCTGCCCCAACATACACTAACCTTGGTGGTGAATAGATCGCTCGCAACAGTCTCTCCCAAACGACGCCTCCAAGGAGGTCACGACGTAGACGCCGCCGCCCGCTTCGGAAGACCGAGGCAAAGATTTTCATCCAGAGAGCCAAATCCGTCATGATGTTGACGGAGCTCCACAACGACGCCTCCAAGAAGGTAGACGACGCTAGTAGCACCGCCGTCGTTGGCCTAACCTTGGTCAAGGCAGTGCTTTCGCCGGAGCTCCTCGCCATATAACAGGACTTGCGGATCCAGAGCACCGGATGGCGTCCGGATCACTAGAGAGCACACCTCCACCACCACCTGCCGCCAACCACCACCACTGCACAAACCCGAATGTAGCACCTCATGCCACGGCGAGCTCCATGCCACTGCCGCCTCCCAGGGCCTAGCTGGGCCTCTACCCCGATTCACAGCCCCGAGCACCACCAGTGCCAAATTTGGGCAAAGGACTCCCAGATCCGTCGCCTCCCAGCTCCGCAGACCGCAGCCACCACCACTCAGCACCGTCGCGTCCAGCTCCTCGTCCGCCACCTCGCCTGCATCGTCTCACACCTTGAGCGCCCCCTGCAGGACCGCCGCCACCAGCCGACGCCTTGGCGAGAGCAGCAAGTTCCGCAGCATGGCCGCCGCGCAAGAACCACGGGCACCGCGCACCCCCGGCATGCCAAGACGTGACCCCGCCGTCGAAGCTCGCAGCCGAGCCCCCTCCACACCCGCAGCTACCGCGCCACAGAAACAGTCCCGCAGCCACCGTCGCCACCGGGTTTTGCCCGACGACAACCTCCAGCGGTGGCGAGGGGAGGTGGTGAGGCAGGGGAGGTCCCCCGGCAGCTGGATCTGGGCGCCCTGATGCGGCTGCAGGAGCCGCACGGAAGCGAGTTGCTTCACGAGTTTTTGTTGCGAGTTTTTGGTAACTTCAAAACTTTCAACACAAAGAGAGGGAACTTGATATTATTGCTATATGTAAAAGCATATGTTCCTATCTCATAGTAAATTTCAGTAGCATCATGAATGAATTCAACAATATAACTATCACATAAAGAATTATTTTCATGATACATAAGCATAGAAATTTTGTTACTCCCCACATAAGCAAATTTATTCTCATCAATAGTAGTGGGAGCAAACTCAACAAAATAACTATCATGGGATTAAAAATTAAAATCATGATGACAAGTTTCATGATTATCATTATTCTTTATAGCATACATGTCATCACCATAATCATCATAGATAGCAACTTCATTGTCAAAATCAATTGAAACCTCTTCCAAAATAGTGGATTCATCACTAAATAAAGTCACGACCTCTCCAAATCCACTTTTATCATTATAATAAGATTCAACACCCTCCAAAATAGTGGGATCGTTAGTACCTAGAGTTGACACTCTTCCAAACCCACTTTCATCAATATAATCATCATAAATAGGAGGCATGCAATCATCATAATAAATTTTCTCATCAAAACTTGGGGGACTAAAAATATCATCATCATCAAATATAGCATCCCCAAGCTTATGGCTTTGCATATCGTTAGCATCATGGATATTCAAAGAAGTTATACTAGCAACATTGCAATCATGCTCATCATTCATGTCAATCATTTTATTGAATTCCTCTTCTATCAATTGAGCACAATTTTCCTTTCCATCATTTTCAAGAAGGACATTATAAAGATGAACAATATGATGCCACCTCAATTCCATTTTTTTGTTTTCTTTTTATATACCAAACTAGTGATAAAACAAGAAACTAAAAGATTCAACTACAAGATCTAAAGATATATCTTCAAGCACTCACCTCCCCAGCAACAGCGCCAGAAAAGAGCTTGATGTCTACTACGCAACTTTATTCTTGTAGACTCGTGTTGGGCCTCCAAACGCAGAGTTTTGTAGGCCAGTGGCAATTTTCCCTCAAGTGGATGACCTAAGGTTTATCAATCCGTGGGAGGCGGAGGATGAAGATGGTCTCTCTATAACAACCCTGCAACCAAATACTAGAAATCTCTTGTGTCCCCAACACACCCAATACAATGGTAAATTGTATAGGTGCACTAGTTCGGCGAAGAGATGGTGATAAAAGTGTAGTAATAATAGTAGATATTGATTTTTGTAATACAAACAATAAAAAACAACAAGGTAGCAATTGATAAAATGGAGCACAAACGGTATTACAATGCTTGAAAATGAGGCCTACGATCCGTACTTTCGCTAGTGCAATCTCTCAATAGTGCTAATATAATTGGATCATATAGCCATCCCTCAACATGCGATGAAGAATCACTCCAAAGTGCTTATCTAGCGGAGAACATAAAAAAGAAATTGTTTGTAGGGTACGAAAACACCTCAAAGCTATTCTTTCCGTTCGATCTATTCAAGAGTTCATACTGAAATAACACAAAGCTATTAATTCCGCTCGATCTATCCAAGAGTTCATACTAGAATAACACCATATGATACACATCAACCAACTCTAATGTCACCTAGATACTCCAGTGGAACCGCGAGTATCCGTGAGTTGATTATGGGAGATGCATCAAACAATTTCAGATTCATAATACTCAATCCGACACAAAGAACCTCAAAGAGTGCCCCCAAGAACCGGAGAAACAAAGACAAGAACATGCGTCAACCCCTATGAATAGATTACCCCAATGTCACCTCAAGAATCCGCGAGATGAGTGCCAAAACATAAATCACGTGAATAAAATATGATACCCCATTGTCACCGCGGGTATTCATAGCAAGACATACATCAAGGATTCCCAAATCCATAAAAGTATTCAATCCGATAAAATGAAATCTCAAAGGGAAAACTCAATTCACAAGATATAGAGGGGAAACACCATATGATTCAACTATATTAACAAAGCCCGCGATACATCAAGATCGTGACATCTCCAGAACACGAGAGAGAGAGATTAAAAACATAGCTACTGGTACACACTGATGTCTACTACAGAACCTTCTTCTTGTAGACGTTGTTGGGCCTCCAAGTGCAGAGGTTTGTAGGACAGTAGCAAATTTCCCTCAAGTGGATGACCTAATGTTTACCAATCCGTGGGAGGTGTAGGATGAAGATGGTCTCTCTCAAACAACCCTGCAACCAAATAACAAAGAGTCTCTTGTGTCCCCAACACACCCAATACAATGGTAAATTGTATAGGTGCACTAGTTCAGCGAAGAGATGGTGATACAAGTGCAATATGGATGATAGATATAGGTTTTTGTAATCTGAAATTATAAAAACAGCAAGGTAACTAATGATAAAAGTGAGCGTAAACAGTATTGCAATGCTAGGAAACAAGGCCTAAGGTTCATACTTTCACTAGTGCAAGTTCTCTCAACAATAATAACATAACTGGATCATATAAATATCCCACAACATGCAACAAAGAGTCACTCCAAAGTCACTAATAGCGGAGAACAAACAAATAGATTATTGTAGGGTACGAAACCACCTCAAAAAATTTCTTTCTGATCGATCTATTCAAGAGTGCGTAGTAAAATAACACGAAGCTATTCTTTCCATATCTATCATAGAGTTCGTACTAGAATAACACCTTAAGACACAAATCAACCAAAACCCTAATGTCACCTAGATACTCCAATGTCACCTCAAGTATCCGTGGGTATGATTATACGATATGCGTCACACAATCTCAGATTCATCTATTCAACCAACACAAAGTACTTCAAAGAGTGCCCCCAAGTTTCTACCGGAGAGTCAAGACGAAAATGTGTGCCTGTTGGAAATATGCCCTAGAGGCAATAATAAAAGTGTTATTATTATATTTCTTTGTTCATGATAATAGTCTTTTATTCATGCTATAACTGTATTATCCGGAAATCGTAATACACGTGTGAATACATAGACCACAACATGTCCCTAGTGAGCCTCTAGTTGACTAGCTCGTTGTGATCAACAGATAGTCATGGTTTCCTGGCTATGGACATTGGATGTCGTTGATAACGGGATCACATAATTAGGAGAATGATGTTATGGACAAGACCCAATCGTAAGCCTAGCACAAAGATCGTGTAGTTCGTATGCTAAAGCTTTTCTAATGTCAAGTATCTTTTCCTTAGACCATGAGATTGTGCAACTCCCGGATACCGTAGGAATGCTTTGGGTGTACCAAACGTCACAACGTAACTGGGTGGCTATAAAGGTGCATTACAGGTATCTCCGAAAATGTCTGTTGGGTTGGCACAAATCGAGACTGGGATTTGTCACTCTGTGTAAACGGAGAGGTATCTCTGGGCCCACTCGGTAGGACATCATCATAATGTGCACAATGTGATCAAGGAGTTGATCACGGGATGATGTGTTATGGAACGAGTAAAGAGACTTGCCGGTAACGAGATTGAACAAGGTATCGGTATACCGACGATCGAATCTCGGGCAAGTACAATACCGCTAGACAAAGGGACTTGTATACGGGATCGATTGAGTCCTTGACATCGTGGTTCATCCGATGAGATCATCATGGAACATGTGGGAGCCAACATGGGTATCCAGATCCTGCTGTTGGTTATTGACCGGAGAACGTCTCGGTCATGTCTGCATGTCTCCCGAACCCGTAGGGTCTACACACTTAAGGTCCGGTGACGCTAGGATTATAAAGAAAGCTTGTATGTGGTTACCGAATGTTGTTCGGAGTCCCGGATGAGATCCTAGACGTCACAAGGAGTTCCGGAATGGTCCGGAGGTAAAGATTTATATATGGGAAGTCCTGTTTTGGTCACCGGAAAAGTTTCGGGCGATATCGGTAATGTACCGGGACCACCGGGAGGGTCCCGGGGGTCCACCAAGTGGGGCCACCTGCCCCAGAAGGCTGCGTGGGCCAAGTGTGGGAGGGGACCAGCCCCTATGTGGGCTGGTGCGCCCCCCACAAGGGGCCCAAGGCGCAAGGGAGAGTGGGAGGGGGCAAACCCTAGTCCAGATGGGCCTTAAGGCCCACCTAGTGGGCGCCTCCCCTC